>NC_137587.1:12288758-12688758 GCF_963210335.1 Falco punctatus
ATACATAACATCTGCATGATACTATTGTATCGGTGTCTCTCTGTGTATTAATATGTGTCTGTATTTACATGCAAAGGATACTATTTTTGTTCTCTAATAGAAAAAAATAAACTCTTTTAGTTCCATAGTTCCCCCTAAGTAGACCTACGGCATAAAAAGTAATTCAGAGTGGAAAAACTTTTATCATGTGAGGATAGACTGGGCAGGAAGGGAAGCCTCCCTTTCCTTAGTGCTGCTCCTACATAGCAGGTAGTTCTATTCACGTGATGCGAATGGCCATGTAGTTCCTCTTCCCCTCCCTATCCTGAACTGTGTTGGTTGAACCCTTCCCTGTTTGTTAGCACAGTAGTGTTCCACATGTAAAGCCTCCACAATGTCATCTGAGCTTAATCAAAGAATTTCTCTGTACCCTGATAGTTATAAGTGGTCATACCTTAAGCATATGAGCATTTTAATGTATCTTCACCGACTTCCTACACCTTTCATTTCTAAAAGGTATGGTTTTCCCCAAAGAAACAGGATTTTAAAGCATGCTTTTGTGCTAAAGTTAGAGGCAGATAAAAATTAACTCAATTTAGGCCAAAGCTGGCAAAAAAATAAAATCAATTTGGTTGTTTCTCTTTTGTGTTGGTAGGAGATACCTATGTATAAACCTTTGCATGTGCATGCAAGGGCATGCACTTCCCTTGAGGTCAGTAGCGGAATGAGTAAGTCAGTAAGAGGTCTTCATGCGCATCCGCTGCAATGTGCAGAGGGTAAAATCTCTCTGTCGCTTCCCCAGGGATTCTCTAGGGAGAGGGAAGCTTATGCACTCCCTGCCCTACAACTGAAGTGCAGTTTGAAACACATTTCCAGAATGCTGTCTGTCCCTCAAATTTATTTTTTTTCAGTATATAAGCAAGGCTTCTGATGGATTTTGCCTTCCTTCTTGCTGAACTCCCAGTTTTACACTAACAGTGAAAAAGCTGAAAATTTAGAAGTCAAAGTATACATAGATTTCACTAAAATATCAACTTGCATCTGATGTCTAGTGCAAATACGAGGCTCACCACAATGAGTTGCTAGAACAAAATGTAAGCAAAAGATCTGAGATGGCTCATGAACCATAACAGCGTAAAAGGGAAGAAGAGCTTGTACACACTCACCATGTTATGTCCTGTCTTGCAGCGGTAGGATGAGAAGAATCAGATGGGTTGGGAAAAAGATGTCAAACTCAAAGTGTTAGAATAAAGATGCCCAATCCTGACTAATGTTTATAAATCAGATGAAGTAATTTAAGGCACCGGACAAGAATAAGTGTCTCATATTTGAGAGATGAAGAAGACAAAAATATAGCCCTTTCCACAATGAAACTAATAAAGCTCCTCCTATGCCCTTCCTTGTTTCCATTCTGCATGCCTTTGCTGATCGTGTACTTAAAACTGCATGAAGTTACAGCCTTTGCTAACAACCACAGAAACATTTTAGAGGAAGATCTGAGAGAAAAAAAATCAGTCTACTAAGTTATTACATTGATTAGCAAGTTTATAAAGATGATTGGTTTGTTAAGTTGAAAGTTTAATAATTTACTGACAGCAGGTGAAAAGTTTTGAGTTTCCCCAGCTGCTGAGTCACTAAAAAGTAACTGATGGCATTTGCTTTCATGTTTGACCTCTAGGCAAAGGTCTCAGCCAGCAAAATTTCAGTCAAAATATGCTATTTCAGAAACATATGAAAACATTACTTAGGATATCTTGACTGATTTACTTAAGTGTATTAGATAAAGCTGGAAGGTCTGCTGCAATTTCCATTCTCTCTTGACGTAAACATACAGAGAAAAACACAGATACGAGTAAATCAGAAAAAAAGACGTAGCCCAAAATCCTGGAGTTATATTCTTACAGGCTTATCCTGTAGCAACTATTGAGAGAGACACGCAAAACACCTTTTGTGTATTTGTTTCAGTAATTTCTCTTCATTTAGGTATCTGATTTTTTTAAGATCATGTGTAACATTGGTTGAACAACTAGAACTAAACCAAGGTTAAATGGTTATCATAGCTTTTTTTTTTTTTTCTCCAAAAAAGTCAAATAACTTTAAGAAATTAATCAAATATGGCTTCTTTAGTGTAGCTAGAGTGGTGAAAAATAATACTAGAAGTCAATGTATTCCCTGCTAGGGATTTAGGACAGTTACATTACTGTAAAATATATCTGTGTTCATGGCTGTCAGAAGAATCCTAACAAAATCCATACATTTGCCATATCTATTACCAGTGTAAAGAATCGCTTTGAAATGCCTGATCCTACTGTTATACACCCTCTACTTCCTCACTTGAGTCTTGCACAGTTCCACTTTCGTGCTGAAATGTCTTTGTACCAGTAAGGAAGACAGTGATATAGCGATTCCTACTTACAAAGTTTTGTTAGAAGTTGGCCATGTAGTCGCAAATGTTTATGATTCTGGTAGAAGTTAAAATCCCATTTAGGTCAGAGAATAGCTTATCTGTTTGTCAATGCTGACTAAGTGAAATGGTGCTAGAGTCAATGCTCTGAATTGCAGCAGGCTAAGCATGCATGAAAAGATGGCGATGACTAACTGGAAGAAATGAGATCTAAGAATACACTAAATTACAGTAGAACCGTAGAGTTATTATTGCTAAGCCAAATGCAACCTTTGCCAATACAACAAAAAAGCAACCTCGATCTACATTTTCAGTTAAGACTTCTTGCAAAAAGCGTATCCTCCTTTGCACATTTATGCACCTCCGAACAATAGCACCAAGCACATGAAAGCTAGCTTTACTGCAGTGCTGTTTACAGACTGGGCACATGTGAATTGTGCTGCAATTGAAAATCTTCTCAACAAGAAAACCACCCAGTGTAAGACTCAAAATTTAGTCTTGGTATTGAGGATGCTGTATTTATTCTGAGGAATTATAAATAATTTCCAAGTCACAATGTTTTTAAGTGTCTTTGGGTATCTCGCTTCGTTTCTCAGTAACTCATTTCCTTATGAACAGTGACAGCATTACTTTCCTTCATACTACTTGTTTATACTACTCAGATGAGAAAACCATCACAGGAGAGATTTTCAGTTAAAATATGCCCATATAGTGCCTGGCATGAACACACCCAAGACCAGTTGGAGTCTGCAGGTGCTGCTGTAATATAAATAAAATACTATAATAGAAAATACGTTGTGTTACCCAAGGTGGAAGTCTGAGAAGCTTGATTGTATTGTGCCAAATTCTTTTAAGTTTCCATTTTTCTGTTGTTTGTACATGTACCTCGGTCTTTTACAAAAATTATAATGACATCACAGTTCTTGCAGTTTGTGTTACAATGGGAGGATAAAGTTGTAGCTACTAATGAGAGCAAAAGCTAAAAAGAAAATCAACAAATAGAAAAGGAAAGTCATTAGTTGTAAGAACCTACAAATAAATTAAACCTTGCCTAAGATGTATTGATTTTCTGTGGCCTTGCCTATAGAATAATGTCAAGCATGCCTGACAATCCATTAGATTCAGAAAGCAAAAACTACTTATAATTATTCTTTTGCTTCTGTCTTAAGAAATATGCTGGTATCAGACCTAATTCTGATTCTCATCTGCCATGGTATAAGTCAGAGACAATTTCCCAAAGTCAATGGAGTTATAGGTGTAAGGATTAAAATTGAAGCACATTTTACTGTAGGTTTGTGTTAAATTGAAGTGAACAAGAAGACCTGCACTTTTGTACAAATTAAAATTTCCTGACTTTTTTATCATGTCAACTTCTTAATCAAAATAGGCAGTTCCACTAATGAAACTAAACAATAATCATCGTAATAAATGATGTGCTTAGATTGCAAGAATGTTTTTTACTCAATACTTCCTAAATTAATGAAGTATAATACTTACAACTCTAAGTAGACACCTAAGCAAGAGTTTCAGAAGATGTACATGATGATTAAGAAAAAAACAACATGATAGCTATTACTGCTGTCAATGATGAAAAGCCATCAAAATATCAATCACAAATTCTCAGTAATTTTCTATTTAAAATTCTCATTTTATCATTTTAAATTCTTATGTAATTTTTTTTTGTTTAGATTTTCAATACAAAAAATATTTCAAAGGAACCAATAGTTTTACATCAGGTTTCACTTTGATTTACAGATGCTTGATTCAAGCCTATAATCAAAACAATTATTTTACCATGAAAAGATCTCTCTGCCTACACTGCAGGCAGAAAAACAAAAGTGTGCAAAGAAAAACAAAAGATAGGCAGAAAACTTTTGACTAAAAAACAGAACAGCTGGAACAATGTAGCTTATTCTTGGTGTTTGGTTTAAAGTTTTCTGTAAAATGCCACTAAGTGGTTTCCGTCTATCGCTCCTAACGACAATGCATTTGCAATAGCAAATGACAGAAAAATCCCGTCTGAATCTTCTAAATTTTAAAACTTGTAGGTTTATAATTTTATATGCTTTGAAAATTGATATCTACATACATAAAATGTGGAGAGCCGTGAGCCAGATTTGCATTTTCTGTGCGGTAAAGTCTACAGCAAAAAGTCTCTACTGAGATTTTGCAGGTGGTGTAAGGTTTTGAGATTTTCATTGCCTCAGCAATATTAGGTAATAATTTCTGGTTGGTTTGACTAGCTTGCCTGCCTACATAAATTTGCTTACAGGGTTAAGCATTCAACCTATAGATATTGTTTAAGTTTCATATCATAAAACTTGAGATGTAGTCAAGGTTAGTTGTACATGCTTCCTCCCTAGTCGACGGAGAGAAACTAGAGACAACTACTCACAGCTGCTCAAGACAGGCGGAGTGAATTTCCCTCCCTTTTTGACTATACAGCAGTTTAGACTTAGACTTGAACTAGGTGACTACTTTTCAGACAGCTGAAGTTGGGAGATTAATAGTCTCTCTGATGTTTAGTGAGGGTCCACCCTTTCCTGACGTGCTAAGCAGAAAATATGGAAGGCCTTCCTGCTGCAGCTTGCCTTTGAACGTCTATTCCAAGCTAGAGACCATCTGAAAAAATTAATTATTCCTACATACACTTCTATAATTCAGTAACAATTTAAAGCAATAAATGTTAATACTTTACAGTTAAGAGCACATTACTTTTGCTTGCTCTGACTGAGATACCAGCTTAGCACAACAAAATGATATCTATAACTACTGAAATTTGCAGTTTTTGGGTGTACGTGGCAGTTACGCATCTCAGTTGAATAATCACCTGATGCTATTTGGGGGTGGGGTGCTGAGCACAGGAGAAGGAAATAAGTGGAACGAAGAAAGAAAGTTGCTTGAGAATTTGCTTTGGTTTTGTACTTCCAAAATCAAATTCCTGTTGTAGACCTTTACATAACTTGTTACTACAGAGGCAAAATACAAGAAAGTTTGCAGAACTACACAGTAGTCAGTACAACAATAAGTGAATCAATTGAAGACAAACATTAAAAGAGTTATTTGCTAATGGGCACCATGCCAGGGTTACTCATGCAATGCTGCTTGCAGAATTCCTAAGCTGAGTTCAGAAGATACAGATCGATGCACCTCCAAAGAGAGTCTATATCAATCTCCATTTCATTCATTAGCTTCCACTCCGAGCTGGTAGGCTGCTAGTTAACTCTTTAATGTGGGAGAAACTGTCAGTGTAAAGGCCACTGGGACACACACTTTACTCTGCTGTACTTGACCTGTCGATATTTCTTGCGGCATACTGTTTAAACTGGAACGGCTAATGGCAAAACGGAGATCTGTGAGGCTTGGGAGGCTTTCCTAGCTTTACATTGGCTTATCATTCTACCGTAAACATTAGTAAATGCATCCTGATGAAGTATTCCTACTTATGTCCTCTTGCATATGAATAAAAGGCCTCAGATGAAATAATTCAAACAACTCTGTCCCTGAAATCAAAGACAGCTTAAATAATAAATTATGTTACTTTGAGAAATTAGCACATTGAGATATCACGTAAATGAACTAGCAGCAACTGTCATTTGGTTACTAATTAAATTGTTCTAATATCCCAGACAGACAGAATGAGATAGCTACAGCTGTAAAGTGAAAACTCAGTTTCACTTTGAATTAGTTTGGCTGTAAGTTCATTGTAAAATTGTGTAGAAATCCAGCAGGTCTGGGACATGATTGATGCATAAACCATTTAGAATACTTCTGAAAGTGCAAATATGAGATCTAACATATAAAGGTATAATTACTAAAACAAAGAACAATCTCAAACCACCCAGACTTGTGGGCTTTGCTTATTTTCTTTCTACAAATATTGAATGTACTAATTTCCCTTGCCTTACTGTTGAATAAAATCAATTTTCTCTGTAGAGCTGAACTCTCCTTTGTTTAAGGTTAGATGCAAAGCTGGTACGCATCCTTAGATATAAAGTTAATGTAAAATCCCTGAATATTTAGAACTACGTCACTGTGTGAATCCACAGCCATTACAGATTCATTATTTGACAATCAGTGCTCTCCATACATTAACCGATATGCTTGGAATTAGCTGAAGAGGGAAAAAGCTTCACATTATTTTAAAACTCTAGTCAAATTGTTTGTATACAAATTTTGATAACAACACCTGTTTTTTCTCTCTTGGCCAATATAATCCATGGAGAATCCTAGCTTTGACAATTTCCCTGCAGAATTGTCAAACATATGTATTTGTATTTCATTACTTGGGTAATAGCTGATTTGCCAAGTTCATTTACTACTAGTTGCTCCTCAAACATCTCAGTGGGATAATTAAGGAATACTAAGAACTGAAACTCTAGTATGTTAGGTGGGGGCTAGAGCAATTGCCCAAATCCCACTTCTGATTAAACTGCTGTCCAGAATTAAATATTCAATAACTGAAATTCTGTTTTCTTCCCTTACTCTGAGCAACTTATCATCAGGCAGATAGAATAACTCCCTGTTTTGTGCAATAGAGACCAAAAAGCTCACTGTGCCACTCAAACCAATTCTAATCCCTTATGAGCCTACAAGAATGGTATTTAAACTGAAAATTGACTGGGTAATGGACTAAGTGGTGCCTTCTGTTCTAATGGTTCAATATGTTGGCATTAAACCAAACAAAAGTGCATTGACGCCCGATGCCTGAACTGGGGAGACTAAACAAGTGGGGATAAGCTTTAACAGCAGGAAGGCAATTAAAAATCCTTTCTATCTGAGGGTCAGGGCTGGTGACAGTGAAATGGATGCCTCCATTAATTCTGCAGAAAATAGGGGTGTGTTCCTGGCCTTGCTTTGTTCTCTTTACACTGCACAGGGGCTGCACAAGAGAAAATCTTTTCAGCCAGATTCCCACAGCGAAGTCTCCAGTGGGATCATTCTGGTTTGACTTCATAGCTCAAAACTGGCATGGTTAAGTCATGTACCAACTCATCCCTCCACCACTAAGCCGTCTGGCACCTCTACTGTCGTTACCTGCTGCGGCACATTCTGGTCTAACATCCACAGAGTAAAAGTCAGGCAAAATTTCCTTCCCTGCATCTCATGCCTCTTCCCTCACGACATTAGCCACAAAAGAAAATCTGGCTTCTAGGTTTTAGAATGATAATGTGAGAGGCACAAATCTCCAGATTATTATGGGTGACACAAAAATCACTGCCTATAATTCAGGCTGTCTAACAGTTGCCATTACCCAATTTTGTGCTCTGGTACATGTATCTCTGCTAAACTCTAATCATTTGGACTGACATTTTCCATGCCAAGGGGAGCTGCATTTCTAAACTGCCAGAGGAAAGGTGCCATGCCGTATGAATTACTCATCTGATATGATAATGTCTGTATTATATTTTGGAGAACTCATACAAAACTCCACAAAAGGCATTTTTCTACTTCTTTTTGAGATCTATATTAAAGACGAGCATAACTTTTCCTAAAAAACAGAATGACTACAAGCCTTGTGACACTAAATAGAAAACAAAACCCTTTCAAATACTAAATGTATGTCTACAAAGAGCATCTAATTCAATGTCTCACTTATTCCACAGTCACACACATTCATATACACAGCAAACATGACTGCAAACTACAGACTCTTTGAAAGCTGGTGGGTATACTGTTGTACAGGCGTTTTGTATACTTGAACTTGAGTATTCAGAGCACAAGCAGATTTAGTTTGGAATTCTTGGGTCCAGTAAAGCTGCTGGTTCCAGTGGATATTGAGCATGGCAGCTGACACATAGGAGAAGTCTGTGTAGGAAATATAAAGTGGATGGAGGACTTAGTGGTCGGGGCTTCAGGGATTACAAAGATAATTGTGGATCAATTCTGCCAAATGATTTGAAGTAACTTAAGCCTGCCATCAGTACTTTAATTGTTTTTACAACAGAACTTGAGAGAGCACTTAGTGCAATGAATGATTTGATAACACCTGGTTGCAATGCCCTGTCCATTAGTTGTGTATCATCTCTCTCCTTTTATTAAGCTGGTTAGTCTACTGCTCCACTTGTTTAAGACCCAAGATTTATGTTAGAAAGAGGTTTTTACAAGTGGCTACTGAAATAAATCTCTCTTAGTTGGGTTTGGGTGGTACAAGAAGAGTGGCTTTTCTATCTAGATCTTTCAGAATTTATGTTTCGGAAGCAAATTATGTTATATGCAAGCAACAGCATAATTTTAATAAGAACTACTGTGCTATTGCTTTATGCTAAGCTGCAATAATCTTTGTATTCAGAATGAAAAACCAACTAAATAAAAACTGAATCCTTTATGTCTTTCCAAGCTGTCAAGAATAAACTGGTTCCTAGCAGACCAACCAGCCATAACTCCATGAATTGTCACTGTTGAAGACCACTTAATGTGACTGCTGGCAATTACGAAGGCCAGCTGCAACTTCAGTAAGACCCCCCCACCTGGATGGTCTTCTCTGTTTTCTGTGGTCTGTGAAGAAGTACAGCAGCATATCTCACCTAACCACTTCTGTCTCCCTTCCTGTAAGATATGACCTATCAAAATCCCACAATGTTTTGCAGTGATGAACATAAGCACAGTAAGTTTTAACATGTAGTCTCAAAATTCAGGGTGTTGCCTATCGTAAAGAATTGGAGAGATAATTAGTCAATAGAAATTCCAAAATGCAATCAATCTCACTGACAACTTCTCCAAAAGCTAGTTCCAGTCTGTAGCTGGAATGCTGCCAGGCAAAAAGATTTGGATACCTCTGGGCTAAGATTGTTGTAACACCTGCTTGCCATGGTACCCTTCAGGTTGGATCAAAGCATCTGTACTCAATGCAGGCCAATATGGAAAATAAATTATTTAACAAGGGTATGCTTTCTTAACTCACTTAAGACCTAACCTGATGTCTTCTGCTAATATAAACTGCCAGGGCTGCTATGTTGAGAAGCATCATTTGAAAAGACTTATCAGCAGTTGCTTCTGTAAAGCAAAAAAAAAACCACACCAAGAACTGTTGCAAAATGTCTACAGAATCACTTTCCTAATGTGAACTTAGAATTATTTATTTTTTAAAATAAATAGCAGACCCCAGCTGGAGTAAATTGATCTAGCTCCATTGGTTTCAACACAGCCATGAAAATTCATACTAGCTGAGCATCGAATTCTTTGCTCCCCTGAATGACATTAAAAAGATGGTACACAGCAACAGAAGAAAAAGAGGACTTGAGTATGATATTTGCTGAATTAACCTCCAGTGAATAGGTCCTAAAATCACTTTTCTTCATCCCTAAACAAGATCCAAACCCACAAATTAAATGAGGATGGCACAATCCTAACTGCTAACGGCAACATTAAACATGTCTTTTTCTTCTTTTTTTCTTTATGATTGGCAGATCTGTTTATTCCAGAGTGCATTTTATTAAATGTTTCTTATTTACAATGACCACATAAAATAATACACTTTGAGTGTATTTTGAAGACTGGAAGCCACTCAATATTTTGGTGGTGGTGGTGGCAGGAAACAGAGAACATTGTTGGAGATTAAAAATAACAATATTCAAAGCATATTTCTTTTTCAGCCATCTTGAGTGAAAAAACCCTGAGATTAGAAGCTCAAGCACCCTTGGAAGAATTTGAAAAACTGGCTAATTCTACCATACATTTAAATTCCAAATTATTTGCTGCTTTGATGAAGAAGTAACACTGAAAAATCTGTTGATCCTGCTGTTGCAGGCTTTGAGTGCTCTCTTGCTTTCTTACTTTAGCTCACAGCTAAAACATCAAGTTCATTATCAATTGATTAGATTGGCAGTTGGTCAGATAAAAAACAATTTTATAAAACCCTGAATTACAGACACACCAGAAAACTTCACCTGTTTACAATGCACTGGGCTTTTAAAGACTGTGCTAAGAGCTGCCAGCACGTTTTAAAACTTCCCTCTTAGAAAGTCCAGTGTATCCTTTTTATGGCTGCTTCTACATAGTGCCCCTTTGAAATGTCCATTCTAAATTCTCATGTACATTTATTCTTCTAAGAAAAACGGTCAAGCAGTATACACACTTTGGCAACGCCAATTCATTCTGTTAGGGAGATGTTAAGCAGACAGCCCACACTGGAGTAACAAGGGCATTGTACATCAAGACTTAACAAGGACTGGACCAAAGCGGTTCAGCGGTTGAGTGCAGTTGTATCTGTCTGCTGACTCTTGGCCCAATACCAGATTAAGTTAGAATCTCAATGCCCTTAAAAAAAAGATACCTAAGAAATAGCAGGGCTGGGAATCAGGCACACAGACAACTGCTTCCATGCCAGTGTTATTCTAGAGGCAAAAAAACCAACAATGAGAGTCAAAGATGGATAGGATGAAAGAAAGAGGAGAAGCTTGAGAAAGAGAAAAACACAGTCCAGAAGTTCAATCCCTCACCTTGAATTATGCCTACTTAGCCCTCACTCTGCCCTGTTTGATGGTATCTGGAATTCTGTGGTACTGCAGAAAATTTAAGCTTTTCTTTGTGTGGATGAACAGAACACTGCATTGAAAAACATGCTGTGCTGATCGCTTCTCTCTCAGCGTAAAGAGCCTTTGAAATTGCTTTTCAAGTTTACTCATAATATGTAAACAAACAACCTTTGCTTAAGCATATGCAAAAGAAGCCATAGGTAAGGGAAATAAACTCAGAAATATGCCAGGTGAAAAAAGGCAACAGAATTCCTTGACCATGTGTGGCAGGAGAAACTGTTGACCTTTCCAGTAACCAACAGTGAGGTTTGCAATAAATGGCACAAAGGAATTAGTAACCTATAAAGCCCTGCACTGAGTGGCTGGTGAACACTTTAGATTCCATTCTTCAGTCTGTGATGGTTACTTGCTGCTATTCCAGCCATGGTGAAGTGTCCCACAAAAAGTCATGTAGCCAGTTTTGCAGGCTGCATTTTCTTTTGTTGATGTTTCCTTTTTCTTTTCTTCCTGTTTTGAAGAATTTCAAGAAAGATAGCAAGGAGAAATGCATACTGATACAAGCCTGTATTTCTATAAAATATGAATTGTTTCACTGAAGAGATCCAGCTTTGTTCTTCTGGAGCAGGATTTTGAAAAGGAATATGTCTTCATTTCGGAAAAGCATGTTTTATTTCTTCAAATGCATATGGGACAGAATTATAAGATTTTGAAAACTGCCATTTGCACATACTCTCAGGAACTGAGTAAATGCTCCGCATTAAAATCTGCATTAAGGATGCTCTTGTATCATCTGATACACCAGCTGTGTTGAGCACAAACTCGGTCATGCTTTTCTTCCACAGGCCACATATCTAGCACTTCTGAGAACACAAGCAATGAAGAGAAGTAAGAACTTACCATTTTGAAAAGTGGCACTACTTTCAATCCATGCAGAAGTTAAAATGCAAACGAAACAGATCATTGCAAGAAAAGAATATATGGTCACCTGGGTTCTGTGCATGAACTAGGAACAATGAATGATTGTTCACACAGTTCTCTGTTCGGTTTTACCACAAGAGTGACATTGAGGAACAATATCAAAATGTATATTCAGAAGGATGGCAAATGAATATTGCACTGGCAAACTTAATTCTAAGACTACCTAACTTTTGAATGCTTGGCTCTGTTACTTTATTATTCTGATAACGTATGGAGTTACCTAAACTTTATTTCTGAAGGCAGAGTCCTAGACAGATAAAAAGACATTGATTGATACCAGTCCTCAGCAGTTTTCTTGGCAACACTGTTGAGTGACATTTATTTATTTATTATCATTCATTGCCTGATAGGCCAGCCTGCTTATCAGTCATCCCATGCTCATTTCCCTTAATTAGAGAGATCAAATACACCACCACAAATTCCCTCCTTGACCATCCACAGCCACCACTCAGCAGCAATGCCTCAACTTAGCAGGAAAAAGAGTGGATTGGCTGATAAGAGAGAGGCTCAGATCCTGCAATGGTCTCCTTACAGGTTTACCAACCAAACGCAACAGGAATGAGTGAAGAGATCAAAGACACTGACTGTGGTTGATCAGGACAGGTGTTTGTGGTGATGTTTTCAACAGATGGAGGTTCCTGTGAGAGAAGAAAAGAGACCCAGGTTATACCAGCCAAATGTGATGACTCCTCAACCAGAACCACTGCAATCAGTTACATTTTTCTTCCTGTTGTAAAGTGAAGCACATGCACACACACAGTTTTATTCATTTGCATCTTAAAGAGAAGAAATGTTACCTCTCATGAGAAGAAGAACAGATGCAAAAGAATGAGAGACATTCACAGCACCACTTCCATAACAGAATTCTGTTGTTCTGGAGTGATTTATTTGTGAAGAGGTAAAAAAAACAAAGAACTTGGAACACACACAAAAGTACCTTCTCATCAAAGGTTGTCTATCGTTTCAAGAATCACATGTGATGGATGAGATTTATGAATGAGAATCTGCGTCAAAAGATTTACAACGTTCTAAATTAGTTATGACATCTTCTCGTCTGTGAGCATAAACTTTCAACAAAATATCTATATCATCATCACAGAAGCATGGCCAACCCAGTTCTTTCATTTCACTGCAGCACACCCAGACCCTGTCACAGTGTTTGATGAATTCTTGAAGGAATGGGCTTCAGATCAATTAAAATAAACACCACAAGCTGATTTATCAAATCTTTTATGAATGCTCTCACAAAATGTCAAAAATCTGATCCATTGACAGAGAAGAGTCAGAGAATCGTGGCAGCCTATGGGATCACAAGACCTTTTCAAAACCATCATAAATCACTACAGAAAACAAATGGGGCACCATGTGATAAGATTTCTTCTGACAGCTTTGCCTCAACAAGACATATATGAGATAAATGGATACCTTCGTCTGTGCCCAATTGTCGTTTACAAAGTTCCAACTTGTCAAATTGTAAAATACACCACATCCAAAATAATATACCTTTTTGGATATACAATAGCATGATTTAAGAAACCTCTCACTATATTTCTTTATTGCAATTTTAAAAGCACTCCTGCAGACAGAAACACTTGAGAAAAGACAGGTAGAGAGACAGGAAGGCTGGCAGACAGACACGTCAAATATTACCTGGCACAGTAGTTCTAGTACTGCAGCCTATCTAAAATAATTAAATCCCTCTTTTAACCTGTTATAAAAGCAGTTTAAATTGCTGCAGAGTAACTTCAATCACAATAACCTTTGATATTTCTGTGAAATTGTTCTTTTTCATATAGACTCATATAGACAATTCAGTAATATTTAATATGTCTTATATATTAGGCTCATGAAAATGCCTTTGTTAATGAGGTTACGCACATCAACAAAATATTCAGGTATCAGAAAAAAATTGATTTGATGCTGAATTAGGAATTTTTGTGGTATTCATGTTAGTGGCAGGAACTCTATTATCAATGCTTATGATAATTATTTGTGCCTGATTTTAATTTATTTATGTATTAAAGGAACAAGTGGTACCCTTTACAAGTGGTTAGGAACACAGAAGGTTTTGTAAGACCATTTCACAATTTATTAGGATTTGGTATAGAAAAAACCAAAGATAATGTATATATTTTGGATATAGCATCTGTTTCCAGCTTTTAAAACACTGGCTTAGCTTTCCTCAACATGTATGAATATTGTGATCATTGTCACACAGACCATGGAGAAACACAAGAGAATTTGAAAAGACAATTGCAGCTAGACCTCATGTTTTTTAACGTTTGTCTTTTAAGCATGATTTCTATACACCCCTGAAATTGCCTTTACTTTTTGCAGAATAATGTTCACAAATTAAAATTCTGAAGGAAATTATATTTTTAAATAAAAATCTTCCTCAGAGATGCATAACGCTTCCTATGTCCAGCATTCATTGTAGGGAGGAAGCTAAATTAAAATCTCTTTAGAACATGTTTGTTGGAATTATAGTATTGATAATGTGCTGTAGCTGCAGGTGTTTGTGATCATCAAGGTGTCATGAAAGAAAAAGTCTCAGGAGCCCTTCCAGGGCTTCTAACTGGGACTAATAAAATCAGAAGCAGGGAAAAGAGTTTGGAAAGTTTCGTTAATCAAGGCCTTGCCTCTTCAAACTCCCTATCCAAATGGAGTGATAATTAGATAAAGACATCAGCACAGACTAGGTCTTTCCAAATCTGATTTCAGACTTTTGCATGACAAAGGGATAATGTTGCCTTACTGATGAATGGCCTCCCTCACGATGGCTATGTACCAAAGTCTAGTGCCATGCTTTAACCATAACATTTATTAGAGGCCTTTGACATAACCAGAGAGGTTAGTCTACATGAGGTCTCCAGCAGGCATAGGTGGAGTTGTACCAAATTGATTCCACTGCTTCCTCTTCAATGCCATGTGAAAGACATGTTTCAGTATCTGCAAGAGTATCTGGAAGAGGAGTGGTGTGAAAGCCAATCTGTGAACGGGAGAACCAATGGAAGCGGGAAAAGGAAAGCAATCTTTAGGAACTAGATGTGATCACAACCCATGGGCTCACTCTGGTCAAGGATACCTCACCTCCACTTAAGCTGAACGTACCTCGAACTTCTCACAGGTCAGCATTGCTCAGAAAGCATATTAGAATTCTTTTCTTTAACCTTTTTTCTCCAAGACAGAGTGCCTACAGGGAGGAGTTCAATATTCCACCTGCTGTATGGTGCTATATGTCTGTGGTTTGCAAGTTTTGAGTACTAGGTAAACCCATCTTTGCTGGCAGCCTTTAAGCTATGAAAGCATCTAGCACACATTTGTGCCACTAAGCATACGTATTGGTACACTTGCACATGAATAACAGGTAAAAGAATGTTTGTCCTCTCACTTGAGTAGGACTCTATTCTTTCCCTTAGTTGCTGCTTTTGGGTCCCAATGCTCATATAAGAAATAGTCTATTGACTTTTAATGAAAATGTCTGTAGTAAAAAAATGGGGAATGATAAAAATACGTTTATATTCTGTGTTGATTGAAGTACAATAGTTTTTTATTTACGAAAACCTGTAATCTGGAATTTTATTCAGTTTATACTTTTAATGAAAATATGCAATATATGGATATAAGAATAGAATACATATTTGTGTTTATCAACCTAAACTTGTCCCAGTTCCCTGTATCTGCAGAAAAAGTGGCTGGATCACTCTGTGGCCTTCAATTGTTCTTGTACTTTACTAATTGCAGAACTATAACTAAAAATAAACACAGAGCTCTTAAGTCAGGAAGTGGAGTACATTAATAAAGCTTGAGTGTTTGGCAGACTCCTTAATTTCATCATGTTCACCGTAATGATGGCTTTGAATTCATGTATAGGGTAAAATTACACTTCAGGACTTTTAATTCTGAGAACCATGTCCCTAAAAGCCTTATTCAAACTTCTGAGGTGCACGGACTAGTACCTGAGCTTAGGAAAAGCTCTTGGCAAATCCCAGTGAAATTTTTTGACAGATTCATCTTCTAGCCTTTGGGAAAGTGAAGGTGCTGCAGGCAAGATATTTGATTAATGCCACAAAAAACAGTGTTGCTGGCACAGCTGGTATGTTGGGAGAAAAATTCATCACTAACTCTAAAACTGCCATGTAATTTTCTCTCAACAGTTCTTTTCCGTACTTGACAGAAGATTTGCACAGGACAAACTAGCTTGACAGAGGACAAGTCAGCCAGCTGTTGAGGTATCTCTAAACATGACAGATCACTATGTTTTAACTCAGATTAATTCACTTATTACAGGTAGACCTAAATCACTGGTCATTGTCAAATCAGTTGTCACAACTAGCAATTCATGTCAGATTTCTGAACAAAAATATTTCAAATCTTAAACAGTTGTTATAACCTCAGCCTGTCTGCTGACAGAGGAATTCCAGCAATAAGCACAGGGTAATGTAAAGTCTATTTTCACACAGCCAAGCAAAGCATTGCAGAATAACCAATGCTGCTCCAACAGTATCTGTATCGTTTGTCTGGTATTTAATAGGACCAGAAGAACTTGGAAATATTTGAGTACAGATTCTGGTACCTGACAAAAATGAAACTATTCCTTCCAGGTTGCTTTCCCCTGCCCTGCCCCGACTTTTCTGTCTATTTTCTGTCACTTTTAAAACATTAATTGCTGCCTTAAACTCTTACCCATTTTCTGTCACTATACATTCAACAATACAATAAATAAGAAACAACAGGACAAATTTTAAATGTGTCCAGCATCAGCTCACCAAAATTGCTAGATTAGAATGAAAAATCACTGTAGAAATGTGATAGCAGAAATGAAGTCCATATTTAGGTCTGTATTTCAATTAGTTCCCTCTAAGCAATTAGATAGTAAAATCAGCAATTCAGATACATCCAACAGACTTTAAAGGCTACAGAGCCAGAAGCATATTTGCAATATCAGGATTATAGACTGGCCTAAATCTGTGCTATTGGATCCAAACCTCGTAGATCATGGGGAGGTTTGGAAACAATATGAACCTTGCCATCGGAGCTCTGAGTTAATCAGAAACTTACTTAGTCCAAAACATGCACTGGCAGCACAAGCCATTTTGCAAACTGAATTCCCTTCTCAGGGTTTTCATAAATTCTGCTGATGTTTTCAGGGAAATAGGACTGATCTCCAAAAAATTCTTGTTTAGACTTGGAAAGTGAGTGCTGGGTCTTGGGAGCAGCAATGAAGGGTGTCACATGAACCAAAGAAGGCTTTTTGTAAAGACAAATAAATGTATTTTTTCATTATTGCTAATTGAGTGTGGTAAATGGCATCTAAAGATTTGGTATGTGAGGTTTTCGAGACAAGACTGGATGAAACCTCAAATAAATTGGTGTGATCTCATAGCTGACCCTGCTTTGCCAGCGACCCCCTTGAAGTCCCTTCTAGCCTGAATTACCCTGTAATCCTCGCAATAGAACTTTCTTTGTTATATTCTTTGTTTACTTCTAAAGAACATAGGTGTCTTCACTGCCTGCTCTATATATGTATATCGTACAGTGAAATTCAGTTATCCAGGGGAGCTTAGTTACCAAATCTCATTATTGTCATTGTAGAGATACACAGCACGTCCCCTACCAATCCTTAAATAGGTCCAGTCGCCAAATGCAGTTTATACCCCTTCACTCTGCCAGGGCAATTTATGTAGGATTGGTCCTCTCTGACAAGTATCTCCTCTCTGTCAGATCAGCCACTAAACAATTAGTTATCTTTTATTTATTACTCCCTTCTGGAATGGAAGGCAGGTACATAACAGACACTTCAAGGATGATAAATACATTTCCTCAGCAGCAACAGAGAGATTCAATACAGTTTAGATAAAACAAAGGATTATATGCTTTAAAGGCACAGAAGGCGAAAAACATAGTAAAGTTACAGATTCTAGAGTTTTTATGTGTACTGCTGGGATTTCTAAAAGGATTTTAGTTAGAAAGACAAAGTTTCTATGTGTTTTAGTTAGGGACTGAAATATTTTAGCTTCTTTCTGTGCAGAGATACATAGCTTTAGTGCTGGAAATACTTTAGCCTCTCCTTACAGAATGAGGTTCTCTTCTCTCGTGATAGCTTATGTCCAATTATACATATGACAGGGTATAAAGATGCTCCAGCATAACAGTGCTCCTAATCGTGTGCAATCTTAGCTGAAAAGCTAGTGTGAAGGAGGCCTTCAAGGGAAAAGGAGCGTCCTCTCACTTTGATGTTTCTTGAAATTGTTCTGAGAACAGGGTGGTTGTTATTAGCTGTTTGTGTAAACTGAATTTGTTCTGGCTTGGGGTTCTTACTTTATTGCTGATATTGCTGATAAGCAAACTTGGAAAAGTGGATGTGAAAGGACTAGTTTGATGACTTTTTTATTTCAGTCTGGTCTGGTACATGTGCACACCCAATTTTGTTTTGCAGTTTCAGACATACATCATGCCTGTTGTTATAAAATTATTTCCTTAATAAGTCTTTCACATCTAAAATATTAGAGAACCCCAACCAGAGCTTTGGCTCACAAACATCTAAATAAGCTTGTTATAGATCTCCATATATTTAGGACAGTGTAATCACACATAATCCATTGTGTGAGATGATTAACACATCTTTTTTTAAATCCCAGCTATGTTATCTGAAAGGCTGCTTCTTTTAGCTGCTTATCTCCCTCCCTACCCCATTCCAGCCAAAATTATTCTTCTATCATGCTAGCAAAAAAAAAAAAAAAAGAATTTTCCCTAAAAGGCATTTCAGTTAAGGAGAGATGGCAAAAACTTACCATTTCCACTGTTTTAAGTAACCAAGCTGATCTTAAATGAAATACCGTTGGGAGTGTTCATACCACTGGTTTGGCTGGCGAGGCAAGTTGGGGTAGTTCTTACAAGATGACGGTGCTGGCAGTCAATGGAGGTGGCAGGTCACTTAACTGGCATGGTCAAAGAGCCAAGTGATGCAACAGAAGATTGTAGTCCACAAGAGATTAATTTTTCTAACTACAACACCCTTGTCAGTCCTTAGCAGAAAAAGGCTTTTTTGTGCTTGGAAAATGCATTATCTTGGGGCCCTGTATAACACCAGAAACTGTCCCTTGTCTTTCTGCTAAGTGAATAAAGGTCTTAATGTTACCTCTCATTACAATCTCATTCCTTCAATGTTGACTAAAGTAAAGAACATTAAAAGCAAAAAAAAAAAAGAAGAAGAAAGAAGACAGAGGAAAGTACTACCTTCAGACATATTTCTCTTATCTCTCCAATTCCATTCCACTTCTCCTCTCTTTTGGAGGCAGAAAGAGTAGACAGGTGGGACTGTAGAACTCTTGAACTCAGGATGGACAAGGGGAACTGGCGCCGAGGTGCAAAGACATTGATACAAAAGCCATATGTAAAGAATATATTTTAGCTAAGGTATTTGTAGCTATGAATTATAAACCTTTTCTACAAATTTAAGGGTTGCTTTAATTTCACTGATGTATTTTACTATATTTTCATTTTGAAGTGCACAAGACAAGAAGCAAATGTGCTTTTTTTTCCTGCTGGATTTTTTTTTTTTAAGTTAAGGTATCTTCTTAAAACAGACAAACCAAAACCCTCCAAGGAAGAAATCAATTAATTAAAAATTACATAAGAACATCTGCTTGTGAGCTGATCAAACTAGAAAGGTGAAAACAACGTCTGTTCTAGTGGAGGGAAGAAAGACGACAGTTTTGGGAACGAGGAAGAGGCAAAATATGGGTAAATGATAAAGAAGCTGCCAGATTCTATGTCTTGAGTCATGGTAAAGTGTGAACTTAAACACAGAGTTCAGTTCAGTGAAGCAGAAGGACAATTCTCTTCCTTAGATAGAAAAAGATCCTTTTTCATCTGTAGCAGGTGACATCTGACTCGTGCAGATGAGCCAGTAGCCACTTCAATCCCTATAACTTGAGAAATTCATCCAGATCCAGGAACACTGACTTAGATTATTCAGATGAGCTTGACAGTCTCTGCAGAGAGCTGTTATTTAGTATAGTCCATGCATCAAAAATCAAGCAGCCAGTATTTAGCCAAATGAGATGATCTGTACAGAAGGATTCACACAGCACCACAGAATGAATGCCACAGAGAATAACAGGAATAAGCCCTGCTAGCACGACATTTATAAAAATATATGCACTAATGATTCAAACCTAACTTTTTAGAAGACAAAATTTCATGTATTTTCAATTAATGTCTTCTTTATTAAAACCTTGAATACAGTCATTATTTTCTTCCATATCCCATGAAGCTAAGTGAACTTATTCAAGCATATATTTACTTTAAAAAGGAAATATTTTTAGGGTTGATTTTTTTAGACTTCAGTTGATCAAACCCTTGGTTTTGCTGGGAAGAGTAAGTTTACTCACAGACATAATTGTTTGCAGGATATTTTTTATATTAAGAAATTTTCTGTACATGTGAAAAGCTTAGCTAAACTCCAACTTACTGGCTCATTCTTAGCATGAAGAGTGTTTCAACAGCAAGGACTAAAAATACTTTTAAAATGGGAACTGTAGTAATGCTGAGCTATTTGACTGCTTCTTAAGTCAAAGGCACTTGGGGCTTTGTTAACCTAGGCAGCCCATAGTGTCTCTTGCAAAGTGACATATGTCTCCTGTATACACAGGCATCAGATGAGCCTAATTGAAAATAACACAGATTCAGCAGCTGACAGCTTATTGTGGCTGAACAGAGAACATTTCTCCGTATTAAAACGATTCCCTCTTGCAGCCTCCCCACCGCCCTGGGAAAGGGACTATGCAAACTGCTGTCTTGCTATGTTTTTTGGCAAAAAACTGCCATTTTTTTTCATTTAGTTGTGCTACACTTACACTAGGAAACAGAACATGCCTAAACGATGAAATGGTACCTCCTGGGCGACAATTTCACAGGAGGTGAACTTGCTTTCTGCTGCAAATGCTGTTATCAGCTGTGAAAGACAGTCTCTCTGCTGAAACGAAATGTAGGATGATGCTCTGTAGGTGGAAAGAGGGCACTTCCTTCCAGTGCCCACAGACTTGACACCTGTGGCTTCTGTCAGAGAGAGATGAATCAGAACAAGGCTTATGAATTACTTTTTAGCTTCCATTTAACATTCTCCATCTCTTATATGTCAGCAGAAAGTCTCAGGCTTGTCATTGTCACCTGAGGGACAGGGCACCAGGAGACCATTTTTAGCAGACCAGTACTTGCGTACATACTGTTTATAGTGTGAATTCTTAGCACAGTAGCTGTTTTGCATTAAGACCCTAAGGATGCCTAAAAAGCGTCATTTATGCTGACTAACATAAACATCACATATCGAAGCGAGGCATCTCAGCTCCCTAGGCTTTATCAGTGGACAGAGAGGGAAGATGCAGAGACCACAAGACAGGCTTCTGCTCTTAATCCTGTAACTTGCCTTCCTCTCCGTCACTATACTGGGATCGTTACACTGTCCTACTTCATATACCTGAAGTGAAATGCCAAAATGAGAAAATGTTAACCTTAAGGAAGGAATTACAAGAATATTCACCCCAAGGCATTTGTTGTGAATTGAACAGTTTATCTGGCTGTCCCTGGATGCTCAAGGAGAAACTCTATAGACCGGGGATATTACAACTTGGCAACAGCATATCACAACCATCATTATTAACTAAATACCAAGGTATTTTTGATCTTATTGTTGAAACCTTAATTCTGTTCCATTCCAAAGAAGAGCAGTAACAGAAGTTACCAGAAAATCAACATAGCTCTAGAAGATGGTATTTATGGTCAGATAAAGCAACGTGGAAACATAACTACTAGGAAAGTATGCCAAGTGCTCTACTCTGGAGTAACTCTACGGAGTGTCAGCACACTGGAGACACGCTCCCTCTGCTCAGCTCTTTTTCTGCAGCTATCTGGCTGACGCATTGTTCCATGCAAGGAAGAGCTGTTTATATACCATCAATAACAGGACAGGTGGAGGCAAATGGCTGCTGTAAACAACTCTAATTAGGTGACCTTGGAAAAGACCTGACACTCACGGAGGAACACTGGTATAGTGTTTAACCACGTTCAGTGCACTTAGTTATTTCCTGGTTGGTAGGCATTTGACTTGGTCAGTAAAACAGTGACCAACCTACACAAGCTCAGCAGGTCTTTCAAAGTCACTCTCTTAAAAAATTGTTAGGCTTTATTTTTTGATTAAAAGCCATAGGTAGCAACCAACAGAACCAGCCAGACAAAATATCATAGTAAATGTCATACTGATCTCAGGCCAGAACCAGTGTTAGTGTTGCCTGAACACATTAAACATTAATTATTTCAGTAAGAAGAAATGCACTTAAATATTTCTTTCTGACTTTTGAGGTATGCCGGATGTCAGATTTTCCTATTGGAATAGAAAATGGCATGATAATTAGAATTAATTATTTTTTTCTGTCCCTTGTTTTTATATTCTCACATAATGACAGTATAGACTGACTACAGAAAAGTAACTTAACGTAAGAGAACAGAAATAAAATCACAAAACCAACGAAATAATAAAAAAAAAAGGCACAGCCTAGAGGATATAAAACCAAAGAGAAACAAATGAGAACCAAAGCTAAATAGAAAATTGTGTTAAATTTTGGTGTGCTTTCCATTACTGTCTAAGGAAAGACCTAAAATATCTTGAAACTCCTAAAAATGGAGTTCCCATGGGCTGCATATCCTATCATACAGGACAGCTGGAATGGACTGTGATCATAATAGATTAAATTCACTTTTCTAATGCTTAAGTACAATCTCTGAGCAATAAATAGCTCTTTTTACTCACTTGTCAGCTAACGGTATTTTCTGTATGTCAGGCTAGTTCCATGGTCCTTGCTGTGATAGTAACTGCATACTTTGTAAACAAGATGGTTTTATAATGTGCAGATGGTAGTGGCAATCTGAAGCCCACCTTTATAATGAATTGCATTTAATTCACTTCCTTTGCCAAAAGATTGCAAACTCTAGACATGGCCAAAATGATGCATATTTAAGCTTTTGTATACTGAGCAGTACCAGCAGAAGGTGGAGTTCTTAAATTGCAAACTGTGATGCCTCTTCAAAAAAGCTTGTTAATAATTCTAAGATTTTTAAGCTGTAGACTATAATCTGACTGCCTGGTCATTTGTTGTCTCTAATTTATGCCACTTTTCATCCTTGAGCAATAGATTCAGTTCTTGTCAGAATTCTTCAGTTTTAATATTCATGCCAGGGGAATCCTTGACATCTAAGTTTGATACACCAAAAAAACATTCAAAATTTTTCATTCTAATTTTTCATTTCCTACAACTTAAACTGCAAGCTCTCAGGAAATGCCTTTGCGTTGCTTTGTATTCACCCAGCAACTGGCACAATTGACCTCCTTTTTGGTCAATAATTAGGCAATGACACAGTAAACATAATTATGACTATTACCTTGGTTTTGATTAAATATAAACTTGCAGCTTTCCGTATTGCTCGTGTTTTGAAATATTTCATAGGCACTCTGAAATGATTTCTGAACTTTCAATTGCACTTTTATGTGGCTACATGATTACAATATTTAGCTCCATAATAGGAAAACACTTATAATTTTTTTTTTAATCAAGACAATATGATCAGAATTACCAATGCTGATAACCCAGTAGTAATAGAAAACTGTATTCCTAAAATAATACTGAAAATGTTGCCACTTCAGCCAGCCTTAGCAGGTAACTAAATCAAGAGAATAACTTGAAAACAGCTTTTTTCCCTCTTCAGCACATCCCAGGAGCAGCTAGTAACATCCCTACAGAAAAGCTCTGATGACTTTAACAGTTTCAGTTCTGAGATTGAAGAAATATGTCCTTTGTACATCTACTGAATGACCGTCTGCTAGAAAAGTCCTCTTACCTTTATTCTTAACTCTCCTTCACCTTTGTGATAGCTCTTGGCAATTTGCATAATAAGAAAATTTATAAATATGTAAAAATGTTTATAATATGCCCTCTGATAAAATAAAAGCATTTTAGTATGGATAAGCAAGACAAGAAATAATAATTACAATACTAGATAATAGAAGAAAATAATGCAAAACTAACCCAAGATCATTCAGTATCCATATCTGAAAACGACATGAAAAATATGCTGCAATCACCCATAGATTTTTTTATTTTTTAACAAAAGCAATTTTATTCTTCAGAAACTATTAGCTTTTCTCTTACCCAGTGCATTTGCAAACAAAGGGAAAACAAGAAATAGGATCATTTAAGCAAGCAGTGAGAAATCAAAGACCTTCGTTGTTGATTTGAAAGTCATAAACACCTTTTTCACACCCAACACCAGTTCTGTCTGCTAGATAAAACACTTATTTTTGAGCCCTGGATCTGACTGGCTCAAACGTACCAGCCAACTTCTATATTTTATTCAGTGTACAAGGGAGTGACTTATCCACAGTGACTTTACCCAAAGGAGTACACAGTTCTTCCTCAGCCTCTTTGGAATGCATTCTTTCCAACTGAGCCAACCCAAATTTTAAATTATTAGGAACTATGCTGACTAATTCATTGTATGATTTGAATTTTCCCTTCTAGTTTCCCATAAAATATTATATCTTCTTTGCTTACCCCTCATTAAGATGTATGTTACTGCCCTTCCTCCTTTTTATCTTGACATTTGTTGTTGCTACCTTTGTATTTTTTCATTGCTTTTGTTGCATTTAAGGGCCTTATCAAGAGAAAGAATGGGACAAGACTCATTATTTTAGATATATTTCTTTTCTCTGTTTGTTTACTTAACATGTGCCTATAGGAATATGAGAGGAAGGAATATAGGTGGACAAATTATTTGGTTTTTAAGTCAACCTTTAATTGACGACCCTAATCTGAGAATCTGGTCAATTGTATACTGTAAAGGAAACAAAGCCTTCAAATTCAAGTCAACAGAGCATTTGTTAGAGAGATAGGAGGAATGGCACAAACATTCTAATGTGATAGTATTTTATTCAGCCGTTATTAATTGTCATCAATATTCGGACACCATTAAGCGGTGTTGACTGAATGTGAGATGACCTAGTCTCAGCTAACTCTTGTATCATATGGAGACTAAATTAGGCTTTTCAATAATCACTGTTTCTTAATGGCTAACAAAAGGTATTTCTGTATTGCCCCTGTGTCCTTTATGAGTTCCATAAATAACTAATTAACCTTTGTAACAAAAGTCGGCATTAAAACAAGAGGCAGGCAGCCTGTACAAACCATGGGCATCTAAGATCTGAGCAACACGAAGCTTATGTTCCTCTTTTTTGCAGTGTTCTCTACAGAAATTAAATGCTTATTGACTCCACGTTAATATCCATTTAGTAATCTGCCATTTTTGTTTGTTTTAATATAGCACTCAGCTTTACAGTAGAAAGGAATTATGCAGTTTAGAAGTATGAATATTAAAAAAGGATATAATTAAATCTGTAGCCTGAAACCTCTGTCTAAAGCTATAATGACAAATTTAGTCCATATTTATTATGGTGCACAAGGGACTTTAACTAGATCATTAGTTTATATGCCTTACTCAGTAGCGAAGTTCTAAAACTTCACATTTTGCATATTATTACATTATTCATTTTTCCAACTAGGCATAAAATATGGCTTCCCAAGAGTACAATACCTAATTCTTCAAAATATACAAAGATAGCAATAAAATGATTAAATTACAACTCTTACATCTGTTCTTCTTGTCTGATTATAAATTAAAATGTTCAAAACCAGAAGAAAACAACACAGGTAACAAATATGTTTAACCTGCATATCTTCTCAGAATTAAAAAATTTACCAAACTCTATCCCCTCAATTACAAGTGCTATTGGCTTATCCCCTTTTCCACAGGTTGTTGTGCCTTTTTTTGAGAGGCAGTGAAACAGTGTAATTTGACCACAGATTTAAAAATCACTGACTCTGACTGATAACATGGATTAGGTGCTGTGAACTCACCAACACAGTTACTGAGAAAGACTGATCAAAGAACTCAATGAGATTTCTGTCTTTATGAACACATTGGTTTAAAAAACCCATAAAATGTTATGCCTGTCAGGAGAAAAATGTAAAATGCTATTCTAAACCACTACCCATCATTGCAAAATGCTGCTTGGTGTTTTCTTTATCAATTACACATTAACAAATCTTTAATCCAATGATGGAAACGCACCAGTGCAGGTGACACTGACAAATTATCCTTGGCACAGTCTCTGAACTCATAACACATTCCAAAGAAGACTACCTTGAATATAAAATGCATG
The DNA here is from genome assembly GCF_963210335.1 of Falco punctatus. Taxonomy (NCBI): domain Eukaryota; kingdom Metazoa; phylum Chordata; class Aves; order Falconiformes; family Falconidae; genus Falco; species Falco punctatus. The sequence goes on from NC_137587.1 coordinate 12,314,869, forward strand.
AACTATTAAATCACAATGCCTACTGAGAAATTTAATTTTAGGGAGCATTATTAGGGAAACGATTATTTACTGAAAAATTTGTATTTGAGAACAATAAATGTATTTTAAAATCTATTATTCCACTCACCTGGAACTATGTTTGTTTCCTAAAATCCTGAAATTTCATAAAAAAACCCCAAAGCTAAAGAAATTGTTTAAATTACTGTGGCCATAATGGCACTGAATCACCATTATGCAGCAAGGCATTGTTTGATGCCATTGTAGGTGTCTGTGGATAAATTAGGGGAGCAGGAGTTACGAATGAGTGCTCCTTGAATGCCTCTGAACTGATTGAGTTTTCATCAAATTGAGATACCATACTATGTTTCCAGTTTTCATCTGTCTTGAATGGCTGTATTTACTCTAGATGAAGATCACTCTGTATGTTCCCTTGACGTATGCCTTCCAGATACATTTTATGACAATATCTAAAATGCCTTTTTTTTTTTTTTTTTTATCGTGGCTGCTTCGATTGCAAATCGAAACATATGGAAGAAAGAACTGCATGAGCTTGAATGATCAAAACTCTTCCAGTTACTGAGCTGAATCTGTGTAAGTCAGCTTACAAAATGCCCCTGAAGATTTAACTAGATGTTTTGAAAAAATAATAATCCAGCTGATAATATGTACAAAATAAATCCAAAAGATGCTTCTATTAAATTGAGAAGGGGGAATAAAAAAAATGGATGAGGAAAGAACTTAGAAGAATTTGAAAGCTGTCACGTGGAAGAGGGCTTTCTGATAAAATATTCCTGTTTACAAGACTGCCTTTGATTTATGTACTAATATGTTGAAATCTACCTCATTCACCCAATCTGCAAAGGGAAAAAAGAGAAAGTGGAAAAAATAGAAGAAACTGGCTTCATTACATGATGTCCCTCGATAAATAAAAACTCGATCTGGCCTCTGTCCACTGCTGTTCTAAATGAGCCCAGTCAGTCTGGCCCATGTTTTTTCATTTCATTTTCTCAAGCCAAATGACTACCATCTGCTGTCACAAAGCTGTCACACAATCAGTAATGGAAGATTTCTAAGGAATATAATGGCTGAAGAATGAATATATGACATTCCAGCTCCTATCTAGCAGAGAGAGAACAGCAACCCATTTGAAAAGAAACAGCAGTAGTGTTCTCCCACTTCTCAGCAAGTGCATTGTAATACAAATCTTTATTTGGACTCAAGACGTTGACAGGTCAATTGAACAGAATAAGTCTAGTTTATGATGCAGTTGTCAGAAGTGGTTAAAGCAGGAGTCTGTTTACCAGCGCCCTGAGATATTCCAACAATTTTTCTTGCAAACCAGCACCTTGAGGTTAATTACTTTACCAATTTGAGTAAATGGCAAGCCATATTCCCATCTGTCTCCATTAGTTCCCCACTATTTCTCAATTTATGATGACTGGGGTCAAGGCTGTGGTACAAAAGAAGAGCTAATAAAGCATGAATGGAGTAATTTTCTGTTTATACAAATGTGGTAGCCACAGCATAAATATGAAAGATACATTTTAGAAATGCATATTCTTTACCTTGAAACCTCTGGGTGCTAACAGTATTTAGAGGAGTAAAAACAAAACACGAGCAATGAATTGTTGTTTCCATACTGATGTATCTTTAACAAAACCTGCTGTGTCCTGTGCAGCACTCTACTGCCTACTCCCACCCTGGCATGGGAACGAGAAAAGTTCTGAACAGCCTACAACAGCTGATCTCTACTAAGCTTACTTGTTCACCAAAGGCAATTTGCCTGGGAAAGAAAAAGAAAAAATCTCTTTATTTTGGTACCAAAATGCAGCATTACTGAAGCTTTTCTGCCTCAAGTAAACATTTCTCGCTATCTCTACAGGATTTAGTGCTGGAATCCCTTAAAAGCTGTTTAGCAGTGTGACTGATTTAAGAACATCTCAAGGGACAATACCTATTTTATTTCTGTTTATTCATTAAAACACTGTGAAGGTTTACTCCTACAGTAAAAACTGTAGACTTTCTCTTCTTTTTTAATTTTAAATTCAGCCACATATATATTTTCTATTAAAAATACTTAATATTTATAACAAATGCCTTAGATAATTCAAGGAAAAATCTCCACGAATTTCCACAAACTGTTAATAATTATGCTAAATTGATAAATTCTGCCTAATCTACTTTGTCTAAACAGTGGCAGTCTAAAAATAGAAGATAATTTTTTGGCCATTTGCCACAAATGGCAGAATTACTCATTAATTAAACACTACAATAAAATAAATTTTGCAGCAAATGAGGCATAAAGCACAGATTTTACCATAAATGATTCAAAATAGAATGGGGGTAATAATGTTCTATTGCTGTTTGTGTAGTGTGAAAATTTTAATCCATGACATATCCATCAGAAGCCACAGAAAACCATTAATGTGAAGCAAATCAATAAGTACATGCACATATTAATTCCTGTAACACAGTCTACAGAATACTGTATTTTCAGGTACTATATTAGCCCCTAAGATCAGCTCAAAAGCCAGCCCGTAAAGATGATTGCAAAACTTTCAAAGAACAAAATTGATTATCAACTCTATTGATTTCTTAGGAAGTAAGAAACTAGGGTTTTTATTTAACAATAGTCAACATTAAGAATCAATCTGTACAGGCTGTTACTAGTAGTATCTTATCAAAGGAATTTTTGCACTGTTCTCCAGGATTGCGGAATATGTATGACTTCTTGTCTGGCAAAGAAGCAAACTGAAATGCAGAGGGTTACACAAGTAAACACAAGTGTAAAATAACACTACCCACCAAACAACCTGATTGCTGCACATTATGTGCACTCTCAGGCCAAGCTACTTACTACAACACTACTTACTTAACAACGCATGAGGACATACAGCGGACACCCAAAGAACAACAGTGCTGCTGCACTACTAGATGCTTATTTCGAAGGCACAGGGCATGTGAAACATTACGGTGTAATAAATGGTAACTTCTCACTTTATAGAGTGAGATATCTACAGATATCTCTAAATAGTAAAGTAACAATGTAATAATTCTGTCAAAATATTTTGCAAGTTCTTATAAATTGTGCCTAATCTTGGAAAGAGTAGAGAATCTTATAATTTTGCTGGCAAGAAAAAAAAAATATTCAGTAACATGTAAAACCACAGAAAAAGGTCACTGGCAAAATTATTATGATCAGAGAGAAACTCTAATGGTTTGCAATGTATTTCCCTGTCAAAGTATATAAAGTTGGATGTTATGGTGCAAAAGGAATATTGCCCTTTTGCACACTTTAATGTTCAAAATGGAGTCTTCAGGTGCAACACTGAGGATCAAGGAACCTAATGCATACAGAAGAAAGTATTTGTAAGAAGAATCTGATTGTTTGTTGTTGAGCTCTCAAGTATCTCTCACTGCTCAGGGGAAGGTAAAATGCAAGCAAAAGAACCTAAACTAAATAATTTAACTCCTCTTACCAGATCCAAAACACAGGGAAATAAAATAGGAACAAATCTGTGTGTTATATAGATATATATATCTGTACATAGGTATTTTTAAAAGCTTATTTATTTGGTGTGTAGTGTAGAATGACTAGACAATGTAGTAGAACTGGTTGCAAGCTTATGTTGCATTCCAAAATGTGTTCTACAACTGAGACTGTGCATAGAAGTCTTAGAATATTTAGGATCATTCAGGCTGGACAGTACCACACTGGGTCATCTAGCCCAGCCTCCTTCATTTAGAGCCAAGGCTTTACTACTTGGGAATAAGTGTTTTAATTGCTTAAATATGAGGGGAAGAAAAGTGACCTTCCCCATTTCACCTGAAAAGAACTTCCAATTCACCAGCGTAGTAAAAAGCATGGGAAAATGATCCCACATTTTGTTGGAGTAATAACAAAGTATATCTGTAAATTTCTGTTCTTACAACAATTAATATTTAGTAGGATTAATAAAGTTCTTTTACTGCAAAACTAACAGTAGCAGAATTACACCAAAAGCTCCAATTATTTTGCCATTACAATTTCTAAAAACATGAAATGGGAGATGAAAGAAACAGTTCCTAAGAAGAACAAAATTAAAAAAAATAAATATTAAACCCCAAAGAAGAATAAAGTGAAAAAAATATACTTCTATTCCCCATAAAGTTCCTCTTTTTCAGTTTTTCTCATTATTGGCCTTCTGACTATATTTTACAAAATATTCTTCTGCTGGTAGTGTGGATTCTACATATTAATATTGCTCTGACACTAAGAAAAACCAAAACCAAACACCTAAAGGCAATTGGGAAAGGAGACAAGGGGAAAGGTGGTTCATTCTGTACTCACTTGCAGATCATTCTTCTTTTTTATGGTGTAGTAAAAAGCACAAACAAGTAGAGAATATAAACAGACCAACAGTTGTCTTTTCAATCTTTCAATAAAATCTAGATGGACTTTTCTAGAGAAATCCTTCTTCAGTAGAAACTTTTCCTGTTTCTATTGGATATTTTCGACAAGCTTCCTGTATAGAATGTTGATGATAACTCTTATTTTTTATTCGCTATACAATTCTTACACTGGTTCTACCCAGTTTGGACTTTGTGATTACAGAGAATTCTTAAATAGTTTCTTTCTTTGTCCACTGAGAACTACGTAAACACCTATAAGTCAAATGCATACATTAATGATGCCCAACTCACACCTTGTGAAAATTCCATATACAGCAGTTGGTGAAATTGTTACTTTTACTCAATAAGCACTGACATTCTAGAATTCCTAAATATTTTTTTCTTCTTATCCTGAATTGAGAGTTACTAAATGATGGACATGCATCAATATCAGATGTTCATTACAAATACAGACACTAGTAGCAAATACCAGTACAATGTATACAATAGCAAAATTTATGAGTTACATAGCAAAAACATATGGCTCCATCTGCAAGTTAATAGCAAAGTGCTGGTAATCTCAAACTAACCATTTAGCCTTCTAAAAAGTGAGTAGAACCTTTTTAGTTTATTTATGGGGAATAAAAGTTTAGAGCCATCTTCATACCTGAAGAATATTTTATACTGACATTCTGTGAGGACCCAGTTATTCTAAATAGTTATTCCACGGTTAACAACTACTATGTTATGTATTGTTTTGTTTTTGATCAACCTACTTTGGAAGAGGATGCATTTAAGCCACATAATGCTTAGACTGTAAAATAAGATTTTTCATATCAAGAGTTAGTGTGGAAGAGCTGTTAAGTAGTTTTACCTCTTCTAACTTCAGTCCTCTTGCAAGCACATCCCCTATCCACTGTGATTTGTCTGTTTGCAGCTACTGCAGAGTTTTGTTAAGGAAGAAAAATATGAGGAACAAGCTCATCAGCTAAAATACAGCTAAGCTCTGCTGAAACTTGTGAGATGATACTAAACACTGTCATTCAGTTTGCTTTGAATAAAACTAGAAAATGGTTAAACAGCAAGAGGGAAACATAATAAATGAATAAACAGAGGCCTAGGTGTACTACATACTTTGACACCTTGAGAAAGCTTTTGAGGGCCTCACTGAACTCTTAGTGAAGTCCAGGAAATATTTCTTGTAGTCTCACAGGGCTTTGGATCTGCCTATCCATATCAATATTCCTTATTTTTTCCACATGTAAAAATAAGATAATTATGTTCATTTTGGATGAGGAGGTAGCTGCTTACTGCATGAAATGTTTTAAGAAGCTGTTTCATTCTTGTGGAAATAGTGGAAGCATTTATATAAAATCAAAGTGAATTACTTTTTGAATTAATAGCTGTGGTGAGATCAATCTATTGGTAGATGGATAATTCTCATGGTATACTAAAGAATGTTCAGTTTTAACCTCTAAAGGGACACATGATTTAGAGAAATAGGAAAGAAAGCAAAATGCATACTAGATTACAGAAGTTTGCCAACAGAAAAAGACTGCATGTTTCTGAAACCCCTAGAAAGAAAAATACTATGAAAGTTTAAGTTATCAATATTGAGGAGTCTTTGTGGCTCACTGAAAAAAGACAAAGATCTAAACATCCTCAAAAGAAGATGAAAATTAAATGCAGAACCTTTTAACCCATGGGAACTTGCATAAAGAAGTTGAAAAAAGTTGAACAGAAGTTATCAACACTTGAACGACTCTCAGGCTACATGGAGGGGATTGCCTGCCTCAGTCAAGCCTCCCACAGCCACTATGAGAATGTCACAAACTTGTTATCCTTGTTCATATTGCAGAAAAGAAGCTAGAGTTTGAATGGTACACAACCTAAACCTCATGTACCTCCTTCCTGTGGTAACCCTGGAGCATACCCAACGTGAAGAGAAACTCTCACTGCCCTAGCCTATGTTCTTCTATTGGCACTCAAAATATTTCATGGTGTTCCACAAGCATTAAAAACTAGCTTAAAAGGTGGTTTGAAAAATGTTTCAAAGGAATGAGTCCATGTGAAAAGGGGGAGGAAAGATTTTCAGCAGCTACCTGTCGCACATTGGCAGGACATGCCATCCTGAGCGTACTACCTAATCTTGCTGTCTGATTTCACTGAAGAGAACATGCCAGTTAGATCCTGAGAGCCTCAGAGTAGGTGCCCTGGTCTTGTCATGTGAGTCACTGAGTGTTAAGCGCAATTGGAAGAAGCCCAGGCAAATTAATTCCTTTTAAGACCTGAGGTTGAATCTCAAAAGGGAATTGGGATGCAAAAAGCCAGCCTCTCTCTAAGTCACCCAGATTTCTCAGCATTTCAATTTTTAATCACTTTTTGTCCCTGTGTGTTCAGTGGATGAAGTCACAGAACAGAGGGCTTTATATGTTTATCAAAAATGTTCTGGAATATAGGAAGTCACTGGAAACCCTTTGGGTTATGCTGTCCCATCACTTAACTAAAAAAATACCCAGTACAAATATACAGGAATATTGCAATGCTGCATTAAACAGTTGGAAATTTCTAGTATCAATTTAATTACTAAAAATCATGATATAGTAACTGAAGTGAATCAGTAGTTAGCATTTAAAAAACCTGCAAACTATTACCACAAAGATGAATTATCTCAGCCAAGAGAGGCCAGAAAGTAACAGGTCAGTGATATACAAGTTAAAAAAAAAAAAAAAAAAAAAAAAAGTCTTACAAGGAGGTAGGCTTATCTTGGGGTTGTGCTTAAATCATACCTGATTTCAGCTACCACAATTTGTTCTACAAGATGAAATGGAAACCACCTTAAAGCAGTGCAAGGGTTGAATCCAACTTCTAATTTGCAAAGTACATCTGCTTTATAGAGCATTTTTACAGCAGCCTCATAATTAGAAAAACATGGCTTGTATTTCTCTCACTTCCTAAACCATAAAAAACCCTGGCTTTATTTTTAAAACACTAATTACATGATGGGGAAAAGCCCCTAATTTCTAAGAACACACCCATCTAAGGCAAATAATTTGTAAGAAGAGTAACAAAATAATGTGGAACTGTACGAAAGCTTTATTAAAGAAACACATTTGCTGCTCAGAACACTGACTTCTCCTGTGCTTCAAACTTGTTTCCAATTCTTGAACTAGCACTGCTCGAAGCAAAAGTTGCAGCTTTGTCAAGTGAAAAAGCAACAAGACATATTAGCTTGCTCTTGCTTCTGTTAAAAAACACCTAACCCAAACAAAACAAATGCTTCTCAATTTTCTGCATGCTGTATCTCACAAAATGTCCTAAGACATTTTAACAATTGCTACAAATAATTTGTTCAAAGTTGTAAATGACTACTGTGTGCTTTGTCAAGACAGAAATGTCAGCTTTGCTGCTTTCTGTGGCAGGAGGATTGGGCATGCTTTCAGTTCCTCACTGTCCTATCTGTAAAAAGAATGAATGCACCTGATAAATGGAATGATTTCCTCTCAGATTTGCTTCACTTATGGTATCTGTTCTATAGAAAATCTTAGGCACAAGCAGTCATACATATAAGAATATTTTTCTGTCCTTCTGGAAAAAAAAAACAACAAACCACCAACCAACAAACAGGATGCATATGAATACAAGCAAAGTTTGTTTAAAATTTGTGAATACTTTGGACCTTGAAGTTAAGGTGTCAGAGAAGGATTACTACCAGTAAATAAAAGAGAAGGTGAAACAGCTTTAAATGCCAAAACTTCTAGAATTAACTTGACATAACATTGTTTCTCTATCTTTTTCATCTTATGAACCACGTTAGGAGAGAATGGGCTCAAAATAGGAGAATGAAAGGATACTACAGAAAAATGAAAGAGCAAGAAAACATCTGTTAATGCTTCTCTGCTTTTCTAAACTGGATCTCAAACCTGGAGGTATTTAGATTTGATACATACCTTGATACTGAGATAATTCTCAGGGCTCAGGCTGTGCTTATACCTATTGAATAAGTATGGCCCAACATCTCTTGGCAACATGGTTGCTGAGTTTCACCACCTGGTCAGTATTATGAGTAAATAAGCAGGTTTCCTTTCAGAAGTAATAATTTTGCACTTTCGGAATCCTATCCTTGATTAATAAAATAATTTTTAAACTTCCTGTTCATATTAAAACAGGAGACTTAGCAGTTCATGTGAAGTTTCAAGATATCAATGTTCAGTGACTACCTCACTCCAAATGGAATCGCTGTTCCTAAGCATCTCAGACTGCAGCAGTTTTTAGAGATAGAGCTGGTGGTCCATTTGGGTTAACGCCTTTCTGACTACACAAGTGTTCTTACTAGGCCAGGAATAATGTGATGTGAGAAGGATCATTGTTTCTCCTCCCTTTACAAAGCAAAACACAGCTATCCAAATCTGAGCATGCTTCTTGCTGAGCAGGTCAATGAGAGAAATGAACTGAAGAAATTAGAGTAAGTATTATTTCTGTCTGCACTGACAGCTAAACAGCTCTCATTATCTGAAAAATTAAAGCCATTTAGGTACCCCAAGTACTCTGGTTTCCAGGCAAGACCTCCACCATTTACTTACGCCTATTCTCAAAACCACAGAACTGGTTGGTTTTGCTGTTCATACCTCTATTTCCGTATGTGTTTGAGGAATTCAGAAAGGAAGGTAAGGAAAGATATAGCATATCCACATAAGAACATTTGCCTGGCCATGGATGAGAAGCTGCATGGTAGAGAACTGAGGTGACATGTTTCAGAGGCAAAAATTTCATCTGTTTCTACGTTGTGACTGTTATTTCAGTTTCAGTATCTGATATATGAGGTAAGCATCCTTGAAATCAGCAGATTAATACTTCAATTGCTACCATGCTTATATTTCATGCTTTCATGCTGGAATGCTTGCAAATAACAAAATTTTCCAATGATTTCTGGTTAAAACTTCTCAGCCTCTGAAACTATAATTTTTGAGAGAAAGAAAAAATCTTTTTATAGATTACTGCTTAAGGTCTCTTCTAGTTAAGTAATTCATCAGAAGCCGTTGCATCCTGGCTATTCTGTTTTTTTGCTGCTCTAAGTAAAGGGTGAGGAACTTACCTTACTTCCCTGTATGTAATAGAAAGTGTAGACCATCTCTTAAGATGTGGCAGACCATTTCCTACAGGGAAGTAAGGGGCTCATCTGATGCTAAAATGGCATAATTTTTCTTTTGATGGCTAGACTGTGGGATGTAATCCAAACTCCAAACTGGCAGGGGGGGTTGGAACGTGGATAGTAATGCTGATTTGATAGCTAAGCAATGAAAACTCCTGTAGGTTAGTTCCCATGAAAGAACTAATAAGGGCACTTGTTTTCAATCACAGATGCTCTCTGCTCAGTCCTGTTCTGAAGTGCTTTATTCAGAGTTTCCCCAATCAATATTTTGACTTTGAGAGGCAGAGCTATTAGAGGTTGTTTAGCCTGAGAGCTGGAATGCCAGGTCTTGAGCCAGGCAGCCCTCCTCTACTGTTTGTCAAAAGAAGGCAAGAGGGAAAAAGAGCAGATAGAAAAAAAACAGCGTACATTCCCACCCCAACTGATTATCTTATTTTCTATTATTTCATCCTACTGTAAACATATTTTCTAAATTTAAAAACATGCAAAAGCAAAACACTGGAGAAACATACCACAGAAAGTATGATCACAATATCATAACTTCTCTCTAAAATGAGCAACTGTTTTCTGGTTATCAGGTTCTGGAATGTCTTGGAGTGAAATTCTTCATAAACTCAAACATATTCCTTTGTCTATCATATAGAGTGATTAGCTAAGTAAGCCATGATTCAGATTTTTGCACCAGGCTAGGAGGAAAATATAAAAGTATGGGAACGTATCAAAAATATCTCTTTTCTTCTGATAATGGAGTTTTAGATGTCTTAGGACAGAATTCAACTTCATTTTTAAGCTGTAAAATTATTTTAATATGATCTATGAACACCTCAAAATCCATTTCAAACAGCAGTTTGGTTTTGCTTCTCCCATCAAAAAACCAAAAAAGCTGTTCTACCAAACGCACACATACCGTGAGAGAATATACTATCTCATCACCACAGAAAAATGACAAAGGCAGGTTGAACTTTGCAATTCAAATACCTAGGAGAACTTTCTTATATGGTGTTTATAACAGTGGATGACTGCACCTTATCATCTGTTTTCTGTCCCCAGTTTGCATCTCTCTGTTTTGGGAAGATTAATTGTATGGAAGCTTATATTTTGTAGGATATTCTTAATTTTGGTTACATATCCTTACAGAAGTTCTGCTTAATTTGCATAAGTGTTATATCCTGTTTGGTTTTACTTCATATACCTTTGTTTTTAAGATTATTATTGCTTGTTAGCAAAAGTTCTTTGCCTTCCAAGTGCTGCTCTTTGCAACGTATCTTAAAATATTTGCTAGGAAGAGCAAACAAACAAAGAAAAATATCTCCGGTTTAGTGCTGCTCAGGTCTTGAAGCCAGAAGTTTCTGAAATCATCAGTTTGGCAGTCATACACCCATCTGTATTTTTGTAGCTCCCACTATTATAGACAACAATCTGAAGACCTTTTATATAATTGAAATAAGAAAAGAAGAAAGTTCTCTGTTACTCCACATGTTTGTTTTACATTAATACAATTTTACATTAGTGCTTGTCACTATTTTCTTCTCACTTCATCCTTTTGGTATTGATCATCTGCTTTTGATCTCACACACTGAGTAATGACATTGTTTTCACAATGTTCAGGGTGGAGCTTTAATGCAAGCTATTATTTTCGGACTGCTTGCTATCAACACAGAAGCCAAACTGAGCAGACACTGGTTACTTACTTGATAAGAAGGGAAATAAAGATTGAATGAGCACAGAGCAATATTTTATTTCTTGTACAGTCAGAAAGATCCTTCTATACCTTGCAAGGGGAAACAAAATATGAGATAATTTTTTTTTTAAATGTCTTTAAAAGAAATAGCAGCTTTAGTAGATACTGAATCGTAGCAGATTGATGATATTTTCATTAAAATGGTCTGCCATAAATATTTAGTTGTTTTTTTAATAAATGATAAGGCAGCATTTTTTTCTTTTAGTACATATTGATTCTTTTGGTAGTACAGGCTGCAAATTTCTGTTAAAAGATAAGGTGGTTTTGCTTTTAGCAGGAAGACAGCCAAATAAGTCACCTGTATATGCCAAATGGAAAGTCTGCAGTCGCCCAATTTACTTTCTCTGTTGATTCAAAGTAGGTGTTTTTGTGTTGCAAACTGTAATTCCCAATTTCTGTTGGGCAACCCCGTATGCATCTGACTGATTATTTGTTTAGTAGCACTCGGCACACTGAACAGGGCAGGTTTGTGCTGCTGAAGACTTTATTACCCATCTGCCACAAAGCACGGCTGTGATATAATTCATTCTATTTACCCTAAAACAACAACAACAACAACAAAATCACTTCTCATGGGTATGCAGTGTTATGAGGGGGGAAAAATAATTTGACACTTCATCTTTCAATGCCTTTTGCCAGTACTCAGGAAAAACAAATATGTAGATATAGTCCTTTCATTAGAAACAGTGCAATAAAACTAATATTTCTTCCCTAAACATATAGCACCAAGGAGACATCCTAGCATTTGGAATGTACTTATTTCTCAACTACAATTAACCAGTTGATATAACTCCTTCATCATTTGAAGCATTTTATGTTCTTTCTTTTACAGACTGTTTTTGGTAGTTCTGATTTAGGAGGGCTTTTTCCATCCATCAGGCTAAAGTGCTTTATTTAGGGGTTATTTTTGTATTAAGCCCGTGTAAATGGTTTCACGACTATGCAAAATACCCAACAAAACCCTGTAAATACTTTCCTTCAAAATCCTCTAACAATCTTTCTAACATCGATCTTTACAGTACATATTATACAGTTATAAAACAGGATGCTGAATATTTAGAAACTGTTACACAGGTAGGTAGAGTGGAGTGTGCATATATGTGTTTCTGTGCATGCTTGCATGGAGATGGGAGGTGGGGTGTGAGGAGGAAGAACCTGAACAGCAACGATTTCAGAAAGCAGAGGTTAGAAAGAAACAAGCCTTTAAACAGTGCACACAGTTGTACCATCCTTTCCGTAATTTAGACAAAACCAAACTGAAGGTATGTGGGAAGCTAAGCATGGTATATCAATATTTATGCTTCTTGGAATTTACAAACCAGCAAGCTTCTATGCAAATGATGGAGCTACATAAAGGAAACATTGTTTTCTACACATCATGCTTCAAGTCATATGCTCTGAAATAAAGATTTCAAGAGTATACTTGCCTTTTTGAATTTTTATTTTATTTAGAAAGCTGTCATTTATAAGGCCAAGCCTCTACTACCCCCCCCCCCGCTTTAATGATGGTGCATATAATTTATTGCATGTACTAGCTATGAATACATTATTTCAAAAATGTTTAGAATTGGCTGAAAAACCTACAAGCACTCCCTTCCTCCTCCTGTACAGCAATCATCTCCTGCTCAGCAATTTCTCTGTGTAAGACACTGAAATGGATCAAATAACACATTTTTCTTTTAAACTGACATAGATGGGTATTAATTCTAAGCTCTTTGCTACATTGATAAACAATAAACTTAAGAATAACATTTTCTGCAAATTCTGGATAGTTCTGCATGTACAATTTTCAGTTCTGTCAAGTGAAGCCAAAGTAATATTCCTGTGTCATGTTTACAGCCATCTGTGTAGATGCAAAGTCAAGTTTGGACAGCTTTGATCTTGATAAGGTGCAGATATTTTGATATGAAGGATGACTAAAAAATGCTTCATGGACTCAGAAGAAATGGTCGGAAAGGTAAGGCTTGTTTCAAACTAAGCTTTCTAAATACCATCAGATACTGTTTAAAACAACAGTAGCTGAATTTGCAAAGACTACACCTGCTAGTATCTTGTTCATGCAAATAAACCTGTGAAAACAGCTCTACAAGATGAAAGGAATACAAAAATAAGACACGCCCCGCCCCACCCCCACCCCCCCCCCCGAAAAAAACTCACCTGAACTTAAAAAGTATAGATGCATCAGAACCCCGTAAAAATGCTTTCTGACTATTTGACAAACCCAAGCTTTTCTTGCTGCTTCCAGTTTCTGCAGCCTTACTGGTAACAATCATGATTGGTCTGACTGTGAAACAGTTACAGCCATAGCTTTAGTGGTGCGGCTGCTCAGAGAGACAGGAACAGCAAAAAGGAGCGGGAGAGAAATGTGGGTTTAGTTCTAAGCTGAGGTTAATGGCCAAACAGTCATTTATATCATGTTTTCATGATATAAATTCAAGACTCATGAGGCTTCTCTTCTTGGAAAAAGTAGGCATGCAAACAGTTCAAGAGCAATAACCTAAACACAGATTTCAGAATGGATAAAAATGCTTACACCATTGATGCATTTGCGATTGTGAAGGGTGGGAACTTTGGGCTTTTAATTCATTGGAAATGCATAACGCCAGATCTCTGAAATATGTATATGATGCCTTAATGACTGTTAAGCCTCACAGTTCTCTTAGTAACTTGTAGATAATAGCTGCCTGCTAAGTTAAGAAAGTGAAACCTGTGATATAAAACTGCACGGAGACCTTAGGAGTGAATTATTAAATACAAATCAGACAGTTTTGCTGTCAACCTACTGCAACTAAAGCTGAAATTGAAAGAAAAAACATTAAAAAATATTTCCTTTAGGAGAGAAACATCTAATTCTCTTCCTTGGAATCTTCCGTTTCAGGAGAGATACAGGGAATGATTTTTTTAAAGTTTGTCACACTTAAGTCTGTGGAAATTCTAGTAATTCATAGCTTAACTATTTCCAAATGCAACATGAATCGAATGTGCCTTGAAGGAAAAATGATCCCCTTTCTTGTTATCATGGGATTACTACAGTTTTGTAGCGTTGTAATTTTAATTGAAAAACATCATTTTCCATAATATCACTTGTGCGCACAGATTAGATTTGAATTACTAGCCAAAAGTTCCTGTTGCTATTGTAATTTTAATTCACTTTTTGACAGGTAGGAACTTGAGTATCTGGCACCAGCTGTACAAATTGAGAAGTCACCCACTCTCCTGATATTTCTTTTTAAGATAAATTACCTGAGGATATTTTTCATGACCAGTTATTGGATTCTACCGGTCTCCTATAGAGAAAAAGATCAGAAGGCTGCATCTTTTGCCCTCAGTTTTGCCAGTTCCATGGTGAGGTTATTCTCCATTCTTTATTTGTATAAAAATGTTTCAATACAGTACATGACTTCAAACATGTATCATGTGTTGTGAGAGTATCTGGACAATGGAAAATGGCAGGTAATGCAGGGCTTAAGGCTCAGTTTCAAATTTATCATCTAGAAGCACATTCTCAAGTGGCTGACTACCATTACCTGTCTCTTCCTATAACTAAATACGGCCATGTGAAAAGCAGCATAATGTACTCACAAAGCTTCCATTTCCACCCCTCTCCCCACGATCTTAATTTTATTTATTGAAATTTCTTGTTTATATTTAATGTACAGAGGAAAGTTATTTTGCACTGCCACCACTGCAGGAGCTTTTTAAATGATTCAAGGAAGTATAGCTTTCATTTAGGTTTGTGCCCTCCAGTCTGTTTATACTGGTCGATACACTTGTCTGAAAAATATAATGGATTAGCACATCATTCAACAAACTAGTCAGAAGGCAAGCTCAAGGCGACAGAGACCAAAAAGTAAATTACAGCCAGTAGTAGGGACAGGCCATGCCTACAGCTAGGAAACATCATATCAGCACAAAACCTGTATTCTGTGAGAATGTTACTTGAACTGAAATGGGTGAAAAATTTATGCTGAAATATAATAAAACAATCAAGTCCATTATTTCATATAAAATTATAAATTGTACAGTTTATGACACATAATGTAAAACCTGATTCTCACAAGCAGTACGTGCTGTAGTCACATCTCCTATCAACAACAGGCATTATTGCTCTGTAATGTAAAAGGAGTATTTGTCTCCAGTTAACTACTTTTAATATCAGACCTTGTTTAACACATTTAAATATGTGCAAAACATGACATGCCAAAATGCATATTGTGAAAAGGCTGTGAAAATATATTTTATATAGGTAAAACAAACATATCCAAAGATGTAATACAGCCTCGAGAGATGGAAGTCTGTTCTCTTTAGCATACAGATAACGTTCAAGGTGAAGTTCAGTAGCTACAATTTTGAGCATATACGTAAATAATTAAACTCTTTTCTATAAGTGACCATTATGTGTTATTTTTTTTGAACCTCCAGAAGCTGATCAGAAAACCAAAATCAAATCATTTTACCTTTACTCCTATTGTAAAACTCCGTTATTTGCAATAGATGCCTTACTTTTGTAATATGTGAATCCATTCTCTCTTACAAAGAGAGAATAGCCTTAATGTTATCATAGAGGTTGAAGGACATCATGCTATTGTAACAACCTTTCAAAAAATTAACATAGTGGATGAAATTTACTGCTGAGGTAGATCCTTCAGCTCAAATGGAGGTAAATCAAGAATAGTTGTGTGTGACGTGCTGGAAGCTGGAAATCACACCATATGACTATTAAGTAAAATCTTGAAAAGAACACATGCATCAGCAGCAAAGAATGAAAAACTACCTGCAGCGTGGCTTCCAAAGTCATCTATTTGTGAGAGAGAAAGCCTCCTCTACAGGATGTGAACCAGCACTATCATTCCTTTCTCCATTTCCATTCAACTGTGTTTATGTAGCAATTAGTTTTGACTTATTTCTGCTATTTTTAGTTGTGCTTGTGTCTTACACATGACTGCAGGTATCAGGAAAGATAACACCAGCATTTCAGATTTCCCTCATGGCCATATCCCTGGTTTCATTTATTCACAAGATGAACAGAAGCAGATGATTTCTGGACCTCAATTTGCCTATCTCTGTTCCTCAGCTCTCACCACACAGAGCCACTCTGAGCACCTTGTCTAGGATTCTGGGAGAAGAGAGAACATACCATAGAGCAATGATATTTGAAGGGAATTCCCACACTTTTTAATTCATGGTTGCAGCTCACTGTGAAGCCAAAGCAGAAAATGGAAACAAAGTGTTTATATTTTGGATCAGTGATAATGTGTTTAATCTAGGTTATTTCTGCTCGAGGACTGTGTCAAGCTCTTACCCCATGAGGAAACCTTTTGTTACTATATGGATAACATCAAGTGGATTTGGACTCAGTTGTCTGCATCTGCGTAGTATAAATCTGAATCTCCTGAAGGGAAGGGGTCAAACTCGATCCTTTCCAAGTTGTGGGTATATTGCACTGATAATCAAGTTTCTACTCTGTAGTGAGCTGGTTTGTAAAATCACATTTGCATTGGGGTATGTTTGTTTCTCATTTGCCTACCCTTACACACCACTTCTAGGACAGCAATCTACAGAAACACCGAAACCTTCCTTGTTTTAAGTAAAGAGCTGAATTTTAAAATGCAATGTCCTATCACAGCTGAGGCCGAAACATTCAAATACGCTGAGCTTTCAATTCAATATGAAATCTGCCTGTTCTCCTGGCATGGGGCCAACAAGAGACTGATGGTTTTTGACACATTCTTCCCTGGTTTGTTTTCTGGGTAAGGGGCTATTGTTCAATCTTAGCTCCTATTTTAGACGTCTAGTTAAGGTTTCTAAAATTCAGATGGTATATGTCTATATTTTAAATATATGCATCAAAAGGCACTTATAGACTTGAGTAATTTCTTTCAGTATAACAAATCAACTAAACATTGAGCCCCATTTCCTACTTTTATAAGCACACATAGTTTCACATGTTTGACTGGTAAAACAGTCAAGCAGAGACACATGACCTTTGATCAACTTTGGGTGTATAGAGAGATAAACAGGGCATAAAGAAACAAAATGGTAGCACGATATTAGTGTGTTTTCCCTACTGAAAAAAATAAAATATTCTGAATGTATGGTTTTGGTCATCATTTTTCTCTCTAGAACTTTTTGCTTTTGGTGAGACTGCCACTGATTTTAATGAGAGTTCACACAGTTCAAAAGTCCAAGCTCCAGTCCCTCACAGATTTAATTGAATAGCTTTATACACATCATTAGTTTCACAGCTTTCAATGAGAATTCTTACACGCGTGTTTGCAGGATCCAAGCCTTTGTTATGACATATTCAGCCTTTCTTCTACTCATACTCTATTTTATTACAACTTTTAGCATTAGCTTTTGTTATCACTGTTTAACACTTACCACTCAGAAAACTGTTTTCAGTTCTTTCAGTTCCTTGTCACATTGTAAAATTTACCACTATTTAGAATAAATTTTTACAGGACACACATCTGTTTCAGACTAAATAATTTAGAAAATTTCAGCTAAGGCTCAGTCTAGACACAACAGCATTTTTTCCCACTGATGTTAAAGCAGTAAGATTTTCTTTGAGCAGTCATCACACTCCCATTTCTATCAGAAAATGGATTCAGAACTGGCAGATGGAGTTGCCTTTATACTAGCAAGAGGCTATTTGCCATCCCAATAAAAATGCACTGAAATTTGTCCGAGTCATATGCCACTGAGCGAGCAACCACAGCTTAAATAGATCGATACAAACATTCTCTCTCTCTATTTACTTCTACAATCTACAATACTCCATGTTTATGATCAGGGGCCAAGGGTATGATCTGTACAGTGACCCACATGATTTAAGGTATTGGTATGATATTGCAGCCTGAAGGATTGGGTCCCAAATAAGAGACAGACACCTCACCAAAGCTGTGCATTTCTGAACTCCTTTCCTGCTCTTGGATCTTGTGTATTTCTGAACCCTTCTGGTCTTGGTGCTCTTGGATCCTGTAAGATGTGGATAACTTGATGGGCTGATTACCTATGGCTGGGATGCAGAGTCTCAGGATGGGGAAGGAACCACAGAGCTGTGATGGGAGCACATGCTGCCGGCACACACAAGTGTGAGAGAGTGGCCAAACGAATATAAAGGTCTGCCTTGAGATATTTACATTTCAATGGCCAAATCTCAGTAGACTTCATCCTTGGCAAACAGACTCCAACTTTCAACAGCCAATAGCACTAACCACACCGCACCATCCCCCAGTAAAACCAAACATGCTTCAGCCTACCATAGCTCTTCAGGATGCCCATGGCCCAAAATCAGAGAACAAATGAACTTGCTCAGGGCTGTAAGGTTGCAGCTGGACATTCCTTACTTTTGACTATTGCGGGACAGTGAAGGACAGAGGTAAAGAACTTGTCAGTATAACCTTAAGACTCCTCTTTCAATGATACAGTCCCATAAAGATTCACACAGAGAGATGTGTTATATATAAAAATATATATACATGCATAATCCTAGCTATAGAGATGCATCTGTAATGCGTCATGCATTTTGTTATTATACTAGAACACTATACAACACAACTGACAGAATATTAAAAAAAAAAAAAGTTTAAAAAGCTTGTCTTTGTAATAAGTAGGACAATTTGGATTTGTTTTGTTTCTTTTTTTTACGTGGGAAGGGGGATGGCTAATTATCATCTGATAGCATTTTAAAAGGGTAAGTTTTTATTGTTAGATTTTGAAAGGTGAAAAATGCCCATCCCTTGTAAACTATGTATTTCCTTCCATTGTAAAATGAGATTCTCATAGTCACCAATCTCATTAAAAGTTAAAACAGTGTCTGCTTAGCATTAGCAAGGAATAAAAGGGTAAGGATGAGGTGTCTATGAGAACTATAGCTATTGACATCATTGACCTATAAATACGTCCTCTTCAAGTTGATATACAGCAATTCATTATCCCTGTTTTGATATAATTGCTATTACTGAAAGCCCTTTGCTTTCAAGTGTTAATACAATTGCAGTTCATATTTCAGGTTATCTGCCAAAAAGAAAAAAACTAATTTCTAAATATTTGATCATAAAAGTTGTCCTCAGCTTTTACACAGATAATTTAGTCAAATAATATCAGATAATCTTAGAGCAGATTTAACAGGAAATTGCTAGGGACTCCATCTAAGCAGCATCCATTTGCACTTATATAAATGTACTGAATGTGTAGGAAGACTTTGACAGCTTGCCATATGTGATTTCATTCTGTAGCCTACCTACTTTACCATCAAAAGTTATATCCTTTGAAGCATTGCCAGAATTACTTTAGCCCAGTAGATATGCTAGATGTGCCCTTTAAAAGCCATATCATTTCCTTTCTACTCTGACTAGTTCAATGTAGCATCTGCTCAACTAAATTCCTTTGAAGGTTAAAACCAAAAAACCCCCTGTATTACAGCTCACTAAGATGTCCAGTGTTGAATGAAGACCACAGATGCAAGAGAATAAATAGAAGTTAAATGAGACTATAAAAGAGAATCAGAGAATTATCAGCTTCATGGGAATATTATAATTATACACACACGGAATAAATATTTGCATTTCAGGATAGGTAAGCTTTTTATTTAAAATAATAATAATCCCTGAATTTTATACTTCCATTCCATTATGCTGATTGTTTATATGCAAATTATGATATTGCTGTGACATGGGTGCTAATGCCATTATAAAGGATATCACACATCAACAACTTGATTCAAAATAGCAACTATAAGTGTGTATGTATAATCTCCTTTTAAATCTTTGGGTTTTACAGTTATTTTAAAAGACATTGTTATATTCACAGCACCTTCCCAGGTGTTCTAGATGATAATGAAGGGATAGTCCATATCTTCTAGTATCACAAAGCAGTTGTGACATTTTAGAAATATCTTCAGTTTAGCTTCTTTAATTTCTACAAATGCTATTTAAGATTGAAGGCTTGCGTTTTTACTGAAGAGCTGAATGAATTCCGGTAATTACATGATTTTCTTGTCTGCTCAATTGAAAAGGTTTCAAAACATATTAAAATGGCAGTGTCCTTTCCGAGTCTCTTGAAACCCTCCAATGTCAATTTTAATTAACGAGCTGTAAAAGTTACATTTTTATATCTGGGATTTTTGTCCAGTTTCCCTTATTATTTCACGTGAATTTGCACCCTCACTAGGGAGATTGCAGTCTTTGCTAGTCTGCAGCGATTTATCACCAGAACATCATGAGAATGCAGACTGGACTGTGTCAGAACTAGCAACATCACTGTCCAAATTAGGTATACCAGTTAAATAGCTCCTAACCACTTTGAATGGAATAAGTGTAATTAGTTTTATGCCTGTGCATCTTAGTAGCCTTCCATCAAATGCATAAGATCTTTCCTCACAGTCACAAGTGTACATAAACCAAGAGGAGTGTAATGATATCAAGAAAGGAGAAAAGAATAAGTATTAAGGAATTGTTTTTGTTTAGACAAACAAAACATCTGCAATAGCCTTCATCAGCTTGTCCAATTTGAAGGGTATGAAATTCGTTCTGTAGACCTATTTCTGCCAAAATTCAGGAAGGATAAATCCTTAAACTTGCAATAAGCATGAAAGAAAAGCCCATCTCACTGGAGCACTCTCTAGAAACTGGAATTTGCTGATGTGCATTTCAGTGACTGTATTATTTTCTATTTTCAGTTCTTCCCATGAACTGCCTTCTGATGGGAGGGCACTGTACACTTAAGCAACAATACAGCAAGACTGAATTTGGGAGCTAACAAGGAAGACAGACTGAATGAAAAGACGGGAAACAGATGGCTTTAAAATAAAAATATCATGATTATTCACCCCTCCTAAACACTCAACTAATCAAATGCGTACCTATCACAGTAGAAAAAGCGTATTTCCACTGAAGATTGTCAGGTCTTTGGAATGCATCTTTGTCAATGGTTAGACACTACCTCATCTACACAACAAATAAAGTCACCGTAAATAAAGTATATAGCTTTTACAGTTAAGGTAGGAATCCTTTAAAAGGCATTAACAAAATATTGATTCAGGTTAACTCAATCTGAATAAATACATTTGGAGACAGGACAAAGAAATCAAGCTATCATGTGATCAAAATATATTAAAATGTTCAACCAATTTATAACCAATTTAGGGAACAAAAAGAGAGTAATCAAACTGTCACTCTTATTCCAAGTACTAGATGCTTATAGGGACACAGGGATTGCTCAATAACTTCCAGAAAATCTCTTTATTCCCAGTGTAACATAAGCACCATATTGACAATATATAGTCAAATAAGAACTATTCAAAAAACTCTGAAATATTTTTATTGACTTACAGGCTGTGGATCGGACTCAGGTTGGGAGAAACAAACACAGGAGGGAAAGCTACTGTTTCTCCAGCAACATTAATGAGTTTTAAAAAGTGAAGCATCTCTTCCTACAAACTTTAAGTCATGACTCGTACATGCTGCCTCAATATGTGGAAGAGATACATTTACAATATTCATCACATCTCTTTTATGCATATGTTAAGGAAGCTCAATAAGAACACATGGGTAGCTCCATTGTCATTCAAGGAATGTCAGGAATGTATATGGCTTTGTATTTACTACTTATGCATGAATAAGTGCTGTCCCAAGAGAGACATCTCTCTGAAATGCAGTACGAAAAGGTATAGACTACACCTCACTGTAGTGCCTACATCCTAATTCAGCAGTACTCAGCTTAGAAAATACTCATGTTACCCAAAAGACCCAAAGACAGAATCTTAAACGCAAAATAATTAATATAGGTAATAATTCTGTCATATGCTTTATTAGTACAAGGCCAGATTTATTAATGCAAAGGCTTTAAAAGTTATCTGGAATGCAGTATGAGCATGATACACCATATTAGTTTATAGATCCATGTGATCCCATTCAGCTAGAGAAATGAGCCAGTATTTCCCCTTTCTATTTTACTGTTGCCAAACCTCACAATTTTATTGCCAATCGTGTGAGTTTGATTGTAGCTTCAAAGGTCTGGCTGTAGAACCATGATATTTCCCCAAACTCTCAGACACCTCTTAAATAAAAAAGTAAACTTCTAGCATTTGTGGTGGCCAATGGAAAAAGAAGAGTTGTCAATGTAAAACCCTAAAGGCTGCAAAAAACCCAGAATGTCAATAAGCTCTTTAAAATATTATTTTCATATACCTAGTAACTTGAAACCAGTCTTATTACTTGAGTTGATGCTGAAGTATGAGTGCTGAATATCAAGGGTTGGCAAAATGTATTTTGCTTGGTGAGGAAGAAGCAGCATGTCTCTTCGCACCCCTGACTCAGCTGCTGAGCAGGGGCGGTGTGCCATGTCTCCTCTCTGCCTTCCCCCTCCTGCCCATTCACACCAGAGAGGTCACATTTCTAACTCTGGGCAAAGGAGGTTCATCGCTCTTTTGAAAGGGAAAACATAGTCCTAGTTTTCCTCTGCCTCATCAGGTGGCCAGTAGAAGTACCTCTGCTGCATAGCTGTCTTTGGCTTTGCCAGCATGGCTA
Organism: Falco punctatus; assembly: GCF_963210335.1. Classification (NCBI taxonomy): domain Eukaryota; kingdom Metazoa; phylum Chordata; class Aves; order Falconiformes; family Falconidae; genus Falco; species Falco punctatus. Next base: position 12,337,664 of record NC_137587.1, read on the forward strand.
GAGCATGCTGTGTGCTGGGATGGGTCCTGATGGCAAATCCTGATGGCATAGCTTGTAACAGGGCATTAACCTGGCTTTTCTATGGATTCATCTGCAGAGGGTCCTTCTGTGGCAGTGCCATGAGACCAATAGTAACTTCCAAGGGGAGTTGGGTTACTCAGTATGAATGCAGGTAGGTCTGAAGGTATGAGCAAACAGCTGAAAGAACTTCTAATGGGAATGCTGCTGAGGGACTCAGCTGAGCAACTAAGATAAAGTATGGGTTCACGGTAAGCCTGACAAGTTTTCTGGTGCTCTTTTTGCCTGTCCACTAAACACAGAAACCAACCTGGGTACATTCCCTCTCATGTTGCATCTTTGTCAGGAAGCTTTTGTCAGCCTCTGTGCAACTGGAAACATGGGCAGAGGATCTCTTGGATGGCATCCTCGTTCAAATGCCAGAAAGAAATACAGGGAAACATGAAGTTAAAATGCTAAGGCAGCATAGGTCTGTTTTAATGCTGCAGATGAATAAGGAGTGACAGAAAGAGAGGTTAGCACTGGATGGCCAATAGCACAAGGACGTGATTGTCTTGAATTTCCACTACAAACCTTGGGGACTAAGTACATCAGCCTTTGACTTGGAGGTTCTCTTGGCTAGATCCCACACCAACCCTGCAGTGAAGACTCTCTCCACAGACTTTGGAATGTTTCTCCTCTCTTACCAATCCTCTCTTCCCAAAATATGATTTTCCTGTTAACTCAGCCTGAAAACAGAGCAAGTAAAGGCCTGACCAAGGCTGTAATAATACAAGATGCTGGCAAAACCAAATTAAGACAAATATCCTATCTTTGTTCTGAGCTGCTTGTTCCTGATCTTGTGTTTTCGTAAGCAACCCCTTAGTTGGGCTGCTAGATTTGCCAGTGAGGATTTGCAGCAGAAGATAGCACTGCACTGATATGAGTTTAAAATAGTTTTTTTTTCTTAGTTTTTTTCAGGGTTATTTTTAACCAAGATCCATTCAGTGATTGCGGTTTTAATATATACAGGCACTGTTTTATTTATTTCATAACTTCAAGCCAGTCTTTGAGTTTTCTGTGGCCTGACCCACCCTTTCTGAAATGCTCGGAATGAGAATTCTGTTGAGTGAACCTATACTGTTTCACTGCTACGCATCTTGAATCATTTCATACATCACAGAATATTTGAGTTAGGTTTTTCTCTTGTCCTGACTCAAGTAGGGATGTAAAAGAGAATCAGTCTTTAGAATCAGCGCATCTTGTAAGTGTTCAAAAGCATGTTTCCTTACTATTTATCAAAACCTATTAATTATAATTTACTTATTTTTTTGAAATTAAATTTTGATCCCTCACCAATAGAATGAGTTTTTGACCTTACTCTTCAGACGTAAAATACTCACTTAATTTTTGAGGGTTTTTTTTCCCATCTCTAATGTGCCAGGATAGCATGGAAAATATATTTATGCCAAATTTGTATGTTTCTTACCAGTATCTGTTTTTCTCCCCTATTATTCCACAGCTGTTTGTTTTACTAAGTGACTATATATAGAATATTCTCTAACTTCCACACAGACATGTTACAATGCAATGCAAAAAAGAAGCCAAAGTACTCTGTAACTAATTTGGATAATATGCATGTTAATTCAGGAAAACCCTTTGTCTTTGCTTTTATAGGAAAGACAAACGTAAAATAGCGGAATTGTGTTAACCATTTTTCCCAGACATTTTTCTTAAAGCAATCTGAAAACGTTGCATTCACCAGAAAGCAAATGGTCCAATTGTTAATGTTCTCACTCTTATTTAGTACTGGAAAGAGTTAACAATTGCAACAGAAATACCTTATCAAAACCTTATTTTTAAGATCAAATGCTAGAAATTATTAAGTGACATGAAAAGTCTTCAGCTTTCAAGCGTTAAACCAATGAGGCTATATTTTATTGCACGGAGAATCTGTGTGATTCATTTTAACCAGCGAATCCCTTCTGCATAAAGGCTTTCAATGTTTCAGCCTCAATGGCTGGTAAAATATGTTCAAAAGAATAAATAAGTGGAACATGATTCTCATGTAGAATGACATTCTGGATTCCTTTAGTTAACTCAACAGAGAGCTATATTCAGCGGAGCCTATAAGACAATACTGTTGGCAGTATTTAAACACACTACAGAAGAATAAGCAAAACAACGTGATCGGTAATAATAAGTTAATTTCAAGTTTAAAAAATCAGTAAAGCATCACTATATATTGCATTTGGACTGACTACAAAGTGACAGTCAGCGGATTATTCCACAGATTTCTAATGCTGAAAATTCTGATGGCATTTACTAGCATAACCTTTCAACTCTGAGCACATCAATAGAAGCAGACAGTGGTTTGAAATATGATTCCTTGCAGATAGCATATCCTCATTCATCTGACTGTGGTGCTCTGTGCTCCATTGCACAAACAGCGGCTCACCCACTTCTGAGAGGACACTAATAAAAAAGGCATCAATTTTCAGCTCTAGTACTACTGTGATCTCTTTATATGTTCGACATCCAACATTAAATTAAAATGCTGTTATAAATCCTACTTTCTGAATCTGGAATGAGTGTTGGGTTTTTGTCGCATGAGACTGCAGCAAATCTTGTCAAAAGCAAGGAAGCACGTCTTGTTCACTCAGAATTAATGTTGTGGATGAAAGAAAGAGGTAAAAGAAGTTGAATATGGTGAACTGTGGGTGTCAAAGGCAGTGGGTAAAGCAGCTTTGGGGTACCAAACAGAGCATAACATTTGCTGCTTTGAATGGGTTCCTAATCAGTAATTATAATTAACAATTACTAACTGCACATGAAAAACAGTTTGTTTGTTATATAAAGTACTTTAAAAAAAATCCTTCAAATCTTTAAATGCCTTTATTCTTCACAGTTTGGGCAACATATTCCTCTGTGCTAGACAAAGCCAGTTTTATAATAACCAGATAAAACAGGCTAAGTGATTTGGATCACTTCAAGACCATACAGTGAAGGTTGTTATAGAGTGTCTATGCAAAATTATGTATATTGATGTTGATGTTCAGGACTTCTGTCAGCTTGTCATTTGCACTTGAGTTGCCTTAAAAGTTCTTGGGTTGGGATAAGGATTTAAGAAAAAAAAAAAAAAAAGGCATAAATAAAAAAATATTAGGCACTGATGTGAAATACCGTGACAATGGCAAGATCTTTCCCTGAGCCACAATGAAGCTGTGAACACCAAGTGTGAGAAAGCAAGTGGGCAGGATATTTCTGTTATGTAGAAGAGGGCCATACAATTTGGAACCTTTCAGTTGTGCCTGATAACCTCTAATGGCAGGTATCCTTTCTCCTTTAAGAGCTAAGCTAAGCCACACTGAAAAGGCAATAATGGCTTCAGCAAAGATACTGTGTCTGTAGATATTTTCTCTTGTTCGGTTCATTCATAATTATGAAGAAAAGAAACAAGCTTGCCTTTTTGAGGCGGGGGGTGGGTGGTGGGGGTGGGGGTGGGGGGAGTGCCTTGAAGAGTGGTTCAATATCTGGATCGAACAGAGGAACTTTTTCCCCCTAAGGATCCTGCCTGAAGAAACCTTGACATGCACAAAGTCAGAACCTAGACAAAGTTGCCCTGGTGAGAACGATAAGGTCACCCGTGGGATTGCTGAGATTATCTCTGTCAAGCACTTGGACAGCATGCAGTCAAATGATGCATCATGCAGTCATTTTCGGGGGGGGAAAATCAATTTCTTCACCAGGTCGCTATTTGCTTTTCAAAGTGCCCTTGTAGGCCTTCACCACCAAGCATTTATCAATTTAAATGTTGTAAATTGATAATGTGCCACTGTGCCTTGTACTGTTTCTGAATTATTTTGATACTTATATTTTCTTACTGCTCTCAAAATCTTCAGAGCTGCTTTATTTCAGTAGAACTCCTCCCTTGCTCACTTTTCTTAGCATAAGAGTAAATGAACTTCCTTATGCTGAACATTAAGGAAAATAACTTTAAAAACACATGACCAACACAGAATTTCCAAGGCTTTTTTCTACTAATATTTAAAGGGGACAAAGTGTTAAAAATGTATCAATACTAGTGCACCAATTTACTAAATGAGTGGAAATTATCATTCTTACATAGTAGTATTTAAATTCCGAAAATGAACGTAATGACGACAACAACAACAACAAAAAAGCAAGCTCTTCTCTCAATTGGTTATTGTCTAGATTTGCTTAAAAACTGGTAGTTTTCCTGTGAAATTCCTGGCTTTTGTTGTTATTTATTTGCTTGATTTTTTAAATATCATTACTCTTATTATTTATTTAGATAAAGGTACAGCGGGAAAATCAGGTAGAACTTACAGAATGAATGTAAGTGTCAAGATTGTTTTATGCTATTTTTTAAGCAAACAGAGCACAAAAGCAATCTTTTAACCATCTACTAACCTCAACTTGATTTGCATTGAAAAACAGGTAGAGCATAGTAGTTGAGGTTTGTGCTTCGTAAAAGAAAAAGAAATACATGGCAGTTGCAAAGCATTCTTAACCTCCAGTGATTTATTGGCCCTCAGCCAAGTTATCAGGGGAATCTAATTCTTCTTTATTATTCAAATAAACCACATTTGGCACCATGGTTCCTTTTCAGAATAGCTTCACAAATAGACTGAGTACTGTCATTTATTTGACCTTGTACTTGTGTGCTGTAGCTATAATTTTATTTGCCATTTCATAGAACAAATGCACAGAAAGCCAAAATAAGGAGACAGGTTATGCTACTAGTAACGCAGTACACATGTAATATACCTGTTGGTTTTGCCTGCTTTGTTTTAAAAAGGACAAAATCTCAACAATTTATTCTTTTATTTTTCCTTCGTAATTTTTATTATCTCTTGTTATGCCTGCAGCTGCACTGCTCCTTTTTAGTGAGCTCTCTTTTCAACAGGCCAATTTGCAAACCTGGTCTGTGGCCTGAACAAGTAGGAGCAAAGGTAGGATGTACTTTACTTTAAGGTGTGGACCTCACAGAGGGGAAAAAATGCATAATATCCTCGTTGAGCATAACTGCTGGTGAAAGGTGATTAAGAACTTTTTTCCTGAAAGGAAAGGTATCCTAGCCAGCTTATCAGCCCATAATATTTTCTATTGACCCTGAAACCTTGCAGGTCTGAAAGTTTTATCCTTTGTTCTGGACAAATCTTTCTCCCTATTTGTTGCTATTTGTGTTTCAGCATATTTTTGGCCTAAGACTCAAACAGAAATTTTGCAAAAAATTTTGAAATCTCTTTGGTAAGCACTGCTACTGACTTCTAAGTGCGTGAAGGAGTGGTTAAAGTGCCTCTTCAGTGTCCAGATATGGTGACTCATTTTAGCCATCTACTTTTGAAATCTCATGCCAATTTAAAAAGGAAATCAGGGACTGGGTATGGAAAAAGATGGCAGCTATCCTGATATCAAAGATTACCTGCTGATTTGGAAATGTCAGAGAATAGATATCTATGAAGAAAAAACATTTTTAGATTACTACAGAGGTGCACGGTAACAGGCTGTTTGTATTGGTAAAAGGGTAAGCTACACCAAGAAAGGTCATGTTGTCCAACCCAGGGAGGAAATCCTGGCTGTACCGCATGTTTCTAGACAAGTCTGGGTCTTCCAACAAACACTACAGTTCCTGAAACTGCTGAATACCTGAAAGTATCTTGGACTATTTTAACTTGGTCCAAGTATAATTAAGCTATGACATTTTATACAGATTAAGGATATAACTGAGAGATTTTGGACCATTTCTGTTGCTTTTATTCTCTTCCTCGTCTCATTCATTGTTTTCAGCTAAATTTGTGTCTTTCTCTCTGCTTTGAAATACATCTCTGTTCTCAGAAACTGCTCTGATTGCAATTCCATGGTGTGCTCTAAAATCTACGTCTGCCAAACCAACTTAAAATTCTTGGTTAGCCTTAGCTGGAAGATAGAGTGTTCAAAACATATATCTATGGGTGTCTACATGCAAGGTACAGTCATTGTAATGTCAAAAGAGTATTTGTTGTAATTTTTGTTTACTGTTCAAATATATTGTTATTTTTGCCAAGAGTAACTTTATTATCATCATTGCCAGGCTACCTCCCAAGATATTGTTTTATCAGATTTCTTTACTATTAGCCCTGTAGCTATCATCGAACATCAGCATCCATTTGTTTTGTACCAGTGGCTCAATGTTCAGAAAACAAAAATTGCGTTCCATGAAAAACTGTTTTCACCTGCTGAGATGCAGTACAAGACCTATCTTCCTTTAGCTAAGAGACACGAGATTTTACTTTGCAAGTCCAAAATATATTGTATTTTATTTCCATGCATACTAATTAGAAAAAAAACCCAAACCCACAACCAAAGATGAAGTCACTAAGAAGTCATTTGACTAGAAAGGGAGACTCCAAAGTCAGTGCTTGAAGAAGATGAATCAAACAAAAATGCTTATAATGTACATGTAATGCTTACAGTGAAGTGCAAAATTACCTAGAGTTTACATATGAATATATAGTTGGGAGTATGAGGGACAGGGACCTATCAGTGTTTACCTGCAGTACAAGAAATGCCACACCACATGTATCACATAACACCATTCCAGAAATTCAGAATTCACTAGTATTTTAAGACTGGTTTAGTGCAAACAGTAGCATTTCCATGCTTAATGTGAGAAGTAGTTTTACGTATATTTTGCTAATATTTTCTGTAACAAGTAACCTTTGAATAGTGATTTAGTAACAACTAGTACAGCATTTCTTTTGTCATTAAAACACCTAGCTATATAATATTACCAAGAGAACAACATATTAAAAATATAAATACAATAGGTCTGAGAAATGCAAACCGTCTCCATAAATACAGAGGAGAAGAACAGTGAAAATCACAGATACTTTAATAGATCTCAGGAAATTTCATCTGTTATTGTATTAAAATCCACAGTCCTGGTTCTGATTTTTGGTAGTTTTTCCATCAGTTCTTTCAGTAGTGAATGCAAGAAAACGTTTATCCTGATATATCAAATACTCTAGCACGCAAAGACAATTGATTTATTTATCTGAACCCTTGCTTGATATGTATATGGGGATCAAGATGAAGTGTAGTCTTAACAACACCATGTAAGTTCAGACCAAGGAAAGATTTACCAGCTCCTATAGTTAAAAAGGCAGTGGCAGAAAACATTTTTAACAAGAGACTAGCATAGGGTTAAAGCCAAATTTTTCTTGAACAGATGATATTTCAGATGGCCACACTATTCCAGATGCATCAATTTCCTTGAAAATCCAATCCATATATGTGCATATGCTGTGCTGGCAGGAGGACTGACTGAAATGGCCAAAACCCAAGAGCTAATATTCTTTTGGCCAGAATAATGCAATTATTATTTTCCTAGCTATCAGTCTAAGCATACAGAGCCATCTGTTATGCAAAGCAAACATACACATCTCAATTACAGAAAATGCAGTTGCCTTGACAGAATTTGGATTACACCACTAACCAGGGCTGTAAAATTTGTTTTAAGCTAGTGTATAATGGATGCCTTTCAGGAGTTTTCTAATTAGCATTTACCTGCTTAAACTAATTATCCATCCTTCTTCTTTACTGGCTTATTAAACTTCGTTGGATACTATGCATAAAACAGATTAATATGAGCATAAGACAATAATAAACATTAAAGTTCCAATTCTTTACTGTATTAGCAACATGGTGGCGCACCAGTTTCAAAATTTGAGATTCTTGATACTAACTCCCAAACAGATTAAGGCAGGGATTAAAGTCTATTACAAAACGAGGGACTTTAATGAGAGACAAGAATACTGATATGAATTAGAAACAGCTCTGTTTCCATTTCTATCATTTAGTTTGCTAAAGCCAGCACAAAATAACAATTACTGAACTTATTACAGCCAATTGCTTGCATGTTCTTTGAGGAGTTAATGAACGTCTATTCGGATTCTCACCAGATAATATTTAAAATTAGTCTTTTTCTGTACCACACGTTACAACTTCCCATTTCATTATTGTTGGGGTACAGCAAAACTGACAGTTGCCAGTGCTGATAGTTGCCTCCTCAGAGCAGTATGGGTCCCAATTTAAAGGAGCTGAAATAAATATTATCTCAGTTTTTCTTTTTCTCCTCACGGTGACTGCAACAGAAGTAGATTATCCTACTCTGAAAGTCATAATGCAAAATCTTTCCACTGCATGTCTAAGTACGACTAGAAAGAAGCTAACCTTCCTAAACATTTCTGAATGCTTCAGGATTAGAAATAAGTTTCAACAAGCAACTTTTCCACCACTTTTGTCCTGCCTTTTAATCTTTAAAAATAGTTCTCAACAATTAAATGGAAAAAATCTAAAATATTATATTTTATAAATTTGTCTTTTCATATTAGTGAGCATTTGTGAAAGCAGCAAAATGTGTCCTTGTTGGAACCCTCCCTGCAAGACATTTTAATGGTCTCTTTCAGCATTTCTTGACTCCAAATGACTCCCTGTCATCGTGTCAGCTCCCTGGATAATGCAGGGTACTCCATAAACATCCAGTAATAGGACACAAGGGAAGTACTATTAGTGTGTCCCTTTCCTATCAGGTATAGAGGTTTAAAGTTCAAAACAACTGAGAAAAGAAACTTCATTTGTTCTCAATAAATTAATAATGAACCTTCATGGCAAAAAGTTTTCAGGCACAAGTTTGTCTTATCTCAACATCCAATACTTATAGTTATGTTTTTCAATTACTTCTCAGGGTGAACCAGATGCAATTTTAAATAACTAATTCAATAATCCACATAAAATACAGAAACCAAATTATTATTTCTTTAAGAATGATAAACAGAAGAATGCATCATACACAATTATGTTCTAGAATTGAAAGTGTGTACTTACTTGGGACAGGCCTAAATAGATGGAGACAGTTTCTGAAATGTACAAAAATTTTCCTTCTTGATTTAGTGCAAATACAAATCCATCCAGGGACTACAGAGTAAGGGGAAAAAAAAAAAGTGAATAGATTAATAAAAAATTCTGAATTCCAGATAGAAATAGATTCAAACAAAGGCATCACAGAGCAAATTGAGCAAAATGTTCTGAATTCTGAGTGTTTTTAATTTGAATCCTTAAGACAATTCCTTTATATTCTGTCTACATATTAACAAACAGCATATGAGTGTATTCCAAAGTTCAAGGACTTATTGTCATGCTTACATCTGCCATATACTGTATAAAATTTATCTCATTTGCATGACCGAAGAAATATAGAAAAATAAAATGTTGTTCATTTTTTTATGGGAAGAAATAGTTACGGAAAACAAATACCCTTCCAATCAAATGGTACGTAAGAAGATCCCCCCACATCACCCAGAATCAAAGTAAAGAATTTCCACTTCCAAAAACTGTAAAAGAGAAAATAAAATCCTACCATCAGTCAAACCACTGTGGACCTCAATAATTTGTTAATTAATTGAGGATTACACACACGCGCGCGCGCACACCCCTTCACAGCCCCCCCCTTTTCCTTTTGTGAGACAACAAACAAAGCCAATCAGCAGATTACTGTCAAATATGTTTACAGCTTAGGTCTATAGAAATGTTATGAATTTCATCCCTTTAGTGTAAAACTCTAGATCAGATTTTACTTTGACAGGTTCAAGTCTTTGGATGTGGTTTCCATTGCAACTGCAAAAATCAAAATAGGACTACACAGATTAATGCATACCTTTTGAAACATGAGTGCAGTTAATAAACAAAGGACTATATTCTAAACTGACACACAGAGTAAATCACTGCACATCAAGACAGAAATATACCTCTAGGAATAAGAGCAAATCTTCACTAGGAAGAAACTCTCTTTCATACACTATAGGTGCCTTTACTTTTATGCTTTTTATGGAGCTGATTATTGACAAACAAGCATTCACTACTGCAAAAGTAAAATCATAAAATTCCAGAAGTTAGAAATGCTAAAACAACTCAGAAAATAAGAAAAAAAAAAACCAAACAAATGTGGGTATGAAGAAGAAACAAGCTCAAAAAATCCCATGCAAAATATCCCCTTGAGATAAAGGTATGTGTAAAGTAAAAATATAACTATAGTATGTGAGAGATTAACCTAGTTTTGGAAGAAAAAATAAGAGGTGCACACAAATTTCATGGAGATATATGATGACAGTGTCATGTAATCATTTCACTCCTTTTCATATACAGAACAGCGATTTCTGAGGGTTTTCAATTTTTTTATTATTATTCTTGATTAATTTCTAACACACTGCTGGTCAGAAGCTTTCTTTGGCAAGTGTTCACCTCTCTCTGATGTACTAGGTGGTGGAATTAGTTCAAAAACCTGTGTTTTCTAAAAAGAATAAACCACATATTGGAAAACAAACCCTCACTAAAGACACTGCATTAAAGGAAGACTCTAATTTATATTTATGAATTAATAAAAATGTAAATCTGCATAGATTTCCTTCATGTAAAAACATTTATATTATGCAAGCCATTTATGGCCTCTTATAAATCATCATCATTTCTTTTCAAATGATTAACATCAGTTTCTTGAATTTTAACATCAATAACAGGTGGAAAATTTGGAACAGTGAAGTTCAAACTTAGATCTATACAAGGACAATCAAAACCTTTAAACATTTGATCTCCCTCACTATGTATAATTTCTTCTGCTACTATCCACTTTCCCCATCACAGAAAGATCAGAAGAGTAAATCTTTAAAGGTCTTGGTTTAAGTTTTCCTGATGCTCTGTCCCATGTTCCTTTGAGGAAATTGGTTTAATCCTCTGTTAGAAATAAACCTGAGAACTGTCACCCTGATCCCCTGGCCACCTATATATGTTCTTGCTAGAACGCCATTCCCCACAAGCAACAATAAATTGCCATATTGAATCAGACTAATGGCCTGTTCACAGTGGTTGGTTTTCCTGGCTCTGACACTGTGTACCTCTATGCTTCAGAAGAGCATTTGAAACATCCATAATGTTTATGTAGGTAATGACAAGCCTACTGAAAGTTTCTTTCTAACCACAGGTTGTTACTAGTTGGCATGACCATGTTATCTGATATTCCTTATAATTATTTTTTAAAAACTAGTGTGCACAAAAAAAATATATATTTTTTTTTAAAATTCTATTATGTTCTTGGCTCAATGATATCTTCAGGAAAGAAGTTTCACAGGTTTTTTGTGTATCATATAAAACCAACTTTCCTCTTCTCAGTTTTTCACATGTGCAGGCTTTTAGGGTGGTCCCCTTGGTCTTTTACTCAAGAGAGTTACATACAGTTGGAGCACATTTATGATCTGGTCTGTTTAGTACACTGCTTTAGTGTGTCATTATCCGGCATACCTGGCTAGAGTGTTGTAAGAACAGCAAAGACTAATTCTCTGAGTCACAGCTTTCCTGCCTCTCTTCTACACATTACCTTATTTAGGAATTCAGGCTTCTTAATGAAACAAAAGTTCAAAGGAAGCTTTTAGTACTGATTAGGCAGAAATGTTTTCCTCGGTATTGTTTTCAGAGTAGCTGAATCCAATTTTGGTGGGGAAAAAAAACCACCCAAAAAACTGTCTGGTTGACAAAACTGTACAAAGAAGTTTCAGCCTTCATGGCTAAAATTTGGAAAGTCATCAGCAAGTATGTTAAAGTGAGAAGTGTTGAAGTGAGAAGCGTTAGACATCTTAAGTTCGTGCTATTTTCCCATGCCATTGAGTCTGATCCTCTCCTTTCAGTTAAACAGTTTTAATTCTTTACCCTTTTCTTCTCTTTCTTTCTGGGAGACTATTCCTTACGTTTGCCTCCTTGTTTTACAAAGGAAGTACTAAGGACGCACCACCGACGGCCTGGCTGGGCCAATGCAGCGTACCCACAACTCCTTTGGCTTCTTGCATGATTAGTCACTTCCTGTGCCATAAAATTAGTTAATTATGCCAACTGAGACTACTAGCCACGGTCAGTCCTTCTTCCTCCATTTCTTTTCCCACCTCCCTGAAGTTATCCTTGGGTACGAATACTGACCGAATTCAGCATTTTGTTCAATGGTGCAAAATCAGAGAGTTTACTTAATCATATTTTGAAAAAGCCACTGATTAACAGCTTATGGAACAGCTAAATACTTCCATGCCCCAAATACAAAGACATTACAACAAAGGCCCCAGGTACTAAGCGCAAGTCCTAATACCGAAAAAAACCCCAACAATAAAAACAGGGGGAGAAATAGCCACCTTCAATGCAAGGCAGTTCCTCCCACCAGTATGAAAGGGCTGAGATGGACCACTTTTGTGACAATGTTGTTGTTCCTTATACAGGTCAAACAGTAGTTCTGAAGGACTGTCTCATTCGTTATTCATAGGTATTATTTATGAATATTTATTATTTAAGTAATGCGTGTTGAAATTTTTCAATTTTTCATAAAGCGTATGTCCTTTGTGCATGCCAAGAGAGCAGCAGACTTCAGAGAAGGTGGCAAGCAACAAAACAGAGGTTGTGCTATATACTGAAGAACAGTATCTGATACCGTTGTATCCTACCTATTTACAAACAATTTTGTTTTAATGAGAAATCTGTGGAAAATTATTCATATTACCTACGTATAACTAAGGACACAACAAATGCAAGGGTACTGGATTTAGTTAGCTTTCAAATCTCTTTTTAAAAATGAGTATCACAGTGTAATTTTCAGCCAATTTCTGAATAGTTTCACTGTAGTTCAGATGTTCCTCTGTTATCATCAACTATAATACAGAAATAGGGTCTGCAAAGGTAACTGTTTTTTCATAACATGTCCTATTTTCATTGAAACAGAGGCCATAAATATAAAGGTAGAGTTTCCTCCATTAGGAAAATATTCTTGACTTCCTTTCTTTTTTGTTTTTATAAATTGACTGTCATAAACTCAGTCCTATCCCATCTAGTGTGGCAGCTGAAAAAGGGTCAGGGTAAGCCCAAATGTCAATTTTGAGCTCAATCCAATTTCAGGAAGACTGGCAACTTCTTTAAACCTACACTTACTGGTTTTATGCAAAATGTGATTAAAGCTGAAGTTCCCTAGTACTTTTGATTTCAGAAAACCATTATGTATTATGCTGTTTCAATCACCACAGGCTACTTTTTATTTTTTTTTTTTTTTTTGTTAACTGCCCCACTGTTTTCAACAGGCGCCAATTAAGATTCTGGGGTCAAAGGGTTAATTACATCTTCTTACCCACTATGTAGAATTTTCTGATTATTAACCAAGGTTGGATTAAGATGAAAAAGAACTGACACAAATGTTAATGCTTGCCCCTCCTCGAGAAGATTTATCATAATACCATGCTGAAATCTATATGCTTTCTTCAAAGCTGTTAAAGAATGAAATCTTAGAGGAAACACTAAAATAAATGCTTTAAAGACATGCAAGTATCTGATTTATTGAGACAGTTTTCTTATTCCTGAAAACTGTTCTAAACTAGCCAGACAGGACTGATACAAGATTTCTTTTGTCATATACCAGCAAGTCAATGTGGTAGACACGAAGGAAGTGAGACTCATATGCAAAAGTCACTAGCTACAGCACCTCTGAATAATAATGCCAATAATTATAATTTATATCCTCTGACATCAGAATAATATGAAAATGTAAAGCACAGGTTTTTAACCCAAAATACTAAGTGCCGTTTACAGTATTTGTAGAGTAGTGAGGTTATTTCCTCTCAGGATATGAAACCCACTCTACCACTTTGACCGAATATGCACTAATGTATAATGCATCGTACTAAATGGATTTATATTTGTCAGAGGAATTTTGTCCCAGCCATTTTTGCATATTCCCACTACAGGCAAATTTAATTCACTGGAGTCTTACTACTGTGTCCTTCTGGAGAATATCCTCATATTTCACACTATCCATGAAGTCCCTAATTCTTTCCAGTGTATTCCAATGCTGCAAAAAACCCTGTTACCCTGACCTAAATTCCAGTTAGAGTGAAGAATTACCAGTAGGCTAGGTTATTTTAATGACAGATTATTTTAAACTAAGCCTTCACCATCTGTTCCACCCCCTAATTATGAATGCAAAAAGAACATATTTCACAATTACATCAGTAAAAAGTAAGATATACATGATTTAAATGCGTGCATGTGTTCTTTGTCCAATGCAGCATGCATCTGTGATGTTTTACTCATCATTCAAGCTCTGATCAGGAGATAGGGGCTGTGGAAGGGAACACTCCCTCAATAAAAGAGATTAAATGATATACCAAACTTTTTCTGGCAAGCAGATCATCTTAATTAGAATTTTTCACTGTTATGACATAATGATATGATAACTGGAGTTAAGCCTTAATTTGAGGACAAAGCTCGTCACCAATTAGACATACAACATTCAATAATAGCAAAAATATTTTACTCTTTTTTAAAAAAAGAGAGGCAGTATTGGATGCAATTGACATTTACTAAAGCAAATAATCCCTCTCTTATAATAAACATATTGTTGCAAAATTTACTTATTGTGTTACAGCATGGCTTAAAAATGATTAACTAAAGACAGCAACAAAAAATAACTTTGATTGCAACATAGCAACCATTCTTGGATGGGGGGTTAAAATGAAATAGAAGGCATAAATGATGGCTACCAAAAATCTGATTCAAAGCCTCAGTGCCCATCTACTGTGCTCTCACTATTAAGATATCAGAGTAATATCCTCTAGCAACATCAACAAACATACAAAAGGATAACTACTTAGGTAGAAATTCTGGCCTTGGGCTTTCACAATTAAGTACTATGAGACAAACGGAGTATTATTCCTGGAAATAGGATTTTATGTGGGATGTGTTTGATACACATGAATAAAAATGAGCAACTAAAGTTTGATCATCTACTGACTTACAAAAATCTCTAAGAGCTTTATTCCTCCTCTTCAGTCTTTTTAATCTCTTGCAGAAAAAACAAAACAAAACAAAAAAAAAAAAAACCCAATAAAACAAAAAGGCATATTGCAGCATTCCTTTTTACCTTTGAGTAAAAATCCCAACACCAAACACATAGAAAACCCTGTTTTAAAGTCTCATACCACTGCCACTTTTTCAATCACAATCCACCTTAACGGCTATACAGCTACATGACCATAGACTCCTTGTGAATTAATGACATATATTTGGCAAAAAACCAACATGCACTTGGCACCAAAACAACTACAGTAAAAAAGATGAGGTAAAAGGACAAGCTCAAAGGATGTGGTTAAAATGGACTTTGAGGCCAGCTTCCCAATTTGTCATCTTTGTGCTCTTTGCTTGTGTGGTCAGGATACAATTCATTACAACAAGAAAGTGTCAAAAAAAAAAAAAATTGTCAATAATAAAGGGGTTTGCTTCATAGTGCGAAGGCAAGAAATGAAGGAGGAAGAGTAAACTTTACTGATTCCTTTGATGCATCTTTCACCAGATTTACAGAATGTTTATGTAACCAAAGCAGCAAAAACTTGCAGGAGCAGATTTACTACTTGATTAGAAAAAACATATTTTGCTCCAGATCAGAACCATTGCAAAAGTGAAGAATGTAAACAAGAAAAGTTTAGTGGCAAGAACAATGTTTAAAGGTGGCATTCGGGTTCTTAAGGTCTACTCCCAGGTTTATTCAGTGATAATAGGTTGGCAAGTATCAGAGATGAACCTGAGAATCGCAGAAAGATTAAGACTTTCTAAACGATGGGAGTTGAAGAAAACAATCAGAGATTAAGATTAAGAGTTTGATGATTTTTTTGTCTACAAAAGCAATAAATTACTTTTAGGGATCTCTGCCTTGTAGATAGATTTTTTTTTTTTTTTAATCCTAGAAGGCAATTCTATATTGCAGCAAAATCCCAAGTCATCCTGTGGGAGTTGTGTATTAAAGCACTGACCTTTCATCTTTATGATGCCAATTCCTGATGAGCTCCTACCCTTCAATTATATAGGATTCCTAGTGTTGGTTCCAGACTGTTTGGACAGCATATTGTAACGCCAATAACTGCATGTCATCTAATACAATCAACTGTGTTTAGGATAAGACTTATCATACAGAGGTTACATTATATCTCTTTTACCCTAAGAATGTGATCGCATCAGGTCACAAGTAAGTTTGTACCTGGCTGTGGACTGGCATTGCTTGGAATACGTAGGGTTTGAATATCAAGTGGTTTCTGCCCTTCAGTGGTACAAATATTCTAATCACATATGCATTTGTGCACCGAGAGGCACTGCCCTGAGTAAAGGACTTGACACTGTATGCACATGCATAACGTTTACTACCCTAAGCGCCAAAACTGAGAGAGTAAGGTGACCCAGTAGCAGGAGCTATGTTTAGTAGTGAGAGTTGGCAGAATGAGGGCTGAGGCCCCAGACCTGCACCTCAGACCACACAGCAAGAGATCGGGGAAACCTGACCTGACTGGAATGCTGTGCAGGTAGAAGCACCTATACAAGCACAACTGATTGTGGGACCGGTAAGTATTGTTGTGAATGTTATTGTTTCCAAAGATGCAAGTTTAAAGCCCTTTTGTGGGAATATTTCAATTTATGTAAGCTCCGTTCAAACTGATCTTACACTTGTTGTATATCTACATGTTTGGTTAGCTTTTCTTTCCATCTACACAATCTGATACTATGCGAAAGTAAACAGGTAAAAGCGTCTAAAAGTCTGTTGTCCAAAAAAACACTAGGTGAAAAAATTATAGCTAAGAATTTGTGATACAGAGTTAATGGCACTCTTAAAACAACACCTGCACTCAGCAGGTACTCAAATGCTCTGGCGATGGATCCTGACAATTGGCTTGCTAGAATTAGACCTCTAGCCCAGAACTGAGTATCTGTATTCTCACTTGCATCACACAATTTCATACATATGAAGCAGAGAGGCTCAGGGAAGAACAGGTTGAGGCGCTTATGTTTGGTGCATTTAATCTATTAGATGGCAATAGAGACAACCAAAACAGATTTGAATGAGAAATTGAGTTCAGTTCTTTGCCTAGCATATCATTCTGATTTGCACTCTTCTTGAAAGGAGAACATACTCAGAATACTTTATAGACAATGGAATACAGAGATAATAAGGACACAGAACATCAAGAACAAATCCAATGTCCATTCAATCCAGTGCTGTCTCTAACTGTAACCCTTAGCAGATACACAGAAAAAACCAAACACCTATGTTGCTTTCAGCCTCTTATCTCATGTCACAATACAAAGACAGAACCTGGTCCTGATCATTTGAGAGTTCCTCCAGCTACCATTAATCCTTGTACTAACGCAGGAGAAGCCTTTGCTATACCAATTCTTTCTCCACCTATGGGAGTGTGGAGCAGTTCCACAGACACCCACTCTGAAGTCTTCTAGGATCCATATACAGCTGGACTAAATTAAAACAGCTGTTCACTTTTCCAGTAAAGACCAGTACACAAAAGCCTCCAGAACTGTTTCTGTCACTTGAGTCCTTAGTTATGTCACCCTTGAAACCAGAAGAATCTGGACTGGCATGCTTCAGAACCTGCAAGTTACTACAAGTTAGGTTTACAGAGCATGAAAGAGAAAAAAAAAAAAAAAAAAAAGGCCCATAAAACTATAACCCTTTGAGGTCTGGATTGTGAAGTGGTTCTTCCAGCTTTGAAATTAGTTTCCTCTACTCTGTATGTCTTTGTCCTAGTAACAGCATTCCAATTCATAGCTAGTTTTTGCTAGATTCGACAGCAGGCAGAGGTCTCGGAGAAATTCCTGCAGGTTTGGTGAAAACAGACTGATAATGGAGATGAAACCCTCTGAAAGCCTTTGCAGCAGTAAAAGTTGGACTATGAGTTCCTATGGTATTACAAAGCAGAGACCTTTCAAATGCCATGAGCACTGAAAAAGCCTCAGCCGGATTACACTCTTTTAGACACAAAAGTCATTAGTAGACAAGACAGAAATCTACAGAAAACTACACTGTGCTATTCTGGTACCCATAGAAAATTTAGTTTCCATTCACTCATCTGTGCAGTTAGAGTAGCTAACACAGGAGTACTGCAAATATGTGGGACTAACAGAAAAACAATTAACTTCCTGAAACAAGCTAGAGACTTCATTAATAATAGAAACATTTCAAAATCTTCCCCTGAAGTAATTATCCACTACATCTGCATTCTACACAGTAAAGTTGGTATCTCTAAGCTGGGTTGCAGTACTTCCTTCAAGGGTTTTGAGGTTACAGTGTTTCACTCCACAAGTACATTTCACACAAAAGTGAGGAATGTACATTTACGTGAAAATCAATTATCCTGAAGGAATCAGAGGTCTGGTCCTGAGTGATTTCAGGAAATCAACTCAGTTTGCCACTATAAAACACCATTTCTATGTTGACCTTCCACTTCTGTTTCACAGCTGGAATTTGAGACCAGGTGAGAAGACAACATGTAGCTCTGCCATCAACAGAACTTTAATCTCACCCTAAGCTGTGAGGAAATACTCCACTCCCTCCCTCCCTTCCTTTTTTTTTTTTTTCTTTTCTTTTCTTTTTTTTCCCCCTTTCTTCTGGGCTCACCTCTAATGCCTGTGTAGGTAAAGATAAGTATGGATTTTGCTGTTTACCACCTCATTGCATAAATTCAAGCATATCAACAGCACAGAGAAGCTCTTTCAATGAGAAAGGTTTACATTCTTTTTAAAATACAAGCTAATATATTATAGTGACACCTCTGACTGCTTGTGATAATTAAAGGTCTGTTTGAATTTCCATAATAAAATCCTCTTTTCTAGGGGTGGGAGGGGTGAGTCGGTCATGACTTGTCCATATAGCACCCGCAGAAGCCAGAAACACAAGGTTTCAACGATGAATATTTCTTTTTTACCTTTTAAAGACAGTTTCACAGTAACCAGGTGAAAATGTTGCTCTGCATTTTTACTACAGGGCTTTAGTATGCAGCCACACTATCGTGATATGCCCTCAAGGGGTTCCCTGGAGCAGGTGCAGCATCAAGTATCAATAACCTGCTTACCTAAGGGTGCTCAAGATTTCCTTGACACTGCAGAGTACTGGAGCTGTCGGTTGTGCCAATAATCCACATGCCACATTATCTAAAGAGCCCCAAATAAATCTTGACACCACCACCTCTAATGCTATTTATTGCACGTCAACAATCTATATGTTGCATCCTGTGTCCCAAGTAGGAACCGACATGATTGCTCTGCACTGTTACTATCCGTTTCAGTCCAATTTGTAACAGAACCAAAGCTTAAAGTCTCTCCCTAAGATGACTGTGGTAAAACTGCCTTCATCAATGGAACTGAAGAAAGAAATTCCTCCTCTTGTCAAACACAAGCACCATTTTCCTGTTTTTCAGAACCAGCCAGAGAAAACCAAGGAAACACTTCTAATTTCTTCTTGCTATGATGCCTTAAACACACAGTGGGGGTGCAGCATCCTAGCTTTTCCTGCTTCCATTGTGATATTTTTCTCCTTTATGCTCCATTTAAAAGTCACATGTATCTGCAGTTGTCTTCTGCCTTAAGCAATATCTTCTTCTAGACCCTAAGCAATACCTTGCATATTTGCTTGGTTGTCTAAATTCCAGGCAGCTGTCATCAGTTACCTGGGCATCTTTACCATGCAGTTCTGAATGCCTGCTCCTGCTACCTGGAGGTCCTGTAATGTTGCATTCTGACAATGTAAAACCTTCTCCCTGATGGAGTGTACTTTCAAGTCTTACTTGTGGTGCATCAATGAGAGAACTTCTAGTGCAACTTTAACTTCAAGGTTTTTGTAAAAAATAAAATACAAACCAGAATTTCCTCAAACATCCTTCTATCTGTCCCAGTAGCTTCTTTTTTTTCTCCACCTTTCCCCGCTTCCTTAGATCACTGGAAAACTACCTTAAGCCAGAATCAAATAGAATCATAGAATGGTTTGGGTCGGAAGGGGCCTTTAAAGGTCGTCTAGTCCAACCTCCCTGCAATGAGGGACTAGATCAGGTAGCTCAGAGCCCCGTCCAACCTGAAACTGAATGTTTCCAGGGATGGGGCATCTACCATCTTTCTGGGCAACCTGTTCCAGAGTTTCACCACCCTCACCATAAAAAATTTCTTCCTTATATCTAGCCTGAATCTATCCTCTTTTGGTTTAAAACCTTTACCCCTTGTCCTATCAAACAGGCAACTAGATGCTGTCAGTGCTTTATATGCTGCTGCTGTGTGAATGCTTTTCCAGTTTAGTTTCTGTTCCATTACCATACCCAAATGAACATACTGCCTGACACACAACACAGAAAGCAGTATAGATAGACTTCTGCATGTAAATTTGCCATTTTAATTGGCAGCAACCCTTCCAACTTAAAATAAATAAATTTAAGTGGTCATGCTTTAACGAGTTCTGACATTTATCTGAATTTCTTCAATCTGTTTTCAGTCACTATAGTGAAAAAGAAATGGTATTTTATCAATCCTTTCCTGATTCTGGTTTGAAACCAGATGGGAAAGAGCAGAAGCACACACACACAAGATAACTGCAACAGAAATATAACCAAATGTTTTCTACATCTGAGAAGACTGTTTGAGTTCTGACTAGGGTTTAAAATCTAAACAGTATTTTCAGCCTGGTACTATACTTAGCGGGATTACAATTCAGCTTGCTAGAAGTGATTTCCTATGGTACTTAAGGCAAATTGTGTTTATTTCTAAATCACATTTTTAACAGAAAATAAAATAAACACACCAGAGTCCTTAGAAATACAGAATACTTATTAACCCTGAAAGACAGAAATTCACTGTGTATGAAACTTTAAATCATCTTTGTTTGAAACTGCGATACACCTTGCCATACATTTCTAGCTAAACATCGTTGGAATAAAATTCTCCCTCACAAGCTTCCTCTGCCATTTCCCAATCCTGCAACAAAGTCATTATAACACACACTGATATCACAAACTAGTATTAATAGTATTTATGAAAAAATGTATAATACAAGTAATGTAGAACTAGAATTTCCAATTAGGAATGCACAGGAAAAGGCAAAAAATCTGACCAAACCAGATTTGAAAAGTAAACAGAAAGTATGGACATGCTATAGTTATTTGAAATGTGTCCCAAATATCAAATTCTATCTATAGCTGACTCTGAAAGCTCTTACTGATGCCAAAACTATCTTTCTGAGGAATCTCACATTTTTGACACTATATCTTAATTCAGTGCAGAATTAGAGTTTCCTAAACTCGTCTCTAATAGTAATCTGAAACCAAACCAAACCTAAAATCTTGATAACTGATAAATCTGTTATTGTCTTTATTCCAAATAAAAGAGGCTTCAGATACCTTCATGATATGTTCATTAAGATGTGCAGTTAGAACTATAGATAGTATACAGGCCTCAAAATAGATCAGGTAAAAACACAGAGTATAGTTTAAAATCACTGTGGATGGTGGATCCACTGCACAGATTGGAAAGCTTTCCTAGAATCCGTGAAGATTTTTGTTATTGCTAGGAAAGAGAGAAGTTTAAGCTGTGTAATCATAGTAAAATTAATTATTTGATCCAGAATGCTACAGACAAGAATGTATATGCACAGAACTAAAAGAAATCCCAGAATTTAGGCTGAAACTTTATCATAAACAGGGAATTTCCACAGACTGACTACTGATACATACTACAGACATGCTGGATTTGGAGCAAATCTGTACAAATCTATCAATATTTTGCAGTTCACATACAAACTTATACTACTGCTTCTGACATACTATAATTATAGTCTACACATTACAAGTAGTAATATTTCAAAAACCAGAATTATCCAACTACTTAAAAGCCCTTTCCTATTACACACCAAAATGTTATGCTTCTCATACAAACGATACCACAGCATAAACTGCTCTTGCAAACATTACAGTTTTAAATAGCATTTACTATTTGTAAATGCTTGTTGAACACAGCAGGTGGCAAAATGATTTAGCATCATGAACAAATACATATGGTTGCTTGAGCCCAAATTTTAGAGTAGATAAACCTATTTTCTGGTCCTACGTTTAATGGACTAGAAAGAAGCAAAAAGGCAGCTAAACCATTGTACATATTTTGGCAACTTATTGCTTCTAGTGAACTTTCTCATATGAAGTACTGTGCTTAAAACAACATAAAAGCAAATCACAGGTCTCACACATTCAATGAATGGCTCATCTGCAATATTTCCTCTTACAGTTTTCAAGGAAGATTGTGCACTATGGAAAAAAAATGCAAAGGTAAAAGCAAGAGCACAGTGTTATGTAGTCTAAAATCAATAGACAGAGAGAGGACATTAACCAAGAGGCTAATAAAAAGATGCTGCCCTAGACAGTTACATAAAGAGCCCTGATATATTTTTCTCTTCAAGAATGCTGTTCCTTATGCCAGTTTTCCCTTAGCGCTGCAGTAGTTTCTCTGTGTATATACACGTCATCTTATTTTTTTGTCTTGTTCCAATTTTATGTTTGCATTTTATTTTCTCATTTCCTTCCTGCTACTCCCCTGTTTCTCTTTACTAGCTTGATGTTTACACAGACCTTTACTAGAATTGCAGGGTTTGGAGAGATCCCATTTTTTTTCTTTGTTGTAATGCCCACATTTTTTTCCCAGAGAAAAGATAAGTTTACCCAGAAAATAAAAAGCTAATACAACCTTTTGCTCATCAACAAAGTATGTCTTGTTGTAGCCAGGAATAAGTTAATAAAACAGGGAAAAAGCTTAGTGGCTTAAAGAAAAAAAAAACCTCCTTGGGGTTATGAACGAACAATGTTGTTTTTTCTTCCCAGCGTGCAAGGATTTAATTAAGTGATAACAGTCACCTTGGGGTGGCTGCACAAGGCAATAATATCTAGGTGAAGAAAAATGCTGAAGAGAGTTGAGTACAGTCAATTTATCTTCAGAGAAGGCAATAAATGAACAAAGCATAGGTATTTGGCTGATTGTTTTGGAATGTTTCCATTACTGATAAACATCAAAATAAAAGGACAAAGATTTGGTATTTTCAGTATCTGAAATGTATTAAATACAGAAAGAAATGAAGGAATAAATCAGTGTGAGGTCATATCCTAGAGTTCTAATTGCAAATGGTTTGGTAATTATTCAAGCTAAACATAGAACAAGGGAATTTTAATGTTGACACAAAGGATAGAAATACAGCTGAGATGTGTATTTATAGCAAACACAAAACACTGGATGAATTTCACTCTGGAGAAAAAAAAAAAAGGTAAGTGTAGATGGAAAGAAGTGATATATATATTAGACAAATATATGCAACTTTGTGGCCAGAGACCCAAATTCAAGGATTTAAAAACATGTTTGTGAGAGCTCTTTAGGAAATAAGCAGCAAGCTGAATTATCTGTAAGCCTATATTCTGCCAGCCTCATATGCAGAGAAAGAGACTAGTGAGATAAAGCAGCATGAAGCAGAGAGGAAAAACTACCAGGAACAAACACTCTCCTTTACCACAAAGCTGCTAACAGTTTGCTTTACATTATTGGCATTATATCTTAAATTATTTGCACCATGGGATTTGAAAGGAATACATGGGCTGTCCTTAGGGAGTCTGGTGGGTGCAAAGGGGTCTGAAAGCCATGTACCCATTTCCAGTAACAGTACTTAGTCTTCCAAAACTTAGTGCAACTCAGAGTCCAGCTACAATAGTTTTTAGCAAGCAGTATGGCCGGCTGAAGTCTGCCAAATGGACACAAATCATGATTAATAAGGAAGAGGGGAGAAACAGCACAAACACACCAATAATGCTGGGAATTCACCACATTCCTTTGTCCTTCTCACCCACACACTTCTGCATGAAGAGGGTGAAGCCTACGGATAATTGTTTTTTAACTGTGTGGGCAGATATTCTTTCAAAGAGAAGGAACAAGTCAATAACGAATGGTTCACACAGCATTCTGAGAAAAAATATGAAGTTTGTGTGTGTGAGTGTGAGAGCAAGCAAGTGTATCTGAGTTTAAAGAGAAATACTGATTTCTGAAAAACATACAACATTTTGAATTTGAACGAAAATTTTAAATGCCACTAAGTTGCCTCATTATGACTTCTAGCTATGTCCAGCTCCAGCATTTAAATAAACACTGCTTTTCAGGGCCTGTCTTTTTAAGGCCCTGTAAGTAAGATCTACATTAACGACTGGTCCCACTGCAGTTACTTTCCTCCTGAAAGCAATAGGCCCTTAAAAAATACGGTATGAACTACATACAGGCATTCATTTCTCACCTCTAGGAAGCTGATGGTTTGTCACCTGCCTGTAGCTGCTCTTTGGCCTTGGTAATGTCATTCCAGCACTTATCCCAAATACAACTGCAACCTTACTGGTTATCTCCATCAAAACACTAGGGCAGAACTTATATGAAACTTATCCTTTTCTTCAGGTCAAGACTGGGACACTGGACACTAAGACCTCTCTCATATGGTTCAGTAGCAGACCAGCTTTTTCAGGCTTCCAGTCCAGCACTAATTCTGAGCTCCACAGGGAATAAAAAGAGAATGAGCTTGGTTTGCCATAGAATTTGGACAAGTGACTACTCAATACATCTTAAAAAATTTCAGTGCAAAATAATTCTTTTTAAAACTATTTAAATCTGATCAGTAAGACTGGTATTTAAACTTTCATTATGTCTGAGCTGCAGGGCTGGTGAAAATAAAGATGACTAATTGGAAATACTACTGTGAACTGCTTATGTTCTTCTAAGTCCTTTTATTTTGCACAAATTACATCTCAGAAGTTCTAAAAATTCTACCTGATAACCCAGTGTTAGGAGGCATTGGTCACTGTAGCCTGCAGATTAAGGAAAGGCACATTACCTCAGTTCACATTCAACAGATTTTATTCACAAACAACAAGAAATGTATATTAAAAAAGAGGGAAGAGTCTTGCATAACACAGTGGCCAAGGTTCCCCTTTCCAGTTACAGTGGAAGTTCTGCACAGTCATAGAGATGAGACAAACAGGTTTTCAAACTCCAGCACACTGAAATGAGATACCTTGTTATTTTTCCAGGTATGATCTAGAGGCTTTTTAAATTCTGGTCCTAAAATCAACGCTGTATTGCAGTGGCCAGAAAATAATAAGAAAATGTGATTACTTGGGTAGTACTTTTACTTTTTAAAGTTCCTTTATGAGAGGTTATTTTTATTCCTCAAAGAAGAGAAACTGTACTTAAACATGTACCAGAAACATGTACTAAAATTTGACTTAACAGAATTAAAATCATCCCACATATCAGAGTCTTAGAATTAAAATAAAATATCCATTTCAAATGTGAGATTACACATTCACTGTTCTATATGTTTGGCCATCTTCTCTCCTTTTTTCCTTATTTCATCTTTTTAACGATTATTGGAAATCAATGAGATTTTAACATGTGAAACTCAGATTAGATTCTTTTTCCTGAACTAGCTGTTGGTTCAACATCTCCTTTGCTAAGTCAGGATATTCACTGATATTGAGGTACTGAGTGCCACATCAAGCTCACATCTCTGGGTCCTCCTTGCTACCTTCAGGACACAGAGAACTTCTCATGAATCCAAAGGAGTAAAGTATCAGAACATGTTGGAAGGAGATGAATTTGATGGATTTGAGGGATGGAAAGGAGGGAGATTTGAAGGTCTAATTAAAAAAATGAAAGAAAGAAAGAAAGAAATTAGACAGTGGAGAACATAGGAGGAGGAACAAGCTAAAGCTCTGTTGAAGATAATGAAAACATAATGGAAAATGGACAAATATAATAACTATAAAGTAGGACTGGGGAAAAATGGGGGACAGAAAGACAGACCAACAAGCACTGAAAATAGAACAGAGAGACCAAAAATGTGCAAGAGAAAATAGAATGAGTTTAGGAGGAGAAGGCTGGAGAAAAAGCAGGAGAAAAGCACTACATTGCAATTCTAGCAAATAATTTCATAGAATGAATGTCAACCTGTTGCAGACTACTGTGTGAATATACAGGCATGCCATCCATAAGTTATTTGGTGCTCCAAACAGTGCCAGAAAAATAACAAATAATAGCCTCTCCAGAGCAGCTTACATGGAAAGGCACAAGTAAGGAAAAATACCAGTTCATCAATGTCTGAACTGAAGGAGAGATGAATAAGGATGATTTCTTTTCCTCTGAAGGAACTTTTCCCCAACTTTCTATGTTACTAACCCATTCCTGCAAGGGATAACTTTTATCCTTTGCTTACAAAGACTGATATTGCCTCTGGAAAATGCTAGACTCCACAAGATGATAAATTTTCCCAAATTATCTTCGTGTAAGAGAATACCACTGAACATACCTGCAGAACGTTTTGTTCTTCCTCTTAGAAATTGTCTCAGACTTTCTGCACTATTTAAAAATATATTGCCCAAACTTTTTACCCATGTGAATCTGTCCAGAGTTGTCAGTCCAAGGCACAGCCTCAAGAAAGACTTGTATACAAGTCAAGAGAAAAAATTCTTAAAGTACTCTGCTCTTACAGTGGTCAACACTGGACAGCTGTCAGCAGAAAATTCAAAGTCATTCACTATGACAATCTACTGTCACAGAACAAACCTCTTTCCCTTACCGAGATCTCAAGGAATATTTCTTAAGGAGCACTTAGCAGTAATAAAGAAGAGAGGAGAAATATTGTCTTAGGTAAGATGAGTGCTTTCCCATTGATGTTAGTATCAGTCAAAGACATTTGGCACATGAAGCATACATGTCATCAATGTGGAAATTTATTGATGAGTGTCAATGTTAGCTGAAGACATTCAGTTACCACACTAGCTCTCTACGTGATCCTTGCTCATTCTTTAGGATGCAATATCTGAAAAGCCATACAGTGTAAAAATGTCAGTGAACCCTGAGTGTACACTGTTAATCAATTCTATACTTGTCCCATCAGCCAAACACCTCAGGTCTATTTTTGAGCTTTCAAAATTTATACCAGAATACCTTTTTTTCTTTTCTTCTTCTAGAAATCTATTTGCAGTTAAGAGTTAAAAAAACATATCTAAATTTGCCTATACCTATATCTGCCTCTGTCTGGGATCAAGATCTCTATAGATCCACAGACCTGTCCAGCAGTACAAAACAAACATCTCAGGGACTGCATTTATGTACTTCCTTTTTTTCTACCACTTATCCAGTATATAATATTTATTATTTGTTATTAAAGTAAGCTTTATACTCCACCTTGACCAGAAACTCAGTGCATGCTATCTGTGGAAATTTACCACTACTAAAATCTGGTTAGCAATAAACATTTCAGACTGTTAGGTAGGTATATAAACATTCTATATAGATAAATAGATGCAGGACTCCTGGTTTCACTCAGTTACTCCAGTGGATGTCAGGAGTGACAACAATATAACAAAATTAGTTAATCAGGGCAAAACTGGTGCAATTTGAAAAGGAATTAGTATTGAGGAGTTCCATCCCTTTCTGACATTGCTGTACAATTTGTTAGCCAACACTTCCCTAGGTAACATATATGAGGAGGGCTAATGTTTCCCTAAAATGGATTCAACCTGCTCACCTGGTTTATAATAAGAATGGAACAGGAACAGGAGACATCAATCTGTTAATATAATGAAATAAATTTAATGTGATTTTGGAAGGACAGCTGGTCATTGTACACAAGCTGTATACACTATTGAGTCTCTGATAACACTAGTGGGAAACTTATGGGGCTGATTTTTTCCAGCAATTGGGTTGCATCAATCGCCAGGAAATAAACCTCACCTAACGTCCAGAACATGAGCTGCAGGGAACATTTTCCCTTTCCTCATATTGCTCTGTTGGTGTTGCTAATTGCTAACTGACATGATATTATCTTTGTAAGTACGAAGATTAACTAGAAAAATATTGACCAGCATAGAAGAAATTAATTTTCAAACAGATTACTGCAAAGTATAACATAGACTAAAAGTATATATTTTTAGTAAATTATTTCTTTAAAAAAAAAATTAAAAGTCTTACAAATTTTACATTCTTTTCATGTACAATCAAACATGATAATAAATGACATGATTTAACATGCATCCCATTCTGCAAACAAGATTTTAGACTTGTTACTTCTGTGGTGTCAGTTGCAGGCCGAATTTCTGGATCAATTCAGTCATATCGGTTTATCTGTTCTAAAAGTGTGGTAGGGACACTTTTACATTGCCTATGTGAAAAAACTCCTATGACCTTTTATTTAGACTGCTCTGTTCAAACTTGATCTCATTTAACCAAGTTATGAATCTTTGAATAAAACCCCAATTTACACATGCCTTGTAGAAATTCACTAGAGGACAGCTACCAAAAAAAAATAATATCTTAATGATTCCATTTAAACAACGCAGAAGTACTGCTAGAGATTGCTGGCACCTGACCAGAACTTACATTTGCACCTCTAATTTGCATTAGGTCAGTGGTGTGTCACAACCAGAACTAACAACTGGCACTGGCTTGATCACATGCCTTCCTGTGATCTGTCTGGTAGCCTGGAGGAGGAAGCTGCCTCATCTGAATACGAAGGATGCATGAAGGAGGCTTTGTATAGAGGAAACAGAAAGAGGAAAAGAACTGTACAGGACTGAGGGGGGAATGGAGTCACTTGATTGAAGGAAAGACACTGGGATTAAGCATGAGTATAGGGATGACTCTAGGATTGGTTAGTCTAGGAGCCAAGATGATTTGGGCTGCTCTCATAATCTGAGAAAATAACTTCAAATCACCTGGTCCAGATTTAGAGGGCTCAGTCTACTTTGACATGAACCAACATGGCAAGGAAGGAGTTAAGAAAATGCAGCTCAACCTGTTAAGTAGTTAGGATACAGATGTATACAGAGAATTAGGGTGGGTAAAGAGAATGGAAATGAAGCTGGGGGGAAATACTGACAGGATGAGCAAGCAAGTGGGAGGCACTGGAAAGACAAGTATTGGAAATGGAAGAAAAGACCAGAGGGGAAAGGTTAGACTATCAAGACACCATGAAATAGAACTGAGAGAGATTTCTCCACTGTAGGAAATTTCCCTCAAAAAATTAGAATGGCTCCAACATATTCTGATTCCCACAGCTCTTCTGATATCAGCAAAGCTGGGAAGGTCATTGGCAAATCGTAGGATATCCTGAGCTGGAAGGGATCCATGAAGATCATAGAGTCCAACTCCTGACTCCACACAGGACAACCTAAAATTTAAACTATATACCTAAGAGAATTGTCAAAATGCTTCTTGAACAATGACAGGCTTGGGGTCATGAGCACTTCCCTGGGGCTTGAGTGACAGGCTTGACCACCCTGTCACTGAAGAACTTTTTCTGAATATCCAATCCTCTCCTCCCCTCATGCTGGAGCACATAGAGGAAATAATAATTTCTTCGAGTTACTCTGTCAGTTCAAATGGCAAAAATGCATGTAATTAACCTAAAACTATATGTCTTTCAATGAACTCTGCTGGTTTCAGCAAGACTTTCCGACTTTTTGTTTTCAATAGTCGATCACAAGAAATTACACCCAGAACAATGCAAAAAGAAAAGCATTAAGATTGCAAAGTTGAGCAAAGGAAAGCAAAAAAAAACATTCCACTGGAATTCCTGCCTCATTTATTGCACATGATAGATAACGCTGCCTTAATGAACAGCTATTTGATATTTTGTTTTCTCCTCAGTGTTCAATGTGTGGCCCTAGGCCTTATTTACTGCATTCTATGCAAACCATGCTCTGAAGAGAGAATTATAAGCTTCCTTGTGGGTTTTTCCATGATGCTCATCACTACAGCATCTGAGTGCTTCATAAACATTAATTTATTTCCAAAATAACCTTGTGAGGTTGTAGAATAAGAGAGAAGATGTAGCCCCTAACAGTACCCACATCATTATTTGCACTGATCGATGTTGAATAAAACAATTAGCTTTACTAGATAAGGATCCTAATTTTGCAGGTATAATTGAATACTCAAAGAAAGGAAGTACAAACCAGGGTATGTAAGACTGAAGGGCAGGCTGAAGTATAATAAAACTATCAGATGCCCAGAAATCCCAAAATGACAGTAAAAGTAACTTAAAGGCCTTAAGGGTAAATATACACCCACATTTTTATTTCAGCTGCTTGATGTCAGGTAAATAATCCATTCCCATTACTTGCAGTGTGGGAAACACCAGAAAAAATGAAGTTATATGCGTTCAGTGCTGCTGTATAGTGAGATTTAAATCTATTCTCTCAAGCCACTGTGTGATGTTCTAGAGATATACATGCTTAGGACATGCGAATTTCAGACAAAAAGCAGATGTTCAACACCCATACAAATCAGGCCCATTACAGCCTGTAGGTACATAACATTTTAGGCATTTGATATCCTGATTTAATAACAAAACTTTTAGACTCTTCATTTTGCATCCTGGGGGATTCTGCTATGCATCTAATACTGAAAATAATACTGAGAGGCCTTGACATGGACCCTAATTAAAATCTGTTAGCCTTCTCCATAAAATGAGTCAGATATTCCTGACTGTAAGAGTGGAAAATGTTCCAGATAAACCAACGTAGGTTCATCTGGAAGAAGAAAGCACCTGTCTGTGTTATGATTACATACAGAGTCAAGAGGGAGCAAGTTTCTCACCTTCAGGAATAAAGAGTAAAACCACAATTCACCTGCCAAAGTAATGTGTGAGTGATGATGGATTCCCTGCAAGGCAAATGGTGTCACAGCCTGAATACCCAAAAGGATGAGGGTCGAGCAGGAGGTCTCAGATGCAGCCAGAGTCTACACTATTAAGGGATTTAAAAGCAGCAGGGCCAAGTTAAAATCAATCTTCCACTTTTAGGGATCAAATGTAGATAACGGATAGTGGGCATAACATGACCATGCCAACTTAATCCCAAGAGAAAACGTGCCGCTAAATACTATACAAACTGCTAGAAACTGAGGAGCAATGCTGGAGACAACAAAGCAAGAATTACGACATGACTGCTTGTGTTACTACCTTAAGACATAGGGCAATAAATAAGGAAACAACCTGCACTAGTTAGGGACTGACAAGAACTAGTGAATTGAAGCGTTCCGTAGTAAGGGGGTGATCAAAATCAACTTCTCATCTTGTTATCTATTTAATCTTTGGGGCTCCAGGCAGCCACCAGGAGTTTGCTAAGCTTTCAAGATCTTGCCCCCTGGTACACTCCAGCCATGTCTTTACATTTCCTGCCATAGTTACATCAAAAGACAAAATATTGGACTGTGTAAGCACTGACCACAACAAACCTGATATGATCTGAAATACAGTTTTTACAGGAGCCTAGATAACACGTTCTGCTCAGCAGACACAGGCATATTTTTTACAGGAGCTGTAAAACTGTATAGGGCAAATTTTTAAAAGTGCCTTAAATGGGCCTTTGCTATTTCCAATATTTACTTTCCTTCTGGCAAACTGTCAGAATAGGGATATTCAGAAGTGCTACCCACACAATTCAACCCTCCCACATCTTCTTCATTTGGACCTATATATTTACACGTAGTGAATATGAAGGAGTGAACGCTTTTGGGGATGAGCAGGGCAGCCAATTTTTGTAAGCAATGTTAACCTTATATTCCAGGATTTAAGATAATCTTTGGATACAAAGATTTAGGGGAAAATTTAACATGGGACAGATTAACTCAAATTACCTAATCTGAAGTTTTCTACACTTTCTGCAAAGCCCTTACTACTGAGTATTTGGTGGACAAGATACCAGACCCCCTGGATCACAGGTCTGACTCTGAACAGCAATACCTATGCTATACACAATAAAAACCCCAAGAAACAAGACTTATAGAAGCGCCAAAGCAAAAGGTCTCAAAAATCAGAATTCACTGAAAACGTGACAACAAAGAAGAACTTGCACTGTAAGAGTGTGCAGACCTTGTGTTGGCTGGCTGCAGAGAAAAGAATTTCACCCTTAGATGGGTGGCCTTTTCACTACAATAGTTTTCAATAGAAAAGACAGATGTTCAGGAGTAGATGGAAGAAAACTTACTGTGCCCTAACTCGCAACCCATTCATCTGCTCCCTCACTTTTATATATATACACATAATACAGACATAAATATGGAATAAAAAGAGAGAAATCAAAGTACACTCGCTCATAAAGACTCCCTGTCTTTGACAGATTAAAAAAAATATTTAAGGTACTGCTTCTGCATTCAAAGAACTCCTAACGTTTTGCAAATTACTGGGAAGAAAGAATAAACAAACTCATCTAGCAGCCCAGTTTAAAGATGTCATGCTGCTTTATCTCTATCATTAAGAGACTTATTTTAGTGTCTTTAACTATTAAGCTTTAACTTTTTTCAGTGTCCCCATATTGCCCCTTGACTCATACACAGACTTACCTATGTTATTTTGAGGGGTTATTGCTTCTGCTACTGCCTGCCTGGAGGGCTTCCAATATTCTGCAGTAAATTGTCGCTAGGTTTTCTATTATCACTAATCAGCAAGATAAATGAAGTCAGAAGGATGGAACATTTCTGCAGTTAAGGCTTTTTCTTTTCAAAAACTATAGGAGTGTTTGCTATTCAAATTCTTTGCAGGCCTTATGGTATTGGCATTAATTTACTGGGATTATTACCATCTGAGCAACGTTTTGGCCTGAATAAACTTAATTGGTGTTTTTCTTTTCTTTTTGGATCCTTTAAGTGAAAGTAAAACTGACTGGGCCTAAAACTGTGTAGGATACATAGGAAGCAATGGAAGGGGCATGAAAGGACAGGAACAGAAGGGATACTTTCTTCCTGAAAGTTTCAGAGATACTGAAATTAAAGCACTTCCATGACTGTTCATTAGCCTGGCCCTAGAATTATTTTTATACTTCTTCATTTAACCACAGTCTTTAAAAATAGACCAGAATACTCTAAATATCTTGGTCTTCTAATCTATGGCTTATGCTCTGATTCTGCCTTTTAGGTTTCCCTTTTTTGTACCTCTGATATCATGTGCTAATAGGGAGAAGAATGTGATAAATGAGGTCACAAGTTCCCCTGCATAAGAGGCAGGATTTAAAAGCACTGACAAAGACAATTTAAAAATTATAGGACACATAATTTAATAATCAAAACCTGTTCGGCAGTTAATAATTAATTGCATGGTATACATGCTGCCTGTAGCCAGCCCATGCTCTTGAAGTCCACTGTGTCACAGCTTGGCCCAGAAATCCATCATGTCCTACTGGAAACAGTAGGTGCTCTTTCCATTTATAAAGATGAAAGAAAACCACTGTAATTTTTATTCCTTTTGTTATTTCCTTATTGAAATGTTCGTTAATGGGGAAGAAAAATGGGAGGGAAAAAAAAAAAAAAGGACAAGATATAGTCCTTCTCTTTTCCCATCCACATTCACCTCATTCCCACGCTCACAGCTGGCCTCCGTAGCTGCCAATGGCACTTTGTGACAAGTACTTTACATCTACTACCCAGCCGTTCCTGTAGAGGACACAGTACATATCTCCTAGTAAAAAATACATGTTCTCCATATTTTCCCTACCCTGCACTGACCCTACAAATGTCCAGCAATGACCCCACAGTCTAGTGTTAGTTCAGCTCTCCAAATGCTACTGCAACAGTAGAAGCAATGGCAAAAAGCTGGTTCTAGGTGCTGAGGAAGTAAAGCTGCCTGTGCCTACACAAGCTCTTCCACTGCTGCTAGCACAGAGTAACAAATAAAAGATTGGAGAAGGGTGTCATGGGAAAGCTGAAATTCTCTTTATAAGTGTAACCCCTGAAGTGGCATAAATGTTACACCTTTGGGGGGTACAGGTTGTTTTTAACCCTTAGATCTGCTGGGTGGCACCTGAAATAATTAAACCTGACATTTCTAGGGTTAAAACGTCAAGAAGGAGAAAGAGCTGAAAAAGGAAATTCCCCAGCTTCTTAGTAATGAAAAGCTGAGGGTATACCTTCTGTGGTTGTCTGAGAGATGCTTTCACATCCGTGTGTCAAGGGTTTTTCAAACTGACAACTTGCAAATTTGAAATACAAAAATGCCCAAAGCGATATTTTAGTGGCTCAGGGAAACTCTCGTACGGGAAAAAGAATTCTAAAGTGAAACGTCTCTAGAAATCACACAGGGCCTGACCACGATACTCTAATTATGCTAATTGCTTCAATGCCCTTGCTTTATTTATGCTGAGCAGCTAAGATAAATAAAGGAAAATTGCTTTGGATCTAACTGTATTCATATCAGAATGCAAACTAGCCTGTGTTTGTTATGTGATTGCTGATCTGTTTACACTAAATTCTGCAGGTAATTGCAGTTTTGATTGCACATTTATTTCTAGCTGCACAGGTCCCAGGACTAGGTCTGTCTGTTTTTATAATTAAACCGTTTTGTAATATCTAAACTCACTAAAGAGCAAAATGATGCTTTAAGAATTTACATATTTTATGCATTAAAGATAATACTTCGGTGCTCAGTGACAAAGAGGAAAAATTCTGTTTATTACAGTAAAATGGACAGCATGTTCTGGATTTGAAGAAATTTGAGACATCTGTTCCAAGGCCTGTTCACTGAGTGGGACAGATGTCCTCCGCATCCCCGTAATCTGTTATACAACACCTACTTTTTGAACTTTCAGTTACAACTTTCGTATGAGAAAATATGTTAACAGAACAAGGCTGGGGCTTTGGTGATTAACTACAGACCCTAAGTAAAAGCCAGCACCTGACCACATTTTTAGAAGTAGAAGTCTTTCCCTGGGAACATTTGGCAGCTAACGCAACGCTTTGCTGTTAGGGTACCTTTAGCTCAGACTCTCACAACCAACTGCCACTACTGATACAGTCTTCCAACTTCCTCAAAAAGAAACAGTGTTATTCTCATTTTGCAGCAGAGGATAGCGAGGTGCAGAAATTTGACTTGTCCACAGGCCACGCAAGAAATTTGTGTCAAAGATGGGTATGAAAAGGATTGTCTAAATCCGTATCGTTTGCCTCAAGCACAAAATTATTATTATTACTTATACATCACTATAAATGTGTATGGCATATTGCAGACAGATAAAGTGACAGGTACTGCAAAGTTGACACTCTCAATTATAAAACCATCCTTCTGTCCTTGGTGATGAATTTGAGGTGAAGAAGCTTTCTATTTTTGTTCCAACGTATTTAGCACCTTCTGAAACCTTAATTTGAACTTCAGCTATGGTTATTTCTTCCTTCCCACCTCCCTCAATACGTAGGCACCAAATCTAATTTTTTCTTCCCTCTGTCTTTGAGAAATGCCTATTACTATAACATTACAGAGAAATACTCCCTAATCTCAGTATTACAAATTTAGAGCAATGTCATCTCTGTATGGCTTCTTCATCCATCAACAATTCCAAAATCAGTAATCCAGTCTGTCTCACTTAATGGAAGACTTAATATCAGCCCATGCAGACTAGTCTGGCAAGCCTCTGAGCTAGTTTATACTGTAGCAGCACACTGTGATAAGGTACGCATCAATAGGCTGCTTGTATCTTGTGTGCATTAAGTATAAAACTGAAGGCCAAAGGAGTTAAACCTCCAAAGAAGTGCACAGTAGCACATAAAACTCGGTAGCGCCACAGCATCATAATGCATCTATGTTACAACAAAGCTTACAATTTTAATTATTTACAAAACATCATAAAAGCCACTTCTATCTGAGAAAAAGATACTTATTGCATGACAAAAAAATAATTGCCAGCAAAATTAGTATGAAGATAATGAAGTGTGGTTTATAAAATATTTTCCTCAAATATTGGTCAGTGCGTAGCTTCTGATTCTCCCTTTTGAA
The DNA here is from genome assembly GCF_963210335.1 of Falco punctatus. Taxonomy (NCBI): domain Eukaryota; kingdom Metazoa; phylum Chordata; class Aves; order Falconiformes; family Falconidae; genus Falco; species Falco punctatus. Next base: position 12,373,395 of record NC_137587.1, read on the forward strand.
GCTTCTAAGCAAGAACTATATCTACTTTCCCCACTCTTCCTTGTTCCCGTTCATTATTCCAACTAAATGTTGCTCTTTCAGCAGTACTTTGTCAAATCTAACCACCATTTATGAAGATGTAGTATCAAATATTGAAGTTTCCAGTCCAACTTGTACACTAGAAAAAGAGTCCCACGTTGCTGTTAGGACTTCACCCACTTCCAAATATTTTGGGAATGGAAGCAATTTTTAGATCGCCACATTTTATTCAGCACTTCACTCTTCTGCTCTGCCAGCACAGAACACCATCGCCTGTCTGTGTTTGATTTCTCCTTCCCTATAAACTATATAAGACAGTTTGTGGAATTAATGACAGAGTGCTTGATCAGTACCATCCATGCCTTGAAAACTTTTTAGTGTTTTCTCGTTAAATTAAAATGAAAAATATGAGAACTGGGAGATTATTAATTTTCAGTTATTTTGTGGTTTGGGTTTTTTATCCTTGAAAGCCTGGAGATTTTTTTTATTGCTTGGTTGGCAAGAAGGGGAAGCAACCCAGCGCTATTGGATGCTGCTTACAGCTCTCTGGTGACAGAACAGGGAAACACCGCTACAAAAAGAAAACCAGAATATGGACAGGAATCTACTGTCTTTGATTAAGAGGAATCTTTACTGTTAAAAGAAATGGGATTTTATTGTTTTCAATTAGGCAAAATTCTTTTTTTCCCACTTGAAATTTAGCAGTCACTGAGCTCCTCCTCCAATTCTCACTCCCACAATGTGCACTTACTGCTTAAATCGGACTGTGAATGAAAGATCATGGCAAACGCAACAGGCAGTGGCACACAGCAACTGGCAAGATCAGCCCCCTGGTTACAAGGACCTGGCACGCCATTTAAAACTCTCATTTTACTATAAATATTTTTGGTATAGAAACTTCTCTCCTAAAAATTGCATTCACTCATTTTTCTCTCCATTTCATCTTCTAATACTTAGAAAGAACATCCATCCAATATTCCAGAAATAGGTGGCAAATAATTACCCCCACACACTTTAAAAGAATATTAAAAAAGTAACAACATTTTCTCTTCAAAAGAAGTCTGTATACAGATGTTGCCATATAAAACTGAAAACTTTTCAGCTCATAGATCACATATACAAATCCACAGAAACAATTAATACATCCCTGTATCTTAGGATTTAAAGGAGAAAAGGCAGCACATTTGTTTTAGAGGAGACTTACAGCTGAGTTTAATCTCTTTTTAAGTCACCTGAAGCATCTTTCAACACACCCTTAACAGACAAAGCTCTTCAGGAACTTTCTCCAACTGGGGTGAAGTAGTACTGAAACAATGAAATTATTTCTTCATTTGGTATCTCCAGATAGCTCATCTATTTCCTTAACTATAAGATACCAGAAGCTGTCACAATTTAATGAGTCATTTCTATACATCTTAATTATACCATCTACACTGAGCAGTGCTGTAATAGAGAGGGATCCAAGTACTGCCTGCAGATATTGTAGTTCTGCCTTATGGTCATCCACAACTTTTCTGCAGCTTCAGCATAGTATAAAGCTTCTACAGGATCTAAGTTATGTTTAAGTTTAAAGTTGCTTACATCCTGAGGATTCGTTCAGGTTCTCATCTATGTAAATGTAATTTTTCAATCTGTTATTACAATGATCATTTTTGCTTAATGCACAAACTATGTTTATTTCAATTTCCACTACCAGTTCTACTGCCCTCTTCTGTATAGAACAAACTTGCACATCTGCATAATTAATTATTGCTCTGTTTTATGTGACATATTAGTCTTAATAGTATTACACAGTGGCAGACAATATTATCGAGCTCGAATGGAGGAGGCTGGTATTTCTGGATTCCATCCCACATGCTCTATGTGGACCATCTTTTTCCATGTTAGACTGATATTTAACAATCACCTAAATACAGACCCTACAGGGGCATCCCTCTGAACACATGAAGGAAAGCTGGGAAGAGAATAATTTCCTAAAGACTCAGATGGAAGAGGGAAATCTCTGAGATTCCATTTTGTCTTCAATTTTAGTACCACCGCTAACTCTGGAATTGCTTTAAAATTGTAACCAAGATTAGGTTGTGAGAAAACTCACTGTATTGGACCAGGTTTATCTGAAGAAAGCAGTATTTTAGATATACTTTTTAATCTGTACATGATGCAAAAGAACTATTTGTATCAATGGGTCGCAGTCTTTTCTCTTACAGCCAGAGTGAAAGGCTTTTGCCAGATGAATTAAACAGATGCTACAAAAGGAGGAGAAACATTTCTGCATGTACATATATCCAAAGAGAATTTTTACAGCCTGTCCATGGATTACACTGCACCTCCCCTTCATACCAGAAAGGCATAATGTGGGTGGCATTTTTACTGTTCCAAGACAAATAAGCACCCAGGACTCATCGCTTCCCCATGCAATCAATTTTAGCTCCCATAGAAGGTGAAACAAGGTAGAGGTGAGTTGGATCACGCAAAACTATTTACATTCTTAACACACTACCTCAGTATTGCAAAATATGAGCAGTCCTATGCAGAGTCTGCACCAGCGGAAATTCTGTACACAGATCCTGAGTCTGGTAGGGCTTGAAAACTGGCCTTTAAAGATGGATATACTCCAGATACTTCACTTGTATTCTGAGGTGGCAGCACTGTTCATGCAATTAGAAGTTCTCTGGATTCAGCCAAAAATGAGCATGAGGAAGAAAATTTTCATAAAAACTGGCAGCATTTCCTCAGTTAGGCTATCTGGCTTTCAGTTCAGATACTATCAGATGTCTCTGATACCTCTGAGGACAAGGTAGAGACATCAGCCTTGAGATTTCCTATTGTCTTCTGTTGGAGTAGGAGAATATTTTGGTTCCCTGATCAGTCTTGAAGCTTTTGAGTGAAGACTGACTATGTGGTAATTGTACGTGTCACAATTATCCCACTTACAGACATATAAACCTGTCTTCTCTCATATTAAAAGATGACATTTCATTTTGTCACATTTTGATTTTCATTCTTTTAAGTTAAAAGATGGTTAATACAGAAATTCTACGTGAAATTCTGATAAGGAAGACTCTGCCTAAGTACGTTACTCTTTAAGCATTTTTTGAATCCTTTCAAAGTGCTTCACATGCTATATACAACATGATTCTCTCACATTTTTCAGCAGACACTACTACTAATAAAGAAGAAAATTTTTGTCAGCTACTTACAATCACATAATGAAAATTCTCAATACACAAGAGTTATTTTTATGCAATTTTCTTAATGCATAATGACCCCAAAGTGTGTATTAAGAAAATCTCACAAAGTAGTAATGAGAATATCTTTATAGAGTTCTGATAGAGGAAGGTAAGGCAGGTAGGAGGGGAAAGTTCTGAATGACTGTGAGAGCTCACTGAGAGTTTCGTCTTCAAACAGCTGTGTCATCACAGAGCAGAAAGAGTCAAAACTAGAAGAGGTGTGGGCAGACAGGGTATAGGTATGATGGAGGACAAGTAGAGATTTTTTTAAAAGCATGGTAAAAACTCCAAATGAAGGTGATTTTGCACTGCTCCTTGAACTAAAAATTTAGCCTTGGCTTTACTCTCTCAACTCCCTTTGATTCAAGAACACTGAAAGTATGATTTAGAGTTAAAATTCAAATGCTTGTTATATTAACTTTGTTTTATAGCTGGAAGGTGTAGGATATAGTTCATAACAAGAAACCGTACTGAGTGGCACAGGACTATCTCAGTGTCTTATCTGCTCTCGGTGCAATACTATAGTATCTATTATAACTAACTGTCCAGAACAATTTGCTTAATTCATTTAAACTAAATTCTGACCAGGAACCCAGACATGAAAGTTACTAAATTACCACGGCACTAAAATGAAGCTGTTTCCTATACTACATTTGTAGAATGCTTTAATATATATTCAGTATCCAGTGACTTGATTTTTCTTGATCTCATTGCCACTACCCTGTACTTTAAACCTCTGGAGAATTCAATCCAACGATCCTCCATGACTAACAAGCTGTTTAATTCACCAATGGTTTCCTTCATTATTTTACAGTTGCAGCTTGGGAAAAGTGAGTGTATGTACTGACAAGACTATTAAAAGGGCTACTGTAATAATACTATACTATTAGCAGCTCCTTACTTAGGAGGAATTAAAAATCCTTAAAAGAAATGCATGCTTCTTGTTTGAAAAAAAATGCATAAAGGCTCTGCAAGCTAAAGGTAGTTTGAAAAGAACAAGGTTTTCACATAAAAAAAGATTGTACAGGTTATTTTTTTTTCTTTATTGTGTATAAATGACTTAGAGATAGTGCAGGTTCATCTACTGATAATTCTTGCTGGAGACCTGCAAGACCTTCAAATGTAGCCTGGGCATAAGTGAAAGAAAATCATTTATACCTGATAGCTATGAAAGGTCATGAGTGAAGAAATAAATTCTAGATCTCATAGGTCTAGCCTTAGGGAAGGGAGGGAGAGGGTACATTACCACTATGATCCGTGTATGTTTTTTTATATGAATGTGAGTATGTATGCATGTATACAAAAACACACAAAACCTTATTGAACAAAAATAGGAATTCACACTTCCATTTCTTTTATTGTGTATTTAGCTTCCCTATTCTCTCCTCACCTAATGTCCTTTTGGTCCATAATGTCCTCTATTCACCCAATTCACTCCTGTTAGACTAATTTCCAAAGTTTTAAAGGCTGTCTTCCTGTCAAATAGCAAACTATGTGTCCTAAATTCTAAACTTAGAAGTAAAAATAATTATTAAATACTAGACCTAGCAGCATCCTGAGGAAACTGATACTTCAGCCCAAGAAATGCACCTGCAAACCCTCCTGCACAGTAGGTCATAAGTGAAATGAATTTAATGGTCTGATCCCTACCTTATTTGTAAGTGGCAGGATGGGGCCTATTATGCTCTTATGACACTGTAATTGAACTAGTGTGGGGAATCTTGGACAATTCAAACCAGTTACCAATTTGCATCAATGGGTACCCATCACGTCACATTTCTTGATAAAAAAGCAACATGTGGAGATGTAGTTCAAAAGAAGACACCCATGTTTGCAGCCCTTACTATACTTGCTTAAACAGCAAACAGATTTGTGTACAAACAGGTTCAAGAATAACAATATCCAGTTAAATACATGTGCTCTATACTAAACACCTTGAGACTGAGTAGCAGTCATTGAGAAAGAACTTCTTAATAATAGGGATCCTCCTATCTGACTGCAGCAAAACAGACTATGAACCCCACCTGCACTATTTCAAATAAGGGACTCTGCAAGGAAAACTAATAAACTACTGGGAATCAATCCTAGGGCTAACAGATTTTTAACAATATTTTAAAATAGCTGAACAACAACTAATTAATTTCTGTTTAAAATCCCCTTTAGAAACTAGTGAATGCTACTCCTTTATAGATTTAGCACAGGACTACGTGACATCAGATGTTTGGTTTTGGACACAGACTTGAAGAGAGTGCAGGCAGCACTTTTTATATCTGTACATGTTTAGCTGTAAGTTATATTTTTTGTTTCCATCTATGAGATAAAGCCCTCTTTGTTACACAGCTGAAAATGTCTAAGGTTTCTGGAAAGGATGTGTTTACTATAAATTAATCCACTAAGAAAGTTTGGCATGACAGACTATTTTAGGAAATGTAAACTTAAAGAAAAATAACAGCAGCAAGTCAAGAGCCAACTGTTTCTGTTTTGATTTATTCAGTATTTCAGAGATGCTGCTTCTATAGGGAACAATATGCAAGGCATTGGAAATTCAGAAGGCACCTCTTTTGTGTACCATAAAAATGTGCTGCTAACCTACAATACCCTCATAGAAATACAATTCAATAAGGAACTCAGTTGGGAAGATGCCTCAATAGAACGACATGAAAAAATGGTCAATACAAGAATAATTTACTTTACCTTACAAGGGATTTTGATGCTGGAAATAAATAGGGCTTTGAAACTTGTAAAATAAAAATCAAGATAAACACAGACCCATATTTTTAATTCTCACACATATTTAATGTGACTTTTTAGCAGATCATTGCCTCTGAATCATCACTTCTATCAAGCCTATCACTTGAGAAGTGTTACAGCACTTAGCCCTCAGGGCAAAGATAAGTCTTCACCATTGTCACATATAGTACACATATTGAGCCATATTATGCTGAATGGGAATAGAGTACACTGTAGAAACAGTACTGATTCTTGCAGAATATCCTGAGATACTTATCAGGCTGTTAAAGGAGACATCAGTCTTTTGTCTGTATTGCCCTTGACACATTCTGAAGGAAAGTATCTGGAAATTCTTTGTTTGTAGAAGAACCCTCAGACCCCTTAGGTCTAATGTAGGTTAAGTGCCCCACAGATGTCTCAAGAATGGAAAAGCACCTTGAAAACCACTATCTGAACTCACCAGAAACAAATAAATAATGGCACTAAGACTGAACACCTGCAAAGAAATGTAAGCCTGGCAATCCACATGCATCTAAACCAGGAACGACTAGATACTGACATCCTGGGTATCAAAATCAGCCACCTCAACATAACAAAACCAGAACCAATCTCCAAAAACCTTCCCCAAACAATTGCTACCATCAGGGGTTAAATGAATGATGAGAAACTTTATCACATTAGCATTCGATTATCATTGCATATATTTTCAAGGATAAATAATTATCTGCCTGCATTTAGGATTTGCTTATTGATTAACACACAGACCGCAGAGCAAACATCCTGTATGATAACATTCTTTTTTTTTTTTTCTCCTTTCACATACCACTTGCATTAATGCTCCACAACTGTTACAGAATTATCCTTGCAATATTTTGGAGGGAGAAACTGGGCACAAGAAAAGAAATAGAACTTTATCATGTGACTAAAAGTTAGTTTTCAAAATTCTGTGTATTCTTCGTTTTGTATCAGAACAGAATTATGCCGTTAACAATTTTAATAAGTAAGAGAGTAAAAATGTTGGTTTTGTTGGTTTTGTTTGCTTTTCATCTCATAAATACCAGAGTAGGCAACAAAACTTTCACAACATATCATGAAAAAATATTTTTCCTTTCATATTTTTCTACAGGCAGACCACAGAAAAAAATCATGGCTTTCCTCTCTCAACAGAAACTTACAGAATAAAGAAAATGAAAAATAAAACCTCAACCTCTTTTTTAGATTATACAAAATTAAATATTGACAAAACATGAAATTGACTTCTGGTCTCCAAAATGCATTTGTGCTTTCTGTTAGAAATTGATCTCGTCAGATCTTAAAAACTTAGAAATACATTGTCACATACATCTGCGACGTCTATTGCATTGGAAGGAGCAGCAGGTGAGATGCCAGCACAGAAGGCTGCCAACTGCCATACCCTCTACCTGTCTGCCAGCCCCGCCAGGAGGATGCAGAGCCGCCGTGGCACATGGCAGACTGGCACTGAAGCAGTGCCCTTTGTCACGGCCACCTCCCTGCCACCGCAGCCTGTTTGGGGTTGTGTGGTCAGGGTTGGGGCTACAAGAGGTGCTTAACACTGCACCGCTACCCCGGCAGCAGTGCCTTATGTTCCAAGAGAAGGATGCTGGGTGATTTTTGTCCACCACATACACCTCTGTAGGTCTTAGGTTTTGGATTACCTACGTCACTTGAATTTCAAAACCAGTTAAACTTCCGTGTATGATTGCTGATGCAAACTATGAAAAAGCGTGTTCATGTTTACACGATATTTCAGTTCTCAGCTTCTCAGGGGTAATGTGATCAATATCCCATTAGGGGAGTGCAGAGAAACAGACCATAGACAAAGCACAGGGGAAAAGGCTGGTTCAGCTGGCCGAAGAAAACAGCTTCATGTTAGAAGAAATAAACTAAAAAGAGACTTCAGGACAGTATAGCGCACATAGCACCCTACTCCCCAAGCAGTTCTAACTTACACAATAGCTACTTAGAAGTAAGGCCACTTAAATTACCCTAAATCTTGGAAAAAATTATTTATTTCATAGAAAGGGGAATTTAGGACACTTGAAAATTATTATTTCGTAACACTGTCTTGATATAGAAACAACACAGGGAGAAAGGCATTGTGTGATTGTTCTCACAATCAGCCTGTCTCTTCATCTCAGCTCTGAGATGAAACAACCTGTAATTTCACTCCTAAGACTCTACTGGTTGGAGTCAAACAGTAATTCTGAGTTGTATCAAATTGCACAGGGAGACTGTAATGTGGATAAATATCCAAAGGGATTAGCTAAGACCACCAAACTCATTTCACTTGTGACCTATTCACATTTGCAGTCAGTCTCTTATCATTACTATTTTATTAGAATGAACCATTCTTAAACAATTTATCCAGAGTGTTCCCTGAAGCATGCATTCAATCAATTCCAGACATGCACTTTTTTCCTAGACATTTTTCTTCCCTTCTTATACACACATTTTGTTCTATCAGTACAGAAAAATAGATTTTCACATTAGGGCACCTAAAGATCCAAAATATGCCTTCCATGGGCTGACAACTTGTAGAATATACTGTAGTAAAATTCAGCATCCCTTTAGAAACGGCCTGTTAGGGCAACTTAATATTAGCTGACTAGATCTAAACCACTTCCATATTTCAAAGCTTTTCATGAGCTAGCTTCCAGTTTCTGCTCATTGTCCCTCCTTTTTCAGGGCTCAGTCAGCTGAGAGAAGGTAATGACTGCTTTGAGCTTTTCCTTTGCTGCATGATCTCAGTACTCTCTGGGCAAGGTTAGATAATATTATAATACATGGAAAAATTCCATCCCAATTTTATATTTTTGTAAATGAGACACTGTGGAAAAACAGACCATGGTACTCCCTAAGCACACTGCAGAGTCACAGAATGTTATGTAATCATCCAGGAAAAATCAAGGCCAAGGTCATGGGCATCAACCTGTGTTTTGACAAAATAACACGAAGAATTCTATGATGTCCATCTAAAGGGCTCAGCTAGATCACTCAAGTAAAACAGAAAGTACAGAGAATTAGTAGTCCCTTTACAGGACTTTACAGCATCAACTGTCTCCAAAGTACTTGCTGGTATCACAGTTCTTTCTGTTGAACAGAGCTAGTCTAGCTTGCATGAAAGTTTATTACGAAACTCTTAAAAGGTATTTATGGTAAAATCTGTCCAGCGTATATTTAAAAAGCATATGACGATAACAGCAGGGGCAGTATGAACTCTTCTGTAGGTCCAACACTGTAGAGAGAACATTAGTTAACATTCTGTAATGTAAACTGCCCAAATTACCTGCTTTCTATAAACATGACTGTAAGAATAGCATTTTCACACACTCAGGCAACTTTTACCAAGCAGAAGAAATGACTGGTATGTAGAACTTCATCTACAATGTTAATTTCATGTTCATTATGGCAGGTAGATTATGCAGGGTTGGCAACTGGTGCAGAACGCTTGTACAAACAGGTTCCCTGTATGGCCAACAGGAGACATATCACAGGGTTCATAGAGTACAGATGCACATAAAGTGCCTAAAAGAGAATGTTACCCATATTTTATTACTAAGGATCTTTTCTCATCAATCTCATTCAGTATTTCAGCTTCCCTATTGATTATATGGCAGTTTTTAAATGGCCAGACACTGAATCCAATCAAACCTGTTGAAAGAAGCAAAAGGGATCAAACTAATAAGCGCATATTACGTTATTTACAACACAAATAATTTGGTTCCTGGGGCTTTCCTTGAATAAAGCAGTGGGCTGAAATAACCAATGATTAAATTACGTGGAAAGCAGCACAGTGAATCTGAAGGCCTGGATTCACAATACAAAGATCTGGAACATGAAATATTCTGAAGTCAAGAGTTATTTTTTCTAATTTCTGTACACAGACATGAACAGACAAGAGTTATATCTCTGTCTATATCAATAAGTATAAATAAATATTTTTATTTATATGCCTACTACTATGTCAGGAAAATAACTACTTTATCCATCACATCTCTTTGAATATTCTTAGATCTTCTGCAGCCAGAAGTGTCACATAAAATCTCAGCTGTCAACTTAAAAAAAGGCTGGAAAAACTGAGAGGGTCAACAGTTTGTTTCCACTCCACTTCTTACACACTTAGGTGATTTCATCAACATCACAAAGTCCTTCATATTGAATGGAGCACCTCCCAGTCTGAGCCCACTCTCAATAAGAAGAGACAATCACAACACTCACAGCACTTACAGATCATCAGCTTAAAATACAGAGCATGTGGAATTTAAAAGGATGCAGAGCATTTTCAAAGGAAAATCCTCTTTTTAGTTTTGAAAAGATACTGATATATTTATTTTAATTAAAACCACAAAAAAGCTAGCCACCAAAAATATATCTAAATCCACAAGAAGCGAAGTCTGCAGAAACACAAGCCCTACCTTCAGAACCCTGACTACCAGAAGGAAGAGGTATCTACTCACCTACTAAACACAAGAAAATTCATTGTGAGGTTAGTCCCAAGTCCAAGCTGTCCTAGCTCTGGCCTGTTAGGATAAGAAAAAAGACCAACAGACATGCTGGGAGTAGGTGGATGGAAAAGATGGGTTGAGATGTATATCTTTGAAAGTTTAGGTAAACATCTGAATTGAAATCCTGATTGAATGGCCTTAGCAACAGTTTTGTTGCTGACCTCATTAGGATTTCATGCCTAGAATAGGCGGTTTATTTAGTTTCAACTTTTGAACACAACAGTAATCAAACCAGCAAACACAGCCTCTTCTGGGGAGAGCTCAGGCTGTTTTATTATTTTTCTAGACTTTTGTCTATCTTCATATTTCGTCTTAGGGCTTCAGGAGTGCTGTGGAAGTTATATTGTAGGTAAGCTGGTGTCCTCTGTTTTTCTCCTAAAATACTGATATGCTTTTTCTCTATCGCAATCCAATAAGGTCCTCCGTGAATAACAGGATTAGATCACCAACAAAATTCTCATTTAATAGGCTTGCTCTTGTCCTGACCTCCTTAGAACAGTAAGCCTACTCCAAAATGATTTTCACTTTTCAGGAGAAAAAGAAAGCCTGTGTGTAAATTCTGGGATTCACAATTATAATTTTTTTTATTCATCATACTCCCTGGCCCATCAGGTCGTACACAGTCCCATTCTATCTCCTTTCCATCTCTGCCTCACCCTTGTGATCAGGAAGAGAGTGCTTGGTCACTATTTCACCCTTAGGTATCTAGCAAAGAAGTCCAGGCCCTAGCCTTTTAGTACTTTCTTACAGCCAGACACATCAGGAGTCATCTAATATCTCATGACCATAAAAACAGAACTTATTTTATTTAGCAAATAAGGTCAACTAGGTTATTTAATGAAGCAAGCTTGTTGCAAATGTTAACATAGTTTGGCAGGATTTTCTTGCCTGGTGTTGCCATGCAGTTTAAAACAGATGGCAAAGCTGAGCATAAAAATCTCCCTTTTACAGCAGAACCAATAACAATACTGTTTGTATTATAGGCCAGAAGGCTTAATGGAAACTTCAGTAAAATTTTCCATGATAAACCAAGTGCTGAAATAGAAAATCAGTTCAGCCTCATTTTTCTGCCCTATGGAATGAGACATTTGTTATCACTTATTCATAAAAGGAGAAAGGTATATGGGAAAATGAGCAGGATTCCTAGTGTAATTAAATATTTTTTCCTAATATTTAATAAACAGTGGTTGCTTCCAATGTAACCTGAATACATTTTTTAAAGTTCCTGCTGCCTTCAAATGTAACTATTTTTGTCCTTTTAGAGACCCTTATTTTTCTTAACTTCTCTCCTTTTTTGACTCATTTTGTTGACATGTCATCCTCTCATTCAGAACAGGAGAAGCTTTACAGGACATCAGAGAAAGGACAGATGAATTGACAGAGTCCCTCCAAGCAACACTTCTAGAAAGAAAAAGAATGAGTCTGATGAGACCAAGGTATGATGCTGGTCCTACAGCAGAAGGCATTATGGTTTAGCTCTTACTAGTGGGAAGTATAGAGCTGAGTGCTGTCTTCAGGCTGATCTAAACTCTCCGTTGCTGCCAGATCTAAACTGGCTGATATAAACTCACTGATGCTCTTCTGCTGGCTTCACCTCAACCACCACAAACAGTAAAGCTACCCTAGAAGGAGGAAGCACAAAGACACCTTGGGCCCACAGTAGTAAGGTTTCCAGAAACTGTGATTGGAATTTGAGGAACATTTACCTTTTCAATATGAAATATGATGCTAAACCTGAATATTAAACAATGTATATATTTGCAAATAATTTGTATATGACCATAAAAAACTCTCTGACTCAATGGGAGGATTGGGATACAGTTAGGATACAGTTTTGCCATTCTGCCTAACTGGTAGGGGAAAGGGATCAAACGGATATGGGAAAGATGATGACCCTAATTGTGTGAAAACTGTGGTATCTGAAGGCTCTTCATAGACGGTAAGAGCTGGAGAAAGGGAGAAGCCAACTAGGGAAATTGGTAGGAAATTTTGGTGCAAAAAAACAGTGTAGATGAGTTCTCAGGTTTAGTAGCAGTTGGGTGGTATCTAAGGACTGCTAGAGTACCTCAGGGGTAACAAGGGCTAGTACTGGAAGTCCTAATTTGAAACTATCCCAAAATCACAATTCCTGCTTGCTGTTGGTTTGTCCATGCTAAGATCCAACAGAGGTAGCAGTAAAAGAGATGCTCTGTGATAACCAGCACAGCCTTTAGTAGTGTTTGTCATCCATCTGAAAATATCTTGTTCAGCTTGGGCAGTGGAAATAGGGGAAAGTCTGCAGTTGTGAACATTACAAGCAAATGGAATGCAACTTTATGTACTGTAGCAGTGAGTTCTCAGATTCATATATTATTGTTCTCTATTTCTAGTATCTGAGTTTGTGTTCAGGAGTGAAAGATTTTATCAGTATAATAAAACAAAACAGGGTGGGTGACAAAAGCGGAGTGTCTAAAAAGAAGAGGCATTATTGGTGTTTGCTGGACACAGAAGGTCATTGATAGGGAAGGAGTTTGCAGAACTGAACTGGACAATTGCAGGCTTATAAAACTGCAAAGAAACGACATTTAATATGGTTCACACACACCACCTGCGTGGGGAAAATAGTCTGCTACAACATGAACTGAAATAGAAACTCAGATGAAGAGGAAAGCTTAAAAGGTCCTGTTACCACCTGGAATGCAATAAAAAAGGACAAAAATGTCTGGTTTCTCTTGACAAGAAGTAGAGCTGCAACACAATGACAGGAGAAAATGGGAAGGTCCACAGACACTATACTGTCAAAGGACCACAAATATTAAGGAAGTTTGTGTGCCTCATCAGCTGCAAAAGAACAGACACCAAATCCTCCAGCTTTATTTGCCTTCTCTTCAACCCACTGTCATTTTAATCCTCATGAAAGATAGCGATCTCAACATCTTTCTCTGTTTGCGGTTGCATGAGTATTTATTTACTAGTGCCACTGGGGGAAAACAAATCACAGAGAACAAATGGCTTGATGTTCTCTCACATCCCAACCGACACAATGTTTGAAAATACCGGCTTGTGCACCACAGTCCTACAGTTTTGAGTAAACTGTTCTGTTACAGTACAGTGGTGTCCTAAAAAATAAAATAGGGCCTAATGGAGTCCTTAAAAGTCTCCAATGCTTCAGAGTTATCTCTTTTTCAAGGAGCTGGTGGTAATTCCCGCTTTTTGGAGAATTAATAATAAGCTACATACATAAAAATAATATCGGAAGAAGAAAGATGATACTTACATTAGTACAGCATATTCCAGGTACTGTAGAATTCATATATAGTTACAAAGAAATATTCCCCAAATTACATGAAAGACATACACACAAAAGGATTTAAACAAAGTCCTATACTGTCATTGATGGAACATGGTTAGAATTACAGGAGCCTTTCACACCCATTTTTTGTAATTAACAATGAAAGAAAACCTCACTGCAGTAAGATATTTTCTGTGGAAAATGTAATTTTCTCCTGTGCTTTTCCTTGGCTATTTAAATGGGAACAATTCAGGTGCAGACCATTATGAGAGGTCAAAACTGAATCAGAATTTATTTTGATGCATGTTCAGCTATCAATGTTCAGTACAAGGATGCATTAAATAATATCTTCAGATGAAAAACATACTGCAGATTTTGCTTTGACTTTGTTGTGGACTTTATTCTTTTAAAGTGTTTTGGCTAGCTCTCCTGAACTACAGCCGAAGCATTTTAAAGTTTAATTTTGTTAACTAATTTTTAACCCACCCACCAAAATGCCATTTGTGTGATAACAGTGTTTGCAGGGATTCCTAAGGGATATGGAAATTAATCCCACTTCTGTGAAAAGACCTTTTAATAACTCATATGTTATTTTACCTTCTGAGTTATCAGTGGGCTTTCCTCCAGCATTTTCTAAGGAAATGTCCTTGCAGTTTGAAAGCGAAGGAAAAAAACCCACAACCCAGTAAAAAAAAAAAAAAAAAGAATAAGAATCGAAGAGTTTGTTCATTTTATGTAATTTTGAGTTGGTTATACAAGGCCATCTGCTTTTTAAGTAACCCTTTAAACAATGGTCCAAGAAGCAGCCTCAGACCCCTCAGAACATTCTGCAGTGGGTGTGTGTGCGCCCATACACAGGGTTTGTTGTAGCCACCAGCATTTTGTTTGCACATCTGAATACAGCTTGACAGCACAGTGAGACTCTGACTGCTGCAAATCCTCATGTTTCCACCTTCCTCCCTTGCTCTTTTCATATGCACATATGTCGCTGACAATTTCTCCTCTTTCCCTCCTTCCTTACATCCTTTTTTCAATAGCGCTCGTGGATCAATAAGACATCATGGCACTGTATGGAGCCTGAGTGATTTCTCATACAATGGCTGCTGTGACCATGTTTCAATGGGAATTGCAAATCCCCTTGTAAGAAGTAGCTGAAGATATTTTCAGTCACTGAGCCATTGCTACAAGGGCACTGAACCTCAGAAAAGGCCCAGAAACCTGAGCTGCTGTGGAGCTTGAAAAGAACTGCTGCAGCCACGACACTTGATGGATCTCAGCCTTGATTACAAGAGCAGACTACTACCACCATGATTGATGAAATCCTGCTTCACAGAGAAGATGAGGAAACAATGAAAGCCCCAACTACTGCTCTGGGGGCAGGAGGGATGGAGGGGACCAAGGCAAAAGGGAAGTAGTCAGGAACCTGGTCTAATGGCAGGGAAGCACATAGGTTTATGGGAAGTGAAGAGAAAGAATTTTTTCTCTGTCTGTTTTCTAATGGGTACAAAATAAGAATTATATGAACTACAGTCATCAGTTTATAGAGAAATCTATTACTCTTTGGGATCAAAAAGTGAGCACCAGTTGTGAATAATGGTTTCAGCCTGTGACTTTGAGCATTAAATCCCATTTTTCAGCCAGCAGGGCAGTAGTTTTCCACTATCACCTCAACTGCAGTTTGTGTTCAGTGTGCCAGTGACTTTCTCTTGCTCCAACTATGCCCTCTTCTTTCTTACCTAGCTGTATACAATTTTATAATTTAAAACTTCAAAGATGTTACTGTGTGCACTCTCTCTCATTGTGCACATTTAAAATAATATTTTTAACCAATATCTTTCACAAGATCAGCCAAGATTAGACTCTGAAGCCAATGATGATTGTTTCCATTACTATAAACCAAAGAGAGAGATAACTGTTTAATCTTTCAATTTTTAAATACAAATTTTCTTATTCTTGGTTCAGTCTTCTTATGTGGTTCCTAATTAGCAGGGGGCATGTTCTGGTCCATATGAAATTGAGATTTAGTTTTAGTTTAATTTTCTGTGAACACAAAGGGTATAGGTTGCTAACGCAGTAACCTTTCACTTCTGGAGGCTTAGACTGGAATTTGGTTTAGATTACAAGTGAAATGAGTTTAGTGGTTCTCATCTTTTTAGCAAAACCTGTTCTCATTACAAAGCAACTCTGCATTAACTTCTCAAACATCGCAGCTTTCTTCTAGAGGAAAAACGGTGCTGGATTAGGAGTTCTGGGGGCCAGAAGTGAGTTGCATTTGCAGGGCTGTGTAAAGAAGCTGGCTTAGGTTTGGTACCTGGTTGAATCATGTTTAACAGTAATCAATGATATGCATCTCTCAACTATATCAGCTACAAAATTCAAATTAACTCAAAAACGATACTGCAAACACAAAGGCATGTACAAGAATATAATGCAAACAGATGATGGCATGTGACATGTGAGTACCATACCTCCCAGAAAAAAATAGAATTTATAAACTTCTTGCACTTCTGTAAGAGTTACATTGACTGATTTAAAGCACCCCCAGCTAAAGCCTTGAACCACATCACTATCCACAGTCAGGCTATGCACGATTCTCATGTCAACTTTTAGGCCTACTGAAAGGACAACAAGCAAAACACATCAATATCCATCTAAAACTGGAACTGTTCTAGTTTGCATTACCTCCCTTGTTAGCTGGAATCCTACACTGTAAAAAATCCAGACCAATAGATCATAAAACCTTTGGTATGTAAACGCTCCACTTGATTTTCTGCAGCATGATTACTATGCACTAACAAAACAGAGCAAAACAATCTATTTGATGTGGGACCCAGTGACTACTAAAAGCTGGATTGTAGCTTAGTATGAATGCTGATCACTTGTAATACAACACAGATAGTATTTGGCTAAACATAATGATGTAACAGTTATTACTCAGGCAAAATCATTGCTTTCACTCCTTAGAGTCATTAGAGATTTGTTTCTTGAAATAAATACAACACAAGATAGCAATCTCAGTTAAAAACTGTATGCTGAGATAATTTCAATTTCCAAATGGAAGATTTCTTTTTCTAGCAACAAAACAGCCCCTCTAACTTGGCCATTCAAATCTGCTTCAGGCTGAAGTTTAGCATGAAAGTCCCCATCTTCTGAACATATAATAAATTTTACAAAATTTCATTGAAATTAGATTTCCTCGGTGTTAGTCACCCTCACGAAAAACAGGAATTACATCCCTTGTTCTCAACTGCTTTTTACATAAAGGAAACCCATAGAATGGCCTGAACTAGCTCCCTTATACATAATTGAATTACATACATGCATATATTTTGAGAAAACAGGGAGAAAAAACAAGGCAGATTTCTTTGTATTCTCCCTGCAGCTAAGCTGAATGCTAAATTAACACATCCAGAGTCACAAAGTGTAGTGTCCTTGAATCGTCCACTAAGGAGAACACAGAACAATTTTGGGAGAAAGGGAAGGGGAAGGGAGGACTTGATGTTCAAATGCAGAGAGGCACTGCAAATATCTTCACAAAAGGAGACTGCAACTTTTATTCTTTTTGTTCTGTGATAAAGTTACAAATTTGAGATTTTGCATAGTGATAGTTGCACATTACTGCTAGCAGAATACTGTCATTATTATCAAACGTACACTTGCAGGCTGGGTCACATAACACATAGATTTATTAAAAGACACATACTAACAAATGTTTTCCTGAATATACCCAGTATGCTGACAGAATAGCACAGTGTTCTGCTTCCTGCAGCATTAAGACTGCAGGTATCAAAAGCTAGTGTAAGTTGCTTGATCTGTAGAAAACCGGAAAATAAGATCCAGGTATTTTTAGGCACACCTGGAGATGGAAAGAACTTTATCAGGGGATAGTGAAAGCAGTCAATGTTTATCTTTGACTCTGTTGCAAAATTTTCTTTGGGGTCCTAGAAATCCCTTACAGCACAGCCCTTACTTAATAGGGTGGCTGAACAAACTGTGTTTAGTTCACCAATCTCCAAGAGACAGGGACAAAAAATGCCTCTAATTTCAGTGGTCACCGAAAGGGAAGGCGCTTGTCAGGGGCTAGCCTACCCTGCAGGGAGAGCTACACAGATGCATGGAAGGAAAACAGACATGAAAACTTTCTAAACCTTACACTTTCTGTACGGGAATTAATTTTTAATTATGAAAGTGTTATTCTTTGACTGACATAACTTATTTAAGAATATTTTCACACAAACTGCATATCCTGAACGTTACAAATACAATACATCAAGGTTAAGGGACAGTGTAATTCTAACAAATTTAGTGACAGGTTAAGATCAAGGGATGTCTTGACATTCTCCTCAGAAAGGTCAATCTAGCAGGTCTGCGATGTAAAAATGAAGACTCTGCCATCATTGCCATGGCAAAAGGTCAGACACAAGCTGATTGGTGATAGAATTATCAAATTAACCAATCGATGTGTGTGAGTAATAGATGTAAGCAATCCTGAGGGAGAGCCACAGGGCAAATGCCAGCTCATCAATAACACATTGCCTAGGAAAAGAAGATCCTCTCTTCAATCCATGTCCTTTACATTAGCAGTGGTATCAAGGAATTAAAAGAAAAATCGAAAGCAACAGCTTTAAATATGCTTTCAGACTGTATACAGCATTCAAATATCTTTCCAAAACAACTTCTACCACATGCCGTTGTAAATAAGAGCGTGCTAACAATCTAAAGAAAGGAGGCACCAAGAAATTCTATTCTGAACAGGTATTTTTAAAGACTTAAGAATTTTTATACATATCTGACACTAGTATAGACTTTATCAGGAACGCTATTTTACCTGTGGCAGTCACACGTATGTAAATCTCAGGTCTGATTGTGTGGTAACTTCTGCATGTTAAAATGCCAAACAGATCACAGGTATTCTTAAACTGAGGATTTTATGAGTAGGGTGTAGCAAGTGTATGAAGAACGTTTTGGCTGCAAGTAATATTTACATGCATACAATATATCCCGTTGTGTATCTGAGTGTTATTATGCTGGCTCCTACGTGGTTCAAAGGGTTAAACCCTGCAGGAGCTCTCTGCAAGTCCACAGGAAGGCAGACAATGCCTTTACACAGGGGAAGAGGGCTTCAGGTAGGCAAAACTGAAACAAAGAACCAACTGGGTAGATAAAAATCTGAGTTCTTGAGCTCAAGGGACATGCATCGACTGCAGGAAAACAGACCAAACCCCATCCCTAGATATATGGCTATCTAAGATCACTAGGCCTGTGTGGTGGCTGAAAATGTTAAGGATCAGAGTAGGTTCAGTGCATAAAAGCTACTTTGTTATTTTAACCTTTTTTTCATTTCTTCAATCACTGTATTTCTAAGGATAAATTACCTAGGATGATTTCAAGGCACTCACCCACTAGTGATATTTTCCAACGGGAGATGCACACTTGGAGTTGTAAAAATCTGTGTAGCACTGCTATGGAATCCCAGGAGAGCAGCTCAGGGCATGCACCTGGGCCTCTGTGCTGTAAGAGGGCTCCTCTCCAGAATGAAAACAGGGCAGCTACCTGATCCCTGCCTGGTATGCTTCACTGAGATACAGGAAAGGTCAAAGCACACCTTATCCTGCACATGGATGGGCCAGAGTCAGGATGTCAAATCTGACAAAGGCCCTGTCCATGTTAGCAAAAACTGCACAGGAGGCAAGCATCATGTTGAGCTTTTCAGGATTCCTTGTTCCTTCCAGTGTCATCCATGCTTCAGAAAAAGGCAAGCACAATGATCTTTGCACAGTGAACCGGAGCTGGGAATACCATACACTACTTAGCCACCACCTTCAAAAAATGCATAGAAAGGACCATCAGCTTGCAAGTCCTGCCCAGTTATTCCAAGTCATTATACCTGTTATTGCCCTTTATAGGCACACTGCACTCAGTCACGTTCCGGTGTTCCTACTTCTCCTCACACAGTTCTGGTTCTCAGAATCTTAATTTAGCTCCAGTGATGCATCTATTATCATGGCAATATGATATTGCTGTTATCACAGTGGGAATGGTAATATGGTAGCACTCAGAGTAAGAATCCATTCTGCCATCAAAAAGCACGCGTTACTCCTATTACTGTTAATGGTAGATATGCACACGTATCAATGGCAGAACAGGTCTCTAAGCGAGCACAATTATAACCCCTACTGTGAAATTCTCTGAACACTATTTTCACATTGCTTTTATTATAGAGGTCCATAACACTAACAAAAAATTCTAATTCGTTTGAATAGGATACCCATTTGAATATGAGCTAGTTTCCGTAAAATTTAAATTGCATTCCTTTTAAAAGAAACCTTTCTGATATTTTAGATGCTTAATTTTCCCTAATGCATTGTTTGAAATGCAGTTAATATTCTCCCCACCAAAAGTACAAAAAGCACAGAAGCATCTCAGACCACGTATTTATCTGTAGGAGGTGTGGAGTTTTTGTCAATGGACTAACAGCCTGGGCTACAGGAGGAAAGAATAAGCATGGCAGCACTGAATACAACAGCGTTCTATTAATTCACTTTCCTTGAAGATCCATCCCTGCATTGCCTTCTCAATCTGCAAAGTTGCTAATGCCACTTTTTAAGCACTTGAAAAATTTTGTAATTATTGCTTTACATGTTGTTGGATCCACAGTTTAATCAGTACTAGTATTCAGATCTTTAATTTTAGTTGTTCCTTCAATACCTAAAAACCTGATAAGATTACAACTCTGAATGTCAGTCTGTCCACTCACAGAAGCTCTCACTGGTAGTTTCACATTGCAGTAATTCCAGTCAATCACAAATAGTTATGCCTAGGTCTGCCAGAAAACAGAATGACAGGTATTTATCTGTCAGTGATCCTAACTTGGCTGAGGCAGAAGAGCTAATGACATGAAAGGAATTTAAATGTTTTTTTGAAAGAACAGGATATCTGCATTTGAATTTCAAACAATAAACAGAAGCAAAAGATTCGATTACTTTATATATTGAGAACTATATGTTTTCATGCAATAAACATGTTTTCAAACAATAAACAAAGGTAAAAGATTGGATTACTTTATATATAGAAAAACTATATGTTGGAAAAACTGTACCTTGAAAACTACGTACTAAAAACCTCATACTGCGGTATGCAAATTTCTTTATAAAATGTGAGTAATGTCACTAGCATTTTTAAATACTAAAAATGACCTTCTAATTCTAAAACAGCAAATAAAATGATCAATCTACGATGATCAGTTCTCCTTAAAAATATGCAAGGATCTTAAAGCAAGTGAACTTTAATATTAAGCCCCGGTATAGATCAGGAGGATGGACACATTAGCATGTGTTAGCTGCCTGAATAATGGATCAGAGCATTATATGGGCACTATGGGATGCCAACTTTCACAGGGACCTTAAGGCTCTACTGATACACAATAATATAAAGCAGTACTTAAAAATGAATGTAAAAATCAGCAGACACACAAAAATGAGCTCCTGTAACTTTAACATGACCTGCTGTATAACAAAATTCAAAGGTTTTTCATGTAGTAATTTGCTAATGATTCAAAACAGTCTAAGCTTCAGTTTACTAGAAGTTGATGGAATGACTTATTTTGGATTGTACTGCTGTACCATTTACAGACTGTGAGTTCACATGCAGCCTCTGCTATTTTATCAGTATTAAAAATGACATGACAAAGCAATGAGATCTGGTTTCTGATGCTCTAAGCTGTCACCCTTCCCTCAAACCCTATGGAAATATGGAATATCTAACCACCTCTGAACAAGTTCATGGTTCTAGATTAATGAACAGCATTAACAAGGCACTGATGTGAGGAAATACATCCCACTTACAATGTCACTGCATACTAAACAGACCTAGGAGAAAAATTAACAGAGAGAAAGCTAATAGGCAGAAAAAGTCAAACCATTTTTTTGCCCCTAAAGTCAATTTTGAGCCTATAAACATACTTAATAAATCTCCTCAAAAGTAAAATGTTAAAATCCTATTATTATTTAATAATATAAAACATAGAAACTATGAAAACTTGATAAAAACCCCTCTATATTTAATGGAATGTTGTTTACCTGTATGTGGAACAAATGTACACAGGGTAAGTCATTGTCTTTGGCAAAAGGTTGACACAAAATCTATAATATCTTATTACTCTGTCTTTGTTTTATGGAAAGAGAACTTTTTTTCTTGGGAAATGAGACTGTATGAACACAGTAACACCAGGACAATGCTGCATCCTTCTACAAAACAGTTAAGTCTTTTGATGAACTGGATGTAATTCTAATTAAAACTCCTATTCCACAACATCCTGCTATAAGGTTTCTAAAATATATGGAGGGCACTGGATTTGCACAGATGAAAAATCAATAAAAAACAGATCAACATTGCTGAGACTGAATAGGATTTGCACGTTCTGTTTGAATCTCTTACTCAAAATCGTATTGCAAAACAAGCATGTACCACTCAGCAGGAAACCCTGGAATCTAATCATCCACCCCTATTCTGAACCTAGCCAATTTATAATACCTTCTTGGGGTTACTTTTCTAAGCTTGAAATTGTAACATTTTCTTGTGTGCCAGATCCCAAAGCAAAATACTATTTTAACTCAACCACTGCCAAACCAGAAAGTGAAAAATCATGGCTTCTATTCAACTGTGAATGGTGTTGCAGAGAAATAAAATGCAACAATGGTATTAGTACAAACTAAAATACTCCCCGATGGAACACTTCATGAAATATAGTATTTTCCCAATTGCAGCAGTGTAAACACCATTAACATTCAGAAATTGGGCTGTTTTTTCTCTGCCACATTTATCCCCCTGTAAAGTAGTTTCGAAAGCAGTCAGCGACTACCAGCTCGCACAGCCTTCACTATCAGTCAGTGTGGTTCTAACAGCAAGCCTCTTCCTACTCCAGAGAGTATGTTTAAGGAGTTTCTATTCGATACAAGTTAACTTTGATATTGTGGAACAATAGCCCTGTTTGGGCTATTAAAATTAAACAACCAAAACCTCACAGAAATATAAAATAGATTATTTGTGTTCAATAAGAAAAAATATATTAATTCCAGCCTACCTACTTTAAAGACAGCAAACAGCCATGAGAAAAAGCCAGCCAAATGCCATGAAGATTTTCTTGATGCTAAATGTAACCTGTATCAAAGATGAATTTACATAGCAGACATATGGCAGTTGTAAATAAATGGACAATATTATCGGGATAGATAAAGTTTAGCAAGTTGCACTAAATTATGTGTTTATTTCCCTGAAGATCAAGCTGAAAAACTAAGGTGTATTTTCAATACTAGTATGCTGAAGGTGTAAGATGAAGGCAGGCAAAGTTAAAAACCTAACATCAATGGGTTTTCATCATCAAACTTCCTTGGTGTCCTCTGAAAATCGTAACGAAAGAAACACAGCTGAATGCTACTTGCAGTCACATTTGTCTATGTATTTCCAAATAGTGCAGCCCAATAGGAATGGTCTATACAATGAAATAAGTGGTGCTGAGGACCTTGTATTTATGCTATCAGCATTCCAGAGGACTTTACCTCACACCAGATCTAGTCTGGTCCTATGGACTGAATAACAGCCATTAGCAGCTGGAGTGCATTAAGTGGCACTCCAGGAACTTGTGTGCTTTAGTTTCATCCAGAAGTAATCTATTTCAAGTGCTCCAGGACTGCTCCATGATATGAAGAAAAACATAGTATGTGGGGATGATGAGCATCACTCCAGAATTGCACACCTGATCTAAAGTAAAACACTGATGTAGATTCACTGTCTGGCAACTGCATGGATATGGATACCTCTATGAGTATCATTTTTCAGAAAACTCTCCCTCAGCAGAGAAAAAATTCTGCTGGGTTTTTACTTATTATCCCATGTAACTTTAAACAATATTTATATATTAACATTTAGAAGAAACTGTTTGTATATACTATATTTGTTTTAAGATTCTGAACTTAGCATCGTTTCCTGCAAACAAATCTTGTAATTTTTCAAAATGAGGTTTGACCCTATTTGTGATGCATTTGTACTTAGGCTTTTTTTTTCCCAAGCAGCAATTAGTCTCTGTCTCTTAGAAAATCCCATCTATTAAGTAAAATGGGTGAAGTTTATTTTATATTCTTCCTTTTCAAGTTCATTGTACTCTCTAATTATATTAGCTCACTGCCATTATAAAAATGTCATATGTGCTTCTAAAAGCCAGTTTCCCTTCTCTTTCATTATTTTCAATTGTTTTTATTGAACCTTTAGCTATGGCATTACAAAGTAAATAGATAAATTCATAAACGAAGCATGACAGCATAACCATGTGATAATAATGGGTGATAGTAACTTGTTGTTTACCTCAGTGATCCATTGTGAGGATTAATTAGTTAATGGTCATAAAGCAGAGTGCACATGCAAAACACTTTACAACTGCTAGATAATATTACATGGGATATTCAGAGCAATACCACTACTCTGTATCGCATAAAGTGGAAGCACTCAATCATTATATTAACCTGAGTCTTTCAGGTAGTAGAATCTGACAGAGGGAAATAATGGTTGACTGCTTCACAAGTATCATTAAACCTTTTAGACATTTATTCTCTTTGTGTGTATACATTTGAGCCTGTGGATAATAGGCACCAAGTACCACTAGTGGTCTAAGGTAAAACTGCAAAAACATTTCCTAATTCATCACAATAATGTTGATAGCTTGGATGATAGGATGAAAGTTTATTAGCTTTCTGGTACATTTATCTGTTGGCTTATTGGGATTCTGGGCCAAAGTGGGAAGAATGGCCAAAGATGTAATATTGAAACCTAGACAAAAGTTGGTTTGAGAAATGAATGCCGATAACATTTTACTAGAAAGTCAAGTGGCCACCTCAGCCCCCTGATACAGCACTAAGAGCAGTAAGATTGACATTAGGTAAAATACAATGGTGTCAGCTCTTCTTTGGGCAATGTCTAGAGCAGAGCCATTTACTAGCCCATGCTCATACAGCACCTAGCACTACATTCATGATCACGACTCTCAGTGATCCAGTTGTAATAATACTGACAATAATAGCAGATATAAACTGTGTATAATACAAGCACACACTCAGGAATACAAGTTCCAGCTTTTTCTGAGTATTACTAAGGTGAGGGAAATATTCAGGTCTTAGTTTTTGATGCTATTATTGAATGTTACACTTTGAAAAAATATTCGTGGAGACATGGTCTTTTGTGTGAACAGAAGGAGTTGTGAAAAACCTTTCTAAGAAACCCCAGAATTAGATAAAATAATAATAATAATAAATGTTTTGATTTTCATTACATATATACACTTGAAATTTGAGCTTGCTGCTCAAAAGCTGTCTGCCCTTTTAGTGAAGGAATCTGGAATGGAGTGGAAATGAAAATTGTGAAGCTGGATAAATTCCCTTGAAGTTTTGAATTTTTTAATGACTCTAGAACTTCGGTGGAAATTTAAGAGAAGGGAAAATTACTAAAAAGTTCGAATGAAGCACTGTGAATGGAACTGTTGAGTCATTTTTGAATGCAGTCCCTGATGGTAGCATAAATTTAAATCACTTTAAATTGGGTAAATGATATTTCAACCATAGCTCAATGAAATACAAGAATTTCCCCAGTGCCACAGACGTCCTTCACAATGTTTATACCTCAGGAACTCCACTGATCCCAAGGAAATGTCTTTTTGCTAATTTTGAATCTGAAGCTAATCCAAGGCGATAATAAAAAGCTGGTGAAAGAGTGAATGTGATTCCATTATACATGGATTCATAATGAAGATACAGAATTTCTTGTCACTGTGATTCACTAAGTTTAGGGACAGATCTGTTAAGAATCTTGGATGATTTCAGATTTCAGACCTGATGAATGCAGGTGCAAATCAGTTGACAAGGATTCTAATACATTAAAATCACTGAATTCAACTGTATTTGCCATGTTTCTTGTTCTGGCAGTGGCTACACTATTATTAATCAAGTGAGTTTCTTACATTACTATCCTGAAATTATTGTTGCCCTATCTAGAATGGAGATAATAAGGAATTTCCCTTCACATGTTAAATTTTCCAAGACAGTTCTTTCTAATATACTAGACATTCAACACTAAGAGCCAGATTAAAGGAGATTAAAACCAAAATATTTTATGATGTTATTTTTTTTAAAAAAAGCAAGCAGCTATGGATGTGACTGAGGCTCCAGTCTAGTCAGTAGCAGAACACCTACTGATTTCAATGGGATCAAGTTTAATCCTAAAGGATGAAGGTTTTCTAGGTGATAAGCTCTACTAATTTGTTATATTTTCCTTTCTGCACATATCGGTACTTTGTAAACATTTCTCAGCAAACCACTCCTAATGCTTTTCTGTAAGTCTGTACCATAAAAGCAACTGAGCTAATGCACATGACAAATTAATTCTCTTCCCTGACTTTTTCCTTAAATCTGTTCAACACTGGGTTACCTGCAAATCCAGGTACAATATATAACAATCATGCTAGCCTCTATATGCTGTGACAGCAATATCTCCAAAGGCTTGAGAATTTCAGTAGAGGTAGGCACATCCCTTACATTTAAACATGTATACATAGCCATACGACTTGTGCAGGACTGTAACCCCAGAACTGAAATGAAGCTACCTGATGCATAATTGATTTGAATCCCTTAGCAGGTAGGTACTGTTTACCCAATTCCTTTAAAAAAGGTCATGTTGTTATAGGTGTATTCTATTTCTCAAGAAATCTATGACCAGAGACACAAATATATTTTAGAAGCAAGTTTGTTTATTCTTGCAGTCTTCAATATGTGACCTTTTATTTCTGCTTGATAAAAATAGCTGTATGTACTTCATTAGACAATTTCCACTAAATAGCTAACTGTAGTAACATGGATTTGTACTTGGTACTTCACCCACTTTGCAAATTCAGCCTTTATGCAGTCATGTTCATTGTTTTGGTACCCACATATGCTATAGAACTCATCCTAAAATCTCTGAGAAGAGTCTGTAAAAACAAAAGCAAAACAAAACTCTATTTCCATATCACCTTGTCTCCAATTCCCAACATTCATTTCTGGTGAACTAATTTTCTCTTTTACTTTCTGTCCTCTGCAAATACACTTGAAGAATCTTTTATTGTTTGCTGATATATTCCATAATGCAACATCCGGTATTTCTTTTAGCTCTTCTAATTATCCTTTTAACTTGCTCCTGCTTAAGCTCATAGATCTCCCAGTCCTCTGCTAAAAAGCCCTTAGAAGTCTTCAGTTCATTGCTCATAGTAATCTGTGTGCTGCTATTCCCCATTTAACTAGATTGGCCTCTGTGTCTTTCTATGATTTCTTTTCTTAAAGTTTCTGTCATTCTGTCTGCACTGTTATTAATAAATATGTGACCTTGCTTGTAAATGTACTAATGCTGCTCTCTGCTTCATAGTCAGATAGGGCGCTGTAACTTTTTGCACAGGCTCAGATTTATAAGAGATGCATTAGTATATGCAAAGCTTTTGGCAGGTAAGTAATATTATTACTTTACAAATATATTATGCATAGGGATGGAGCAATCTGACAGTTTAACCACTAACTCCAATCATGGCCATCTTCAAGAAACAAAGGAAAGGGTAGGAAATGGCAGGGACAAGCCTGTTCTAAAACTAGCTCTACCTACCACAGCATCTTACCGATTTACAGACACTCCCCAGTTATGCTACCATCAGATTGACTTCATTGCTCCACAATGGAAGGAATGAAGGTGGATCACACCCTTTTAGTCTACAACAGGATTTTGAACATTTTTCCACATCTCTGAAGCAGCCTTTGCAAATTTTGTGGATATGATTGCTGTGCATCTGCAACCAAAGCAGAGGGACTCCACTAATACAGGTTATTTCATATTCACAATTGCACGCTGTAGGTCACAAGCACGAAAATATAATTAAATGACACTGTCTTTTACACCAGGCAAAGTGTATTTTGATAGACAGAAAATTAAGACAAAGAGACCTTTTGATCTTTAGTTACTTTTTGCGTACTGTGATTATTTTTCTTCAAGTCATTCTAGCTGTACTTAAAAACTTCCCCAGAACAGAAAAAAATATAAAAAATAGGACTGTACTTAAATAAATTACAGAAATATCTGCCAGCAAATGATCTAATTAATTATTCCATTGGGGCTACATTACCCATGTTTGTTCTCTTTGAAAGGTTAAAAAAAAAAAGTTAAAATAAATGCTAAATAGTTAGCAGACTAAACTCAGTAAGTGGATATGGGTCAGAAAACCAAAATCCCGTTTGTGCAGCCTGTATTTGTAGCCACTTACATTTTGCACACCTTTAACCTTAAATGAACAGCATCAAAAAGCTTCTCTTAATACCAAACAAATGCTGTAATTCCCCTTCCCCATCTTCTTCTTAAACTTTAAAAGATACTTTATGGGTGAGACTTGAGACAAGGTGACAAAAGTTAGGAAACGAGAAAGATACACATTTCACCCTGTAATTCCTCATGTGTTGCTATATTCTAACCAACTCTGCAGGGATTGGATGGAATCCAATTTGTCATCATTTATTCACAAGCATACTGCTTATACTGTGTACTTTTTTAATTCTTATTCACCATTCACCCAATTATATCTATCCTTATTAGACCCCTGCTGAAGGCAGCAAGGCAGTTCTAGCTAAGGAAGTCCCATAGCTTAACTTAATCCTATTATCTCCAGATAAACGGGGATGCATAGGGCTCTAGATGGTCAAATTTAGCTCTACTCTCCCTTCCCCATGAGGAAAAAGACTGTTCCTCATCCCTATGCCTGATGTAATTAAGATCTGGAAATATGCCCATTCCAATCCTTATCCAGTATAAGCATCACTGTCAATGTTGAGAAATGAACTGCAGTTATGATGCAAAGAGTTGACACTTTAGTGACATTTACTGATGTGTTAGGCCTTTACAGTGGCTTGGCTCTGTGTAGTTTATGTCTTCAGGAATTTAAAATGCCTGCCTACAAATCTAATAAGAGGAAAGGGAATATAATAAGAGAAAAAAAATTGATAATATTGACAAGGAAAGACTTTATTATCTCCATAGTATTTGGATAGGTATAGATTGTCATTAAATTCTTGCAATATACACTATTTTAAGCAATTATAAAAAATGAAATGAATAGTGAAAAAGGATCAATAACAGAAGTAAAGCAGTTACTGAAAAAAGAGCTTTTCTCTACTGACTTCAGTAATGTAATATACACCACAGTGTTTGCACCTGCACAGAAACACAAAAAATACACCAAATACTGACTTGTACTGGATATCTGAAAAGAAAAAAGGAGCAGCAAAGTCTGATAATATGAGATTGCTGAATATTGTGAACTATGATCTCCATTCCGTGGTTTGACTTTGTAATATACTTCAGTCATGGCCTTTTCTTTGAATGCACACATGCATTCCACCTGTTCAGCCCCCTCTATCTGAATTACCAGCACACTAAATACTCATTTTTGTAGAGAAACTGACAAATATATATATATGTATATATTAATTAAAGCAATGAGTATTTTTTTTTTCATATAGGTCTATCAATTTACTTTAACCTTGCTCTACAACTCTCTGGCTATGCCAATCTTAGCCTTTTCTAAGGAAAACCTGTTAATCATACCAACTGATTTCAGGATTGAGAGGAGATTTTATTATATAATGAAGTGTCTACTAGGCTGGGACAACTACACTAATATTCTCCAGTAACTTAAACCAGATTTTAACCCCAGTCTCCAGAGGTGAATGCTTCATGCAGTTCTAATAATACAAATGTGTAAATTTGTAATCAGACTCCCGTGAGCCATGTAGGACTGGCTGTTTTATTTACCATGAGCTTAGCTGAAAGGTTCCTAGGGACTGAAGATAGTTGGGTTGTAATCCTGTCATTTGGTGACTTAATATTTTTATATTATCATGATATTAGCATAATTCTGACCTCTATTTTGCAGCATTTTATGTCTTTCAAGCACTACTTTTGATGCTGTACCCGTAGCGTACAGCATCAACAAATATTCACATCGTACCCTATTTTACTGAACATTTGGTGTGAAGTATTAAGTCTGATTTAATGTTATTAGTGCCTCAGAATAGTGCAAAATACATGAATGTAGGCATTCATCTCTCAGTTTACCATAACACTGCCATAAAATGTTAGTAAATGGGTGATAAATGTTTCTTCTCCCTTTTTCTTTTTAATTCTTCCTGCTGGATGTTCTGCTTCTACCCAGAGGGCTTGCAAACTGATGCCAGCTCACCCACGTAGATCAATCATCAGGGTTTTCTACTTGCCCAAGCTGCAACTGAGCAACTGAAGTTGGCTCAGTTGCAATCCCTCATTAAAACTAGTCTCAAAGTAACATCAAGCTCCAGGTAGTGTAGCATTTGGATTCAATTCTGAATATTTTTTGAGACCAAAGAATCAATAGAAAAAAATAGACAATCTATGGAAAACCCAGAAGTTTTCCCCCTTTTTATTAAAGAAAATACGAGAAATATATTGTCATATGTTGCGTGATTCTTGGCATCTTTACAAGCAAATTCTTTTAACTTTTGATTGTGAAACCATAAGAAAGATGATTACACTAATGATGACATGACTTTTTCTTTTAAAGAACTGTGTTACTTCAGATCTTGCATTTGCAAAGTACCAAACTGGCAGCCCTAGAGGCTAAAGCCCTCATTTTTAATACAGAGATAGCATGTTGTTCCTCACAGGTTGTCTACCTAATGTGTTCCAGCTCTGCATCCAATATTGCCTCATTCTGATTTTTCAGCTCCTAATATTTGTAATATGAGTCAAGAAAAGGCCAGGCTGAAGATATTTATGGTGATTGCTTCATGATATGGACACCTGCCAACAAATAAGTTCATTCCTTCAACCATTTCTAACTTACGTGAGATCAATAACCAGGCTCTCTAGCAATAACCTTGCATCTATAATTGATATTGTTTATTGGCCTGTGGTGCTGTGAGCAATAAAAGGACTAAGAAAGGGCTGGGATAATAAGTATTCACCTAAAGAAAAAGTCTCCTGGAAATGTATCAATAAAGAAACAACATATGACGTCACTTCCAACCCAAACATATGATGTGCTAGTCTAAGAACATAAAAAGAGAGAAAAAAATAATACTATGGACAGGTTAATTTCCAAGAACAACAGTAATCAAGGCTTCTAATGAATGGCCTATATATGTAGTCCTGAGAAGGGACTGCCCTAAATGCGTTGCATGACCCAAATGAACAAATGCCAAGGAGTGGCAAGAAAACGGAACCAAGAACAGTTCCCACTACAAAGTAGGTGAAACCATACTTGATGACTTTGTGCAAGTACGAAGGACTTAACGGGAGAAGAGAGATAACTTGGCAATATCAAAGTATACATGGGGTTTGGGTTGTAGCGCTTACGTAGCAGTGTTCACACAGACGACATCACATAAAAATACCTCAGTTTGTGCTGTAAAATACCGCATTGATTAAATAATCTATGGACAATGAGGATGAATCGACAAAAGACATCATATGCAACTCTGAAGCATACTGGGAACCAGGATCTTGGGAAGAAGTTCAGGGTGGCAGATTAATATTTATTTGCTTTCTCTTCTTCTTCTAATCATAACTCTCTACTTAATTGGCCTAGTTAATTTATGAAATCAACTCTAGATCAGAGAAATTGACAAGCAGTCATTGAGGAAAGGATATTACAGTTTAAAAGCATGAAGAATAGCAGTATAAATGATATATATTCTGCTATTAAGCAACTCACCATAAAGTGAATTACAATGAGCATAGATTGAATGTATTTTAATATGTCAAAAATAATTTTATGTAATGTGCAAACTTCATGTTTCATGGTCATTCATAGTAACACGACTCAACTTTTCTTCCCTCATTTTCTGGTCTAAATCCATTTTAACTGTATCCTTTTGGAGAATTAATTCATACTTCAGTTTAAGCATCAATACCTTTTTGGTATGAATATGCATCACCACAAATCTAACTCACCAAATCATTGTATATGCATTTTGCAATATTTGGCTTCCAAAAAAATAGTGAAGAAACATAGAAAATCTAGCGTTCTTTGTGGAGTCTTTCTATTCACAGCACTTTCTGTCCTTTTATCACTAACATCTAGCTACACACAGAAAAAAAAAAAAGGTGGGTTGTTTTTTTTTTGCAACTCTCAGACAATATAGAGAACACAATAACATAGTCAGGAAGTCAGTTTGAAGTTCTCTCATTTAGGAGAATACAATTTTTTTCCTAAGAAAACAAACCCTATGACATTATTGTTTGTCTGTATAGCTGTCTCACCATAACACTGGACTTACTAACCTATTTAGACCAAATCTGAGAAAAGGGTAGATGTCTCAGAGACATTAAGCTCCAATGAGTTTCACGAAAGACGTGTCTGGGTACAGAACAACGACCTAAATTCTGAAGGTAAAGCTCACCAAGCAAAGAAAGCTCAACCATATTTTTTGACACTAGAGTTTACAGACTGTACATGGGAGTAAGCCATAAATATATTAGGCTTCATTAGCTTCATTGCTCCTGGAACTATTTATTTCCTTAACATTGTTGTTTGCTTTTTTTGTTTTTGTTTTTTTTTTTTTTGTTTTTTTTTTTCTCAATAGCAACTTATCAGTAAATGATTTCTATATGTAAAAGTATTTCTTTCTTAGAAATGTATTTTGCTGGCAAGCAAAATCTTCTATCTCAACACTAGCTTGTGGAGCTCCAGACTTAGCTAATCTTGTGCATGTTACTTCATGCAGTATCTCCTCATTTTCAAGACACATGATGATAACAGAAACTAAGAAATATATGAATATGAAAAATATAACATTTTACATTCTTTCTGTGAAGAGAGCATAGAATGGCTTTTGAATCTGACACCGATGAATAGCTCTCTTCAAAAATCCCCTTTGAATAATCAAATAGCATTTTGGCTTGGCTGGATTTAAAAAGCTATTTGTACCATTGAGAAATTATTTTCTAATGAGCTTTTTAAGTCTTACAGGGAGTTCTATTGCTATATTTTTATCAATGTAGCAAAAATAAATTTTGATATATCTTCAAGTTATCATTATAATACGTAAAACTGTTGGGTCTTCCTAGGCCCAGTCCTGCATTATGCTAGCATCACTGGGTACTGTTCTGGTGTAAACCCAAAAGGACAGCTGTTAACGAACTCAGTCAGAATTTGTGTGCTTATCCCATGGTCCTGGTTCCAGCTGGGATAGAGTTAATTTTCTTTCGAGTAGCTGGTGCAGCGTTGTGTTTCGGATTTAGTATGAGAATAATATTGATAACATACTGCTGTTTTTAATTGGTGCTAAGTAATGTTTATAACTAAGTTAAGGATTTTTCAGTTTCTCAGGCCCTGCCAGTGAGAGGGCTGGAGTGGCACAAGAAGTTGGGAGGGGACACAGCCAGGACAGCAGCCTGAACTGGCCAAAGGGATATTCCATACCACAGAATGTCATGCTGAGTATATAAACTGGGGGGAGTTGGCCGGGGCCTTGGGATCGCTGCTCAGGGACTGGCTGGGCATCGGTCCACGGGTGGTGAATTTCAATTATTAAATTGTTCTTAACTCAACACTTGAATTTTATCTTTTTCCCAATTCTCCTCCCCATCCCTCTGGGGAGGTGGGGGGACTGAGCAAGCAACTGTGTGGTATTTGGTTGCCAGCTGGGGTTAAACTGTGACACACATATTCCAAAAGAGCAATACAGATCCCCACACAGAGCTAAAAGCTGGGATTTGGATAAAGCAAGAAATAGAAACCAAACCACTTTCAGGCCTTGTACTCATACCTTATGTGTTTATGACATTAATCTTAAGAGCATAATAGCATATTCCAGGAGCTCCCATTAATGTCCATCAGAATTATCTGTATGTTACTACTGCAGAACAGAACCTTGCAAACCTCTGTGGTGAGTTGAGAAACCTGATCAGAGCTCACAAGTGTTGGTAAAGATGCCATATTAACTAATGGTGAATGAATGAAATTTATTATTTGTGCTCTAGGGAGTTCCCAAACCAAGTTCTGGCACTTTCTGTCATGTGTCAGAATAACATTTACTGTAGAATGCTCTATCCTCTTGTTAAGCATTCAGACTGAACTTTCCTTTTTGGCTCACTAACAGAAGTCTGACCTATTTGCCTTTTGGAGGTATGCCAAGATGAGACTAGCAAGGTGCAAACTGACCTGCTCAGAGGTCACCAGCACTTGAAAAGAAAGGGTGATCAGGTACTACACTTCAGAGAAAATCACATACCAACTAACTGACTAGGTGGGATTTACGTGGATTATCATAGATCAAAATTTTAGAAAGAGTGTCAACATGTCAAATTTTCTTTAAGAGAAGGCAAGAAGTTCATCCAAACATTCCAAGGGCTTTATTTAGCATAACACCTTCTGCTCTATGGCTTAAAAGGGCTGCTACTGCCTCAAAAAAAAAGCATGTTCTGTCAGATTATTCAAAAGAATTTAACTTTTGGGAGAAATGTTCTCTTAGTTCAAACATTCTTTATGAATCCTGTAGTAGTTTGCCATCTCAGGGCTGGACATGTTTATTTCAGGTTGGAAAGAGACAGTTCATTGCCTCATCTTCTAACTTCACAGTTCACCTCATAGTTCACACAGATGGATTTACTCCTCTCTGTCTCTACAGATCCTTGATGATACGTTTTAGTTTCAAATTTCTCTTTTCTTAATGGATTAAGACTATAAATTCATAAAATAAGAGTGTACATCTCTCACAACTAATTCACTATTCTGTTATTCTTAGTAGGTACAGGTCATAGCTTCAAAATTTTACTACTTACTGGCAGACATTTGTTTTGTTCCACAGAGGTTTTCCTGGCTGAATTTTCTGAAAGGTTACATTGTATTGTGTTTGCAAATGATGTTTTAGTGTATTGCATATTTATTGTCAGTGAGAGGTGTTACACAAATATAGAACACCACTAGGAGTCTGACACACTCAAAAGTCAGTCATGGGACAGAAATCTCCAAATTTGTTAAAAATCTGACTGAAAGAAAAGAAAATAGAAATTCTACTGCAACATGAACAGTGATGAATCACTACATAAAAAATAGCTAACACTGCACTGGATGTTGTAGAATGATATACACTTTTTATCAGTAATAATTTTTCCTTCCACATTAGGCTTGCAGCATTATCCAGAGATGGCCTCACTTTCACTTACATTGCCACCTGAACAAAGGATGTTTGAGGAAAAGAATACTGCTGCTGCTAATTTATAACAAGAGCTTCAGCCTTTTATGAGTGTATATCTCAACTTTCACATTTCAAAATGTATTTTTCTATGTGTATTTAAACAGCTTTTACCTAAATTCGAATTAATTTAGCCTGCTTCTCCTGCACAATAATGTCCTTTACAATGTTTCGTTTTCATACACTAGGTTTCTCTCATGTTTCCTTTATGTACGGATATATGTTTATGTGCTTATTTATTTATTAATTCAAATTTTAAACCTTTCATAAATAAAATGTATTCAGCTATTTTTTATAGAAGATTGTGTAAAGGGTCTTTGCTCTTAGTCGGCTATTCTGCTGATGTTTTTATGTATTTAAATTTTCTACATCGCTTGGCATTATCAAGTAAACCCATAAAAGACTCATCAAATAAATAGCAGGGACCCAGCCAGATGACTTAATCCAACAACATGACTTCATTCCCATGTCAAGATAGTGTTAAAGCTCTTTCTAACGTCTCTGCAATAGCATTAGGTTAGAGCTGCACCAGATCTTCTTTTAATCTTACATTTCCACAACTACAGTTTCAAAATATTGAAGATGTTTAAGGCAGGGATTTCCTCTTTTAAGTCTAATTCAAGTCCTTTTTGTCAGGCACTTTGTTTATTTTGTGGGTATGATGATTTATCACACCCTGCTTACTCCCTTGGGAGAAATCAGAAGCAACAAAGACAACTTTGAGAGATTTTGACTTTTGGAGAACACAGAAAATCATTAATTTTAAATCTAAAGACTACTTATTGATTCTAATGCCTGATAAGCATTCAACACATGCTTTAGGTTTGCTTATATTAACACAATCACTGTTCTAACTTACAAAGGACATTTTCTGTGCTCCAGTATATGTGCTATTCAATACTTTGAATGAATAAACAGGCACAAAGGGCCAAACTTCTCTGCTAGCTCCGCACCACATGCCACTACGAACTGAACTGTAGATTCCAGTATTGTGGAGTTAGCAATAGCTTTTGCATTCGACAGCTTTTAAAATATATAAAAAACCAAATGCTCCAAAACCTGAGATCTTTATATCTGTATGGCAAGACAACAATCTAACAGTGTATAACATTCCCACTAGAGTGAATTACAAATGAGAATATACTTAGTAAACAGTTGAAACAAATTCTAAATGCAGCTGATGGTGTGCAACCAGTGAAAGTTGTCCATAGCACATGGGACGGCTAGAAATATCAGTCCTCATTTTGACATTTAAAACCACTTGCTGTAGAAATAGATTGCCATATACCATAGAAAAAAAGTACATGAACTCTGCCTTCTACAGCAGCTTCCATTTATAACAAGGTTGATGTTGGCTAGCTTAGTGCAGATTTCTGCTGTGGATACTCTCCATACTGAAAAGCTGCACCTGAATTTGACCTTTGATCATAAGAGGAGGTCAATAATTTCAAGATGCAGTGCTGTCTTCTCTTGGGGATTCTGGAGGGAAAAAAAGTAGCCACATTTGCAACAGAGACTACCTAAAAGCTTAACAGCTGAAACATGCAGAGACGATACAGTGAGTCAGTCTCTTGCTATGTTTTCTACTGTGGGGGGATACCCACACTGAAAACCAGAAGCAGAAGTGATGGCAGATGCAATGTTCATGGGGAAGAAGGACTCAACAGGCACACAGTCTCCACAGCTGAAATTCTGTCCTGTAAATATTTTATAAAAAGCATGATTCTCTTCCTGCCGGCTGCCTCCTACAGTTGCTTCTCCTAAGAGAAATACAGCCACATCAACACAGTGTGGATGCATTCTTTAGCACTTGCCTGAACAAAAATTTATTTTGAAAAGAAAGTACTTACCACAGTAAACAAGTGAATGAAACATGTACCAATAATACCTTTTAAAGAAGTGTCTAATGGCCAGTGACTATCTACCACTGTTTGCCTTCAAGCATTTTACCGGCTGCAATCGAAACTTACATTGTACAATTAACAATTCCTCATTTTAACTCAGTAGACTCAACCCATTTCTTCCCAGTCCCCTCCCCTCATCCTATCGGGAAAATAGGATATCTTTCTGAAGGAAGTCAGGAAACTTATCCTTCCTAAAAGATAACTCATCAACAAACTAGGAAGTTTCTCTCTTTCAGGTTGGCCTTGGAACTTGCACATCCACAGTAGGTATGAACTGCTCATTATGATGAAATAACCATTCCTGATGATATAATGCAGCCTTACTTCTTGTTTAAGCATGCACCTCTTTTTTGTGAATGGGTCTATCCACTGAAAGACCCCAGGCCTCTGTACTGACCATGATCCCTCACATTTTTCCTGCTTTATTTGCTCTCTCAGAGATCACATAACAAGAAGTAATGGGCTCAAATATTGAAAAGTAACTTCTTAGAAATAAACTTATAACTAACTCTTAAACAACAAAAGGTAACAGTCAAAGATACTAAAATGGAAATGCAGCTCAGTACCATCTTACTTGTGGGATCAATTAGAAGCAGTAACATCTTGATAACTCTCCAATCCTGTTGCACAGGAAGACTTTAAATATGCTGAGATGGCGATTCTAAGAAGCAAACATTTCCCCTGGACCTCACATCCCACCAGAATGGGAAACAGAGCTGGGCAAAAGGCAGAGAAAGTGTTCTTCTCTACCATAAATCATTCTTTCAAGGCTCTTGATGCAGTGGAAGGTCTTCTTAGAATCTTCTTACCTTCCATATTCCAGATAGGAATAAATGGATTGAACACACTTTTCTAAACCCACCGAACTCCCTGAGAAGATTAAAGTAGTGTTGATATTTAAAAAAAAACACAACAAACCCAACCCTTTGCCAAAGGAATTAGCAATTTAAAAACTGTAAACCTTGATCTAGCCCCAAAACACACAGATGGCAAAGCTGGATAGTTATTGTTGTCCTTCACATTTTGCCATCTTTGTGTTTTTAACACTTACTAATGAGTCAACAAGTGATGTTGTTGGATGCAACTAGCAGATTTCTGGGGTCTTTCTTCACTAGCATACTCCAGGTATTACATACAGTTTCAGACTTCTGAAGACAAATGATTACAATTTTTTAAAAAATATCTGTACTAGATAATCTGTACTTTTCTGTTAATAGATTCTATAAAGAAAATATTAAAACCAGTGTATCTTCTGATAATTTAATATATACATGTGTATAGAAATATGTACACAAAAACACATAGACACAGAAGAAAACTTGAACTAGAGATGACCTGAAAAATGTATTCGCTTTGATACTCCAGCTCAGCAACAAGACTGTAAGAGAGAATATTTAGTATTTTTCAGCAGTGGATTTTTCTACTAGTGTAGAAAGAAATCTGCCTGTAACTTCTTTTATAAAAGGTTTAATAATCATTACATAATTGAAGCAGGATTCCTGTGCAAAAGCAGCTAACACCGTCCACTCTACTTCATAAATGGAAAGAACATAACATAGAGACCTTAAAGATTCACCTAGGTTCACAAAAGTTTTCTCTCTGAAGTAGTACCAAGAATACAACTCAAATATCCAGATTTCTTGCTCACAGTTCTAATTCTACATTTATACTCCTTTAAAAAGTCTCAGGTTTTATTTATCCTCTATCCTCCATACACTTCAAAAATTATTTTTATATATAATATTATTCTATTGGTATCCATTCTACAACGACCAAACCAGCCATGACTCAGAGGCCAAGGAGAAGACAAGAATGGAGTAGATCATGTGTATGAATTATTTATTTGAAATTATTTTTTGGGGGAATTTTAGAGTACTGGCAACTTCACATTTTATATATTGGAACCGAGCTTACAGAAAGGAAGTTGCTGTTTCCTAGTCTTTCAGAAACAGTATTCTCATAAAGGTACAAGTTAATATTTACTAATACACTATCCTGCTTAAACGGGTCAGATTTTCAAAGCTTCTTAGGTACCTTTCTCTCATCACTGATTGAAATCCAATCACCCTTCCCTGCAAATTCTGTGTAGAAATGTTCGCTAACAGGTACATCACTGAAGTCTTTTCTGTAGTTGCAGGCTTAAAAATAAAAAAAATCCACTTTCTTCCCCCTTTGGCCCATTGTGAAACTGAGATCAGCACTGTCCTTAAGCTAGTAATTTTTAATTGCCATCAGACACATGATGGTTTAGAATTGCAGGGAATCAGCTTTGTTAATGCATTACAATCTGTAAAGCTTTTTCCCTCCTGCTTGCTGATCAGAAGCAGCACTTCTTGAAACAGATTTAATCACAAAACACTGAAACAGAGAGTTAAATATTGCCCTATTATTTCCTAATGCTATCCTTCACAGAGTTAAGCAACCACTAAATGTTGATAATTTTCCTGATGTGACTCTTCCTGCTTAAAGAGTCCATCCTGTTTAAAAATGTCACGCATGTTGCTGTTCCTACAGTTTTATCATTTGTCAACAAATCAACTACCTGCTTACCAGCCCTCATGAGGGATTTAAAATAGCCGCCATGAAAATCCTGTGCATTTACTATTTTTATAACAAACTTGATTGTCACCTATGATATTTCAAAGATCACTCCTCATATAGACATCATGCTGGAAATTAGATGCAGGGCTTTGCTTTCCATGGAACATTATGCAGAGGCACTCTGGCTAATAAATCTTTGTAGCTAATGCATTCCAGATGGAAGCCATGTCTCACAGATTTAACCTTCCTAAACCCTTCCAAAAATTCCTCCCATCAAAAGCTCTCTGAATGAGATATGTTTGATTGAAATAGGATCATCAATACATGACATCTAAGTAATAGTACAGATGATTACTGCCTGCAGAAAATTGCCATTTCCCTTCACACACAGATACTGTTTTTGTACAACCATGGGGCATGAGGATGGACCTTATGCATTTTACCAGATAGTTCAGATGTTTTTTTCTGAACACTTAACGCTATTAACAGATGCTATAAAGAAAGCGTCCACTTCTGTCCCTTTAACTTCTGTACATGCATAACAAATGCTGCTAAAAAGAGGGATCAAGTCTCTCATAGAAGCGACTAATTAACATCACTGTTTAATCATGTCACCATGTTTAGCCAGTCTACATCATTAGTTTATGTCAGACAGAAGCAGTGAAACATCTAAACACCTACATGTAGATCCGTATGAAATCAGTCATGTGAAGTGGTAAGGTCAGCGTTAGACAAGGCTGCAGCTACTCTCTACTATTTAGAAACCATTACAAATCACCTTGCTAACAGATGAACACGGAATTATTTTAGAATCCTTAGCTTTTCTTGTAAGGTAATTTCTCAGAGACAACTCTCAAATGTAGAGCAATATTTTAATCCCATCTGTGAATCACAGAGAATAACCTGAAGTTGTAGCCAGTTATCTGTGTTTCACTGTTGGCAGTGTTCAACTGGCAGACTACCCTATATTGCTTTCACTGTTGAACTTCTGAACTCTACAGTCCTTGGTCTGAAAAAAGCAATTTATTAATCAAAGTACAAAAAAGAGAGCTCTGAATCTCACAACAGTATCAGTGGAAACGTTAATTATGTGGAAACCTAAGGAAACAGATAGAAGTTTGAAAAAAATGGTTTTTTTCCTATGTACCAAAAAACTCCTGTAGAAGTGAAATATTGAAAGAATTTTGTGTAAGCTACAATTACATTTCTTATACAAAAGCACTCCTGGCACGTGCAGTCACAGTACAAGCTTGGCTCATAGAAGTGTGAATGACAAGTACAGAAACAGTTCTCAATCAGACTGTGTAATTATCTTCTTTATGTTAAACCTTTAAAATTCTTAAGAGCCCCTTTCCGATGTATGGTTCACTTTGATCCACAGGGTTGTAATCTTCCATTAGAAGTCGATCACACCCAAATGTCATTTGCAAGCTTTCAGATGAGAGTATAACAATAGACCTCTAACTGCGGAGACGGAGAAGAGATCAAGCACACTTCAACCAGGAAAGCAGCAGGAGTTTTGCATGCAGGCAGACACCTGGGCAAGGTTAGCTGTGCTGCAGCACCATACCACTTCATTCAAAAGGAACTTGCTATACTTACGTTTTTGAAAGATAATAAGCAACCACCAATGCTGAAGATCATTTCGTTTAGTTAGTGTCCTCAACCAAAGGAGAAAGTCAATGTTGGATACATATTTTTACATCAAGGAACTACGCCTACCTGAACTTAATAAGAAGCAGAGGGGAAACTTAATAGGAAGTGGAATACATTTATTTTTATTGAAGGCAAGTGCTTCTTACTGCCTTAGTCAGACATAATGTCACTCTGCAGAATGTGACTCGTCTTTTTACTTATTCTATCAATCTGAGTCAGCTTCAGCAAAATTGTGCTTCAAAA
The DNA here is from genome assembly GCF_963210335.1 of Falco punctatus. Lineage (NCBI taxonomy): Eukaryota > Metazoa > Chordata > Aves > Falconiformes > Falconidae > Falco > Falco punctatus. Next base: position 12,414,798 of record NC_137587.1, read on the forward strand.
AGGCAGCAAAAAGAAAGCATTTGTCTGCTTTTGGAGAAGCTCCTTTCAAATGAGATTAGAAAGTTTGAGTCCATTTTTTCATGTCTAATCCTATTATGCTCACTAATGAACTCAGTTTGCCTCAGTGGTTAAAATAAAAGCTAGTGGTTGTGTCCTAAAAAGCACAGATCCTCCTTCAGAAGAATATATTAAACTGTAGAGCTCAATATTACACACTTGTACCATCCAAAGGAGCATTTTCTAAGATATGCTGCCGACTGGCCTGTATGGCATAAGTATTGAACAGTTTAAATTGAATGAGAAGACATTAAACTAATATAGATCTTTGCTACATCTTAAGCCAGATAGAGGGGCTAAAAGGACAACACTATTATTATGATAAGACAAGCATATTTTTAGATGAAACGCCGTCTTTGAAACAGTAACTCCTGAAAAAAATCCCAGAAACTATAGATGCTAAGCCTGCACTCTCAAAAGACCTCTGCTTTTGTGATATCAAAGCATCAAGTGGCCTTGAAATATGTACTATACTGAAATTTGGTCTGGAATGTAGTTCATTTTTATCAGCATGTCAGCCCACTCTCAACAAAACCATTTTTAACTCCAAGCATCTCAGTCATAATCACGAGGTCAAATATACCGCACTCTACAGCAGTTTACAAAAATGTAAGAAATAGCAAAGAGTACATTTATGGCAGTGTACAGAGACGGGAAACTGTTCTGAAAGTTTCCTTTCCATCAGGAAAATACTAATTCTTCTCTTCAACACAGACAACAATATTTTCACTAACCATTACTTAACAAGTGGCTCCGTACTGGTCTGGTGTCATGTAACCCACAGCATTTTTAGACATTATGTTACAAAACAGAAAAAGGCTGTTGACATGGGAAAAGGAATTGGACTTATTGCCCCTTTTACTCAAGAGCCAAGTAGAACAGGCTATTCCATCTAACGAATGTCTTTCATACAGCAAGGGGTCAAGAAAACCTTTGTATGAAACTAGACATGGAGGTTAGCTGGACCTTTTGACTATCTCAGGACTGCTTAGAAACCCATCACCATAACATCTAGGTTGCTAGAAGCTGATAGAGAAGACGCAGATCACACATTGCAAGTTCCACATTCTCATGAATTGCAAAGCATTTTATCAAATGACAGGGACAACAGGATCTAAGCAGAACTAGTTTTGTATGAAGAAAAAAACAGGTTACCCCAAGTAGGAATATACTTTAGAGCTGGTATCCTTCTGATTTTTTTTTTCTTTCTTTCTTGTCTTCACCTCCTCTTTTGCCATGGAAGCCAGAAAGTTCTAAAAGTCTTCTCCTCTAAAAAGGATGAGGATGAAGACCTTTTCCTTCATGGAGGTGGTGCTGGGGGGTCTGCAGTAAGCACCCAGGTCAAAGCTAAAATAACTTGTTTGAGCTTTTCTCTCTATTAAATTTCATGCATTTGTAATTTAAGTCAAGTTGTTTCATAGCTTCTTTGTATGCTTTGTGATAGTCAAGTTGAAATATTGCTACCTCAGAAACAGTATCTTTTTGTGTGCTTAAACCCTCATGTGTAGATTTTCTACATTTCTTTCTCCTTAGGAATACCATACAGACCATAGAAATCAGTAACACTTTGGAATTATGGTGTGAAACATACTGTATTATGTTCTGCCAAATAACCACATGAAGAATCATGTCCATTGTCATCATTATGGTTTTGGTTTAAATTAATTTCTCTCATTATCTGTATGTACAATGCTTAGGTTCAAAGTCACATGGCTCCTTGAGCATCCCCCTTTTGGAAGTCCACAATTTTCACGTTAGGAAGAAAGACAAGTTTGCAACGACAGGGCTGGTTCTCCTGGGATAGTAAAGAAAAACTGTAGAGGGAACCCCTGAACAATCTCTACTGTTGTGATGGACAGGCAACCATATCAAATAGTCCAACTCACAAAGATATTGCTAAGACTACTTTTATGCCAGTTACAGAGAGATTCAGCATCTATGCGTGCAAACATCTGACAGGCTAGAAACTTAAAAAGGGGCATGAGAAAGGAAGAGGCTGTTGCTTAAAATCAGAAGGACCTTTAAGAAGATTATCTGTCTTCTTTTAAAGGAGATTTCCAAAATTTAAGTTGCAAGAACGGAATGAAGCATGTAATGTAATAATGTACATACATCACGTGAACTGTGATGATGCATATACAAACCCTGTAAAACTATAGATTATAGGAGAAATTCCCTGTCTCTGCCTGCAACTCTAACCAGTTCATTAAGAACCATGTGTTTGTTTAAGACCTCATACTGAGCTCTACTGAAAATACATCCACCTACTTTGATGCTTAAATGGAATTTTTACAAGAAGTTACTTCATTCTGCTAAAACTTTTATGCTGATAAATGAGAAAGGTATTCTAATGTAAGACAACCACGTAGTCAGGCCATAGACTCATCTAATTCTTTACTGTTTCCATGTCAGTGGGGAAAAGCAGACAGGCAGGAAAGATGGTACAGTTAACACAGTCTTCAAATACTCTCCCAACAATCTGTGGCTCAGGTATGTCCTGAGTCAGAGGTGGTTTCTGTGCTCTTTGAAAAGAGCCAGCATCCCCAGCAAGGAATGGCTAAAATGTAAAAATAGCTTCAGAAATCCATTTATTCACAATTATCTGGTGCTGGGACAATACCAGAAGGGTTAAGTAACAGGTTTTCCAGGTCCTGGCTGCCTCACAGTTACACTGACAGTCACATTCCTGATGAAGTTGACTATATTAAAAAAAAAAAAAAATTGTCTAATTTTCTTGCTCTGTTCTGGATGGAGAATACAGAACAACAACAAAATCAATAAACTTTAACTCCCTGTCCTTCTCTCTGTGAACAAGATGGACTGCCAGCTTCCTTGCTCACACACTCTGACTGGTGTAATGTGAGGTCGCTATCCAGATTAGTTCTCTCATTTATCGTCTTTCAGTTGGAATCTCTTTGCTGCCAATAAATAAGTGAGAACTTCTAGGATAACATGGATCACACTTGCTCTTCCTGTGAGAGCAGACGCTCAGGAAGGCAAAGCACAGCAATCACAGCACTGATTTATTTATTTATTTATTTTATTTAATCGCTGACCTTTGTACTCTCTTAGTACTTGTCATATTCAGAACAGACTTCTTCCTTTGTAGAGATAGTCTGGCAATGATGTTTACCTGATGAAGGATCTATAAGCAAAATCACACGGACTGTGATTTCCTCCAAACAATCTGTGATATGCTAGTGCTTGAAGTAGGACTTGGGGAAAAACATGATCAGTGAGGCATAAAAGTGCAATTAAGTCTAAATGAATGGTAGCTCTTCCTCCTAGGCCTTGCCAGACTACAGCACACTTTGTACTGCAACCTAATATTTACTTTTCCTTTCAAATATTTTAATGCATGTACCAATTAAATAACCAACTAGTCCTGAACATGTATGTAATAAAAAATTGCAATTCCAAGATTCAAAATAATGGAGTAGCTTCTATGTGAGATACAACTGAATATACCAGACCTCCTGAACTTTGAAGAAAAATGAAGTGGAAACAAGGTAGGACTGCACAAACTCACAAGGTCTGGAGAAGCTAAGGGTGATCAGACATGTTCTTTGTTTCTTCCTTTCACTGTCTCCCCCTTCTCCATTCCCCAATGCTTGGAGGCAACCAGTGAAGTCAAATGGAAGCAGGTTTAAATAAAAGGAAGTATTTTTCAACACAGTGCAGTTGCAATCACTTGTTGCCATGCAAAATGGAGAGGCCAAAGTCCTAGACAAATTTGAAAACAATTATTAGCCTCAACAAAAGTATGGGTTTGGCTCAGAAAATCTTTAAAAGTGCAGACAGACAAAGCCAGGAGGAAAATGCTATTACATGCTTGCCTTACTCTAGTATTTTCCCTCATGTATTTTCCCAGTGGCCACTGCCAAAGATGGAACACTAGGGTAGATGAATCTTCTGTCTTACTCAGTAGGGCCACTCATCTGCCTTGTCACAACTCTGGGCCCTCAGGAGCTTTGTGTGTAGCAAAGATGACTGGGTCTGGATACAAAAGGTTATACGTGTAGTTCACACATATCAGAAAGTGATCATAATTAGACCACTTGCTAACACTGGGGGGGAATTTATGTCATAATTCCCCAAAGTTAATTTAAAGGTGAAAGGAAACATCCTACATGGTGTACCTTATTGCTCATTTAAACTTCTTTACACAAGCATATACTGTTACATAGCACTATTATGCTGTAGTGTGCTACGACATGTTTTGTTTTACTATAGTAACTCAGTATTCAGTTTCTGATGGATGAAGAACTCCTTTTTAACTTATTTAATATTAAATTTTCTGGTTGTAAGAAAACAGATGACTTGAAGCTCATGCTTACCCACATCTAAATAAAATAATTAAATTACAGTATGCATTTCACTACTCCTAGAAGTCATGAAATGTGTACTGGAAGAGAGAGCAGTTCTGATGACACAGGGAAAAGAAGAAAGAAAAATGAAAAGGAAGTCAGCATGAGATCCTGCACTCTGCATTGGAAAATAGGAAACACAGATATTACTTCTGGATTTTGGTCCCTGGTTTATTGGACTAGAAGTCCGAAGAAGCAGCAGCACAATCACAGCCTTTAATCCAAAGCCAGTTGAGGTCAATGGGTGTATTTTCACTAATTTCAATGGGTTTGGATCAGCCCCTCAAGCCTGGTGCAGTAATTGCTTGCAATGCCACTCAACATCAACTCTCTGGCCACTCTAGGAGCCACACTGACAAATTCATAACAAAATCCACCTCATTTCTTAACTGAAGAAAAATTACTGTAATGTTTGTAATATTGTTGGCAGGTAAAAAAGTAACAGTGGTTGCAGTGTGTGCATGTTTATAACTGCTAACCAAAAGCAAAAACAGTCACAGTGAAAGCATTTTCTACTGAAGAATCATGAAAGGAGAATGGTGCATTTGTATGTTATTTGACTCATTTGGCAGTTAACCAACTAACTTGGCAAAGATTCTCCTTTAATTTTAGGTACGAATGTCTGAAATACAAAAAGGCATCAATTGCAAAAGAAACCCCAAATCACAATCAAAATTTAAATATTTTATGTAATGTGACTACTGCAAAACACTTAATTTTTAAGTCTTTGTTTCTAATTTGAGATACTTCGGGGCTGCCATTACCTTTTGCAAGCTGGCTGCATTGACTGAAGAGAATTTACTTGGTGATCTCAGTCAGCTTTGTAGCAGACAAACAGATCATCAAATCCAACAACATGGCTGGTATTGTCTTGTCACTGGAAGTAGTTATTCCAGGCAGCAGTATACTGGTTTTTGTGGGAGCTTAGATTACCAGGTTGAGTGTGCAATAGAAAATTTTAGAAAGTAGATTCCAATTTGCAGCTTCATGGACTTTTGTTATTTTTAATGTGGGCTTATATAAAGTAAAATTTGAAAGTATGATCACTTCATAGTCCGAAGAATTAGTTAAATTTGTCAAGTTAGGGATATACTGGGAACTTGCAGAAGTGGAGATGGTTATTTCAAATTCTCTGCAAAAATGCCACCTCTCCCAACCTTATAATTTCTGGCCTTTATTACTACTGATTATCTTTCTCTGGCCACGGTTTGAATCATGCTGACATTTTCTGGAAAGATAGAGAGAGAAATCTTGCAGTAACTTTATGTACCTAATGAGAAGTTGGGGCCTATACACCATACATTTAGGTGTTCAGTTCATGCTTACAAACCTACTGCAGCACCACTCAAGACTTCCTCTCCTTTTACATGCTCAATTTACTGCTGATGTTAGAAACAGCTCAAGTGCTTTTCAGTGCTACTCTGCCAACATGCAACAAAGACAACACTCCATGGCTAGGTAAGAAAGAAGAAAAAAGTCTTTTAAATGATACAGTATGGTACTCCTGGACATGCAGCATCCTTAGATGTGTATCAGCAAGTCTTGCCAAAATTCAAAGTACTTACTCGTCATTTCTGGAAACAAACAGAAAACTAGAAATATACTCTCCAAACTAGTAAGCAGTAATTTAGTGACTCTACCAACGTATTATTTAGGTAAATTTCAATTTTCTTTAACTCTATTATTATACGTATTCATTTATTTTTCTGCAGTATTTGCACATTGCTTATAATGAAATTTACAGCTCTACTAATAATATCACCCTGTAGCAACAGGGAACATATTGAAACTAATTTTTGAGTTGTAAAGAAGAAATAACAAAATTTAAACCATTTTAGATAGCAGATGCGCTACAGAAAAGTAAGAATGGCACAGAATATGCACACTGTATTTCATGCATAACTCTCATGCTATTTTCTGCATCAATTATTTATCCTTAGAAAGATTAACTTCTTAAATTATCCATAATTCTAATTTAGCAAAAATATATGTTTCATAATACACTGATGTTCTTCAGAACTTCAAAACGTTTTATTTTAAAGGAGCTATATTGTAAGCAGAAGTAAAGAAAGCATCCTTCGCAAGCAGCTTATGCTTTCTTTAATGACAAAGAAACTTTTGAGTAATAGTAAATCTATCCTGTATATTTACATATAGTTTTATTTGTGGTGCATGTGTAGGCACATACACGCAAGTACTATATATCAAGCCAGGCTGTCCAGCAGAGGGCTCCTTTGAAACAGAATGTGAAAAAGCAGGCAAACTCTTTCAATGTATAGACAAAACTGAGATTACACAAGCAGTATATATGCTAAGGCCCATCAATTATTTTAGCAAATCATCAATATACAAATGGTGCACTGATGGAATAACTTTAAGTCTTTTTTAAAGAATGAAACATTTTCATGAAACCTGGTGGATAAAAATGTGGGAAACGAATGTTCTTTAAAAACTACTTTAATCTTCACGTTTTCCTTCGTTAAGGCATTTTTTGCCTATTAAGAATAATCAGTATAACTGTATTTTTATTTTCAGTAAAAATCTGTATAAAGCAACACATAGAACTTGAAGAAACACTATCTAATTATTCATCAGGCACTTACGTACACAATACTAAACCCAAAATGAAATGGCAATTAACAAGCTTTTTCTGTTTTTCTTTCATGAATAATATAGAAACAAAGAACTGGAAGCTAGCACAGAGCATCATATTTGATTCTGCCCCACACAGCCATATTTTAGAAACCACTAATTATCAACTTCCATTTTATGATGATTTACTGATAGTGCCAGTCTGCAACAGTATTTTGATTTCCCTTCCAGAACTATAAAATGCTACTGTGATATTAAGAGTGGTCTGTCTGTTTTTTTGCAGTTTCTGTTTTGTCATTTCTGCTCACTTTAACTTATTCCTTGGGCATTCCTGCATTACAGAATCCAACTGCTGTCATCTGTGCCCCTTGCCAGTCATGCCCTACACAGTCCTAGAGCTAGGCCTTGAATGGGATATAATTTTTTAAAACTACTTTTACAGAAAATAACTGTATTGTAACATGGGCTTCACACAGATAAGTGAAAATGAAAGATCGTGGAAAGTAAACTTTTATCTTTACTACAGACTTAAAAATTGCATAAACATGCTATATTTTCTTCCATATGAATATCACATTCTGGTATTTATGTTGCAACTAGCCAGACAACATTTGCTAATAACAGCTACTTTTAATACAGCATATCAAACTGCTTAACCCCTTGGCTTGCCGGGCAGTTTAGAAGCTCCTACTGTGATGTTTTTGTTCTCACATATGCGCCAGTAAAGGCTGTCACGCTCCTCATTAAATAAACAGACATACATGCCAATTAATAATTTAATTTACAGGGAGAATCTTGACATAGAGCTAGGAGGTGAATTGCTAGCACCTCCTGAATTGTCTCATCTTAAAATAGCAAGCAAACAGGTTTTAGTCCCACCTCCAAAGTTATGTCACTCTAATGACATCAGAATATCAGCAAATCATTAGTTTTGTATTTTATTGTCATTGTGAAAGTTGTTCATTATTATGTACAGTCATATAAATAAAGGCACGGGCCTTAAAATAAAGCCATAGCTTTCAGTTTTGCAGGTACACCATTTTTTTATGGTTCTAAATTTTGGCAGGATGGTGTTTGACATCTGTATTTGAAGCATGCTTAGCTTTATAGCTTTTTTATTTGGATGAATACCATTGTTTTAGTATTCCAAATAGAACATTACTATTACCATTCTGAAAAGTATTTTTTCTCTTTAAATATTCACCTGAATATGCAAATGTGCTTCTATTTTTCTGTTCTTTTCTAGCTGCATAGAACATTTCTGACATTTTATTTGGGAAGAGTCCCTTGAAATTCAAACGTTGTTTTAGGAAGGGACAGATCTCTCTTCTTGGTGCAAACAGTTGGCTAATAGCATCAAAATTATTTCTCCATGAGAAGCAGATACACAAATGGTTCTAATGGAAATATTTGGATTGTTTCCTCACTTCTAATTTGGGCATAACGTTGTCAACACTCCTGTTATCTTGCCTTTCTTCCTCATCTACTCAAGCAGAACTTTGTCAATGCTCTCATCACCATGTGTCTTGACTTCTGTCATCCCTCCTGCAAACATCTACCTTGTCTATTAAAAAATAGTATTAAAATTATGTGTTTCCTGGGTCAGTACCTTCTAATGACATGATTACTGCCACTCTGTCTCTCTTACACTTTTCTTACTAAACTGGGTACAAGGTACTCTTCCAGGTACTCTTGCCTATTTGCTCTGTCTTACTTCATATAGGAGTATTGATCTTTTGCTCCTGTTCCACCAGTCATAGCACATTTGATATGTCAAAATTATCCAGGTAAAACTCTCTTGCATAACAGCTTTCCCCAAGCACCCGCAACGCCATCTCCCACCTTTATTTCAAATCCCTATTTGAATGTGTCCTCTATGAATGAAGTTACAATAAAATCCACAACAGATTGGAAAATTGAAGGTTTCACTGAAATCTGAAAAAAAGTGAATTTTACAGTAAATATTTCTGCTTAAGATTATTGAGAGGAGATGGCTTTCTTAAGAAATTTTAGGAAGTAGTCCTGTTAAACTTATGGACCACTGATGAAATAGTTGGCTATGGGTGTAGGATTCCAAGCAGCACATTTCTTATCTTCATACAAATGCTGTATTGATATAAGAGATATAAATTTGTTATGGTATTACATTTCTTTTCCTCTTATCTCCTTTTTTTTTTTTTTTTGTTCTCTCTGGTGTAGTTCCGCAGAAAGAAAAGTTGTGAACTATCTATGATTTCAAACCCTGTATGCACATAAGAGAACGACACCTTTTGATTTAAAGTAATATTTTGACTGACAAGGTCTGCACATTTGGCTTCTCTAGCCAATGCTGTATTGATATCATAAAATTCTAAACAAAAAATATAGAACAGTATCTTTGAATTAGTTGCCTATTCTGTCCTCGTGTTCTTTTCATTATCTGTAGTTGTAGGCAAGTAGCAAGGCTTCTAGTTCAAAAAGCAAAGAAATAACGGGACATTTACCTTAGGCATATTCCTATCCCTCTTCCCCAGTTCTTGATGACTACCATCACTTACAGCAGATTCAGATCTTGCAATGCTCATAATGTCCCTGTGTTTCTGGATTCTTTCTCTGTACTAGTACTCCCATTGTTGCCCCTATCAAAACTAGCAACTGGTATAATTTCACAGTCAGATCAGCTACTGTAGGAATGAAGCTCAAGGATACATCAGTACCAGCACATAGCCATTTAGTGCATTCATGAAAGTGCCCGTGTCAATTTTGTAAGTATTTTTTTAATACAAAAGAAGATGGACTCCCAGTGCATTACCTTTTCAAAGCGCATCTAAGATAATCAAGAGAACCAAACCAAAAAGAAAAAAAAAGCATAATTTAAAAAATCTCCATAGCATATAATTCTTTAATAAAGAACATGATAAAAGCTAGAAACACCTATAAGTTCCAGAGATAATATAAATATTATTTTAAATACCAAACTCTGCCCTCAATTACATCGAAGCAAAATCAGATCAGATTTTAGTTGCAGGTATGCACTGCATGTTGCCCATTGCAAAAGCAATTCCCTTCTGTTTCAGTGAGCTGTTCAGTTTTGCTATGAAGAAGTGAATTTAGAGAAGAGAAGCACTATTTGCTCATTTTCTGTATAGAGTCTGATTTTACCAACAAAGTAATGTAACATGGAAGTGCGATTATTTAAACCAGCACTTCACTACACAGAGGGCTGTTCAATGCACTGTTCTTGCCAGGCTTGTCACAATGACTGACATTTTCTAATATTGAACTGGAAATAATATGGATATTTAATACTGCAGAGTTTACATCAAGTAGAAGAAAAGTGCTATTGTTTATCAGCAATCTACTTCTGATGGCATATATCTATATAGACATAATTATTGCTGTGATGAAACATGATAATCAAATAATGTAATAAACATCTGTATATTTGCAATGTTTCGTATCAGGTGATTTAAAAATCTTGTAAATCCCTATTCTTAACTATTTTCTATGCTTTCCACTTGAATTTTGAGTAAAATTTACCTTTTAGATCTGTTATTGCACTCATTAATTTTTTACAATATCCATCTGTGCATTGCAATCTCTATTCTCCGTGGCTCCACATTGTTTTGGCTAACTAACAGGCCCATATGTTGCCTTAATGTATTTCTGCACAATGTTTGTGCTTTTGGGGAAAAAAAAAACAACACAACAAAACAAAAACAAAAAACCACAGGGAAAAACCACAGGCCTAAATAAGCTATAAGGAGCATCCACATACAGTTAGGCTGTCTTTACTGAGTCTGGAGACATTATGATTCTGCTGCGACAAGCAGCATTTGTCTTCATTTTGTCTGACTGTCCTCATGTGTTATTATTAGTGGCTGTCAGGCAGCAGCAGAAAAAAAAAATAGCATCACTTGACTAAGAAGTTGAATGCATAAATGCAATAACTACACACTGGTAGCTGAGGAGAGGATGTCCGTTAAGATGGTCCAAATGCAAAACCCCTCCTATAATTACATTTAAAAGGGAAAAACCCAGATATCTGGCAAAACATAAGCATCCCTCCCTTCTGCTTGCATAGCTAAATTAGGAACTAATTATAAATACAACTTAGCAGCATCTGAAGAAGTTGCTTTGAGAACGTCCTTTCAGAATGTCAGTTTAGTTTAATAGCAAGAAAACAAATATGTTGGAAAATTCACATACAGTCTTGTTTTTCTGATAACATTGATAAATATGAACATTTTATAGAGGAGTGCCTTATCATACAGAAGTTCACACTGAAATGTATTTAACACTTTTAAAGCCCAGTGCACAAAATGCAGTCTCTGGTTCTGAGGTGCTCCAAATAAAGTTTCTTTTTCATAATTTTTCAGTTGTAACATACAGTGAGTAATAATAATAAACAGAATTGCTTTTATACAGCATAAAATAGTATATCCAGGAATTTACACTGTAAGAAGGAGAAACCATAGGCTTTCAACCTGAGATACATTCAGACTGTTTAAAAGAAGATATGTTTGTGATATTCTTAGCCTTAATGTGACAAATTATTTCTCTAAGACTACATATATGTTGAAAATACACACAGAGAAAGATTTGCAGACACTCTTTTATATAAAACAGCAAACTCAAAATTAATCTGTGGAATCCCTTAACAAACTGATGTCCCATAAAAGTTATTTCCTAATTACATTGTTTTATAATAACTTACTTAACTAAACTTATTTCACATAAGGATTCATAATCAAATAAGTGCCATTACAAAGATCATTTTTCCTTCAGCAATAAAAAAAGCCAAAAAACCACCCCCAAACCCAAATTAATGGTGAAATGTGGGTCCTGCTACAGTCAAAGGCAAAATTTCCATTTACTTCAACGTTTCTATTGCAAGAAAGCATGCAAACAAGTTATACTGGGAATCAAAATGAAATAACGTGCAGCAGATAATACTGACAACAGTTTCCCATGAGCAGCCTTCAATGACATACAGAGCTACCAGGAATTTCGCCAGCAGCTAAAAGATCTGGTGGCAGATCACTGTTCACATTACCTAGGAAAAGATGCTTAGCACTCACTGCTGCTCCTGTTTGTCTGTTTTTATTCTAAGTCTGTCTGTTTGTATCCTAGCTCCCAAATGCAATTTCCAAAATTAACCTTCACTTCTAGCTGTTTTCATTTGGAAGCCTTCTACTATTTTTCTCCTTTAAAATTTCACACTCTAGCAGATCCAGGGGTGCAAGTTGAAAGGGGAGCTCTAGCTTACAGTTGTGTCACCAGTGGATCAATCACTAGATTTTCTAATCTTGGTCAGATTTTATACAGTTCAAAGTGATAGCAACTCACTGCCCTTCACTGCCGCACGTCACAAAAGCTGTTCACCTTCAAAAAGTACATATGGTAAATGGAAATAGACTGGAAAACTGATGCCGCCAGAGACTGAATGATTTGTTCAGGAAACACAAGTTGTCTGACATGAAGCCAAAAAGAACAATCCAAATTCCTGAATCCACTTTTCTAAGCACAAACTGGTGGGACATCACAGATGCTGACGAGTTAGGCATAAGCTTAACTTTACGCATCAGGAACTGTGAGCACATGGTCACAGCTTTTTTCTCCTATTAGCACTGCAAATCCCAAAGCTGGGGCAGGAGAAAAGGGAAAGGAGGCAGAACTAGGGTGGGCTGGGTATCACTTTGGCCTGTTTTCAGCAGAATGGTGAAATTATTTCTAAAAGTAAAATATATATGATTGCTGTTGATACAGAACTGAGGGAGGTAATACCTTGACCCACATATTCTATCTTTTAGCTGCGTTGAAAAACTTTAACTTAAAGAAGGAAAAAGGTTTCAACAAAATAAATGAGAAACAGACATGGAATCCTACATGGCCATATTTACAGAGTTATTTTTCTGAACCACACTGAGGTAATTGTACAAGATTATACTACACAGAGCCATAAAACTGTATGCAATCTTTAACAGAAGCAGCGTCTTTGGGCCACGCACAGGAGACAGGAACAATCACTTTTGTATTTCCTATTTACAGAAATGCCTTTGCATTCCTTGTTTTTCCTTTCTGATATTACACAAACCACTAGTAAACTATATACAAGAGAAAGACCAAAACAGAGTTAAAAACGAAGAAGAAAGTGATTTACCACTTTTTGGACAAGGATAGTTAAAAAGAAAAACTATATTTAAATGACAGAAAAGCAGAGGAAATGGAAAGAAGTAAAAATTAATCTCCACCTAACGAGTAAGAACTCCCTGTATTAGCATCATGTATAGCACTCTTGATCAAAATGAAACTAAGAATACCCTCATTAAGAATTCCATTTTCATGATGTTGGCCATGCAGCACAAGATATCAAGATTCAAACTGCATTTCAAATTCCTAAGCACTAGGTAGCATAGAGACGTACTAATCACTTTTGGGTTTCTCCAATGTCAGACAAATCCTTGCTTCAGCTTCTTCTGGAATATGTTTGGATGAATCAAAGGAGTTTAGCCTTTCCTTGGCCACTTCTGTCAATTAAATGGCCTGTGCCCTTATTCTCCAGGACATAAACAGCTTTGTTCTGTGTCCTTCCATACAGTTTTAATGCAAGTTTATGGGCTTTTCAGACTTACTTCATCCTTCCATAATTCAGTAGCTGTTCCTAATTAATTGCATGCTTGGGCACTGTTCTTTCTTATCAAGGGGGTTTCATTCCTGTAAAGTTTGAAAGTTGGGTTTCACCCACTCTTGTTCTAGCATAAAAGCATTCACACATGGAGATAGTCAAAATCAATTAATAAAGAACATATCCATGTGCAGACAAGCAATGTAATATCACAGTATAAAAAGAAAGCTCTTTCTTCAACTTTTAGGGCTGCATACTTAGAGGCTCCATAGCAAGTAGGGAAGTACAGATGGGAAACTTGCAGGAGTTTGGTCATATTTGTTATATTTTAATAACAGAAAATAATTCACAGGGAAATATATCTTATTACCATTTTTTAATTGCTTAGACTTGCAGAATCTTCTGAAACAAATATAATCAGTAATGGGTTAATAAGGTCATGAATATGCATAAACATGTTTTTGCCTTTTTAAAAATTTTGTTTCTCTGTATTGATGTTTGCCTGCCTGCAACAGTAGCAGAAAAAGGTACTCCCACCTCACAACTTGATCTATTCTCCATCAATTAACATATGAACTATGTAACAAAGCACTTTATTCGATGTTATCTAAGCTGTTTTGTTCTGGTTTTTCTAGCAGTGGTGGATTTTGTATTGTACCTCACTCAGATCTACAGGGTGCAGAAGCATGCGGCTTTGTCTTTCGGTGCGCTCCAAGAGGCTACATTTTTCAACCCTCTGCCACTCCCCATTTCCACGAGGCCTTGCAGTGGACTCTTGTATCACACTCACACATGTTCTTTTCCAAAGGGAGCACTCAGCATTTCAAGCTAAGCCAGAGAGCAGCTCTGATATTTCATTCCTTCATACTGCAGGAGAGGCTGCACTTACTGTCTGACAGAGTATAACACTTCTCAAACTCCTCAATCAGTTAAGTATTGTGTATTAGAAATCTTATACTCTTCTTGTGAAGAGCTGGAAAGAAATCTCAATAACATAACCCTCTAAGAGTCTTTGTATATTTTTTCATCTGTATGGTTTATTTTAATCACTGAGAGGGGCAATGAGCATTGAAAAAATTAAGGCACTTTTACATTAATTACTGATTCACGGATATTCATAAGTTCTTTCTGATCAGTCTCCTGTCCTTCCCTCTACTTTTTCCTTTTTTCTTTTTTTTTTTTAATTTTCTGTACTCTTGCAGAAATGTACAGATCAGCTTCCTTTGGAGGAACTAAGTATAGTTCCTCTGAATTTATACTATTTTGACATGGTTTTATTAAAAATCACTTTTCTTTATAACCTGTATAATTTTTAAATACTTAAAGAAATTCTCTTTTGTCTTTCAACTTTCAACATTATGCCTTCAATTTTCTTCACAACCATTAAAAATTACCCAGCTCTTTGGATTTTATGGTTAGGTTGAGCATATAGAACCACATTCAGATGGCCTACCTGCTCTTAAAATTTTCTGTTGGCTAGGCATTTTTGAAGGCCAAGAGGTACGGATGGGGACAGAAAAGTCAAGCCAAAAAGCCTCTAATGGCATCTGGACCAAACCTTATATCAGGCTCTCATTACATCACCACCACATCACAACGGGGGGTAGAGGCCACTCTTAGATATGTTGGAGAAGAACAGGAAGAAATTCAGGACTAAGTCCTGTATCAGAGAAATTGCTGACCATTAAAGGTAGCTAAGACACTCCAGTGTTTGAAACTGCAAAACTCCTAGATCAGCCAGATAGTTTTCTAACATGCAACTTTCAACCAGAGCCACAGGAACTAGTAAGGCAACATTTAAAGTACAGAAAAGTTTCAGAGAGCTATGTCAACTCTGAGTAACAAATCATCATTTCAAGAATAAGCCTTAGTCAGTGGACACGTGCCCAGTTGAGAGGACCCACAAGATCACCTCTACACTGGAAGGCTCCTAGGACTCTGGGAAGAAGCTGCAGGTGGGGAGAACATAGTACCCAGTACCTTGGAACTGACATCGGCTGACCATTTTACAGGGGTGTGAAGGCAACAGCAAAATCCAGTATGTGCCAGCAATGTGGCAAACAAAAAGACCCACAAAGGCTGGAAACCTCCCTACAAGAACTATCACAAGCTATTTTTCAGTTGCACAAATTTCAACTTAATTTCTGATTAAACCAAAGTCTACATAAGCAGAGACAGTCACTCAAGTCAGAGCTCAAAAAAAGTACTAAGCATAAATTCAGAAAGACCTATGGTGAATTACATACCTTGCCACAAAACATAACGAGCAAAGCTGTGGGCAATTGAGCTTTGTGAATGACACAGGGCTGAGGACACGGGAAGTCTCATTCTGATGTGATGAATTTTTCCATGCATTAAACAAATATGACCAAACAGGCACATAAACCTTTCCCTCCATCTTTTTCACTTTTTAGAACAACTCCACATCCAAACTTGAAATGTAACAGAAACAAGTATATATGAGCTGAAATGCCATCAATCACAACATCCACAGGCAACAGCAAACACAACAAAACCCACCCTCAGTCCTATATAAGGACTACATGATATCTCATCCTGAAGGTTCTTATTTTTGGCATGCATTGAAAACAGGCAACAAGAGTGCAAAGCTGAGACAATAATTTCATCAAGAAATATGTGAGATTTAGCTACTAGTTTGGGGGGATTGTTTTAGAACAGATGAACATAGAGGTCACTTTGAATTAGAAAACAGATTAAAGATTAAATATAGTACCAACAGTGACAAGTACACTTGGATCTCGGCTTATATGGATTTATTAAGAGCCATTGCCAAATAAATCCCCTAGACTTATTTCTAACAGTGTGGGATTATTATTCGGTTCCATTTTTGAGATTCAAAGTGTTCATTTTATTTACGTAACGCATAGGTGAAATAGTGTGCTCATCTAAACTCAGCTGAGTACACGGAGAAGGGATGCTCTCCTACAGGCATCAGGTTATTGATAACTCAGAGACAACTGTCACTGTAGCATTTGACAAATAGACAGCCTGATCCAAGAAATTTACAGAAGTGAAGGTAATGATTTCTCTGTGTGTAAACTCTCTCTGTGCATAGTGTCACAGAGTAGTAAGTGAAGTAATGTAAAGAGGGGGAGAATCACAACCCTTTGTGAAATGTTTCAAGCAAACATTGAAGTATCAGGAATTTGAGCTGACTTGAGAGTCATGTAAATAGTGTCAGCTTATAAAAACAAGGTGATTCCCTGGATAGGAGAATACCTATACAGCGTGAAAGCTCCCATG
Source organism: Falco punctatus (assembly GCF_963210335.1). Lineage (NCBI taxonomy): Eukaryota > Metazoa > Chordata > Aves > Falconiformes > Falconidae > Falco > Falco punctatus. Next base: position 12,431,685 of record NC_137587.1, read on the forward strand.
CGTATGTAAACATTCTGTGTAAATATTTGGTTGAAGGTTTCACTATAGTGAGCTTTTGCTGTCCCAGAGTGTGGGCGTTGTCTAGAAACCTGAGATCAGGAATGACATGATCTCATCTCCCATTACTTAGATAACTGCATTTGATGCATGCCTCAGGGAAATTGAAATTATCTTGGCAGAGGATAAAACAGAGGATTCAAATGTGCTCTTTAACTGATGATCTGGACTTTGAGAATGAAGTCCCATTTGATTTCAAATAGACTTCTAAATATTAGAGAGGAGTTGACAGATATAAGAGAGTTGAGTCCAAGGAACCACAGATGCAGTTAGTGTCAAGCTATTTAAGTTTGGGTTTAGGACTTGTTCAGTGGATTCTATTTGCTTGCAATTTAGAGGCTTCCACAGCTGAGGGTATGGGATTGTGTCATTTCATGAGAGTTACAAGCCGTTAAAAGGAACAGAGACATCAGTTTGGATATCCTTTCTGGAGCATTTCACATGCATTCCACAGTCCAAAGGCTCATAAAACTGTACAGCACATGATGTTCTTATCAAGTCGGATACATTGCGGAGACTACTTTCATTGCTTATGGTTTGCCAGAGAATACAAGTGCGTCTTTCATATATAATGAAATGAGTCATATTTTTAGAAGATGGTCTAATCATCCTGATTTCATTCTATAAGGTGAGACTGTTAAAGGAGCACAGGGTGGCTTTTTGGTCAGACAATAAAAGAGGTGTGCAGCAATTAACAGACAGACAGCAGAATCAGGAACAGTGATTAAATTATACAGGGTTTTTGTCCTAAGGTGTTTGATCCTCAATATATCTTTCAGGACTAAGCACGTGCCCAGGATTTGTAATCAAGTGGCTGATGTTTGCACTCACTGAGTTTCAGTGTTCTGACTTCAGTATTCTGGCTTCTGAAGACAGTAACCAATGCTGCCAATAATATGGGATCATCAGTTATTGAAACCGATTTAAGAAACTTGGGGCCAGCATCAAAAATGGTTGAGCCTGCAAAGAGACAGCTAGTTCCAGTGCAAAACACCATTTTGTTTCCATGATTATTTTCACAAGCTGCTTTAGTCTTTGCCATTGGCTCCAAAAGCAGCAGGGGGTAGAGTTCTGCTCAGACTCCCAGAGTATCTATTCAATCTAAGCTCTAGATTGTGTTAAGAGCTGAAAAAGCACTTCAGAAAAAGGGATTGAAAATTTAGGTTTCACAGTGTCAGGTTACTCCAAATATGGCAGGTAATACAAGAGCTATGCCTTTATTAGAAATCTTGACTGAGAATAATTTAAAAAAATATTTAATATGTACTTGTGTATGTTTGATACCTAGAACATCCGTGTTCCCTAGTACCTAAATACAGCCACATCTCCACTGATAGCCACTGTAGTAATAAGAAAGAGAACAGCAGTATTCTCACTCCCTTATCCATATTACATATTATTTCTACTGGGCTGACATAAGGACGGCCATGATAACTGTATGTAAATTCTAACAGGGCTTTTGCAACTCCTTTTTCAGTAGAGCATGTAAGAAGGCATGTCCACTCCCTCATCACACAATAGCCATTAGTAAGTAAAAGTAATAAAAGCATCATCACAATGATTGACATTTAATTTGCAGAACTTCAGAGAGGACTATGGTTTTGTTACTAGATATTAAGACAAAAACCTCCTATTCATTCCAGCTATTTCAGTAGTTTGAGTATGATTACCAAAATTATGAAACACTGACAAAGAGATGAATAAGAGTGTGACAAAATACAGTTACTTGTTCCGATTTGGACAGTTATAAACATGGGGTTTGGGCCAATGTATACCAAACACATTTTGCATAGAAAGGACCTGGAATGAGTTTATTCACAGATTATGTGTTTCCTTCCCTAGTCTGGGATTTACTTACTTGTGATTTTGGCAGCCACTGCTGAATGAAGGCTAGGCAACCCTTCCTCATCAACTAAATGCTTAATAACTAGAGGGCACATAAATGTTCAATATCAGCTACTATTTGTCAGGACTAGCAGATGTATCTTTTCGTACCCTGAAAATCGTTGCAGATACACAATAGAATGCAAACATATTGCTGACCCAAACTCCCCAAATTAAATGTTTTAGAAAAACTAGAGCCATAGTTGATTGCAATTACATTTTGAAGTGTAAATCTCTGCCAGGGGCAAGCAGGAAGCACTGACAGCATTTTTTTTTTCCTATCTCATCTCTACAAGCATGTGGAAGTGAGGTGAGTCTCTACATATTTCATTTTCTACCACTGAGATGGGAAAAGTGATCGCCAGGTGACATTTGGAGCTGGAACCAAGTGAACTATGACTCAGCCCTTCCTGATTTCAGATTGAGCTGATTTCCAATCAGCCTCTGAAGACTAGGCTACAGCAAATGCAGGAAGGAGCTATGGTTTGAGAGAATTAAATATAGTCTGTTATTGATTTAACGAGAAAAGGATGGAATGCAACTGCAAGAAAAGGCTGGGAGGAAAAACTTCAGGGTGTTGGTTGCATGCGGACTTTTGTATGGACTGTAAGAAAATAAAAGTCTTAAGGGGTTTAAAAAAAACCCTGCAAAAGTGATTATCCGTGCTTCCCTGTGTCTACCCCTATGATATAACTCGAGCTACAATCACCTTCAGATTTGGTTGCTCTTCCTTATCAAGCATGGACCATACTAAGATTTGTAAGGGACAGAGCTAGTCGGTTTCCTTCTCTCCTGTATGCAATGAGAGTCACTAGACTCAACAAAAGAATTAAAGAATATTATTTAAGTGAGAAATTCAAGTCCCCAAAAGATACAAAATGCCAGAATTAATGTCACTTGGGAAAAGTTGACCTTTCCCCTCCCCCCATGCATAATCATAATGACACAAATTTTAATTACAGGACCATATAATAATTTTTCCACAGCAGCCCCCTGTCTTGCTTGAAGCCCAAGATAAATACTGTTCAGAGAAAGAGACAGCTCTTCAATATTTCTATCCTTAACATGCTATTACTGGTCCCTGTTTTATTTACTGCACACCATCAAATGCCTGCAGTGAATGCAGAATTGTTTATTTCCTCATGGTGTTTCTAGAGTGCTCATCACCACAGAATCTTCATGCCTCGTAAACATTAATAAATTCATCTCCACTATGAGATGAGAGTGTTATTATCTCCATTTTACAGGTGGGGAAATCAAGACAAAGAGACTTCCCAGAGGTCAAAAAGTTAATAGGTAGCACAGCCAGCAATGGAACACAGAACTGCATTACTTCTAAGTGTCTGTTCTAGAGAGTTGAGTGCAGTGTCCTACTACTATTACTTCCTAGGATGAACCCTCACACAGTGCAGCTGTGTATACTCTGATCTTTGCCATACCTGCCTCTGTGACCTTGAACTGATGTGAAAGAATTGAGGACTGTACAATTAGTGGCCTCCTGCCAACATTTTAGTTTAAATAACTCAGCATTGTATAAAAATCTGGCATGAACATGGATCAAACTAAGGTCTCCGGTGCAATGTGAACTTTTGTCATTCATGAGCCCAATCTTTTTCTTCCTGAAATTCCATCTTCTTGCTCCTCTATGTAATTCATTATTAGATAAGTTAGCAATAATAATAAAAAAAGCCCCTAAATGTGTTATCTTTTACCCAGACACAACTCCTCTGCAGGACCTTGTCTTTTGTGCATATTGAATAATCCAGAGAACTCAAGTACAAAACAGTGTGTGATCATGTGGCCGAAGACTATCATAAAACATAAACGTAAGAGGAACAAATTAAGGTTGTGCAGAAAACCATAAATCCAATATTGCTTCAGCTTCAGGTAATTGACTTTCTAACTCAGTTACTATTCTTTTAATAGTAGCTTTTAAGGTTGCTGGCCTTTTTTTTAGCAGGAAAAAAGTAAAGCAAATTCAACTGCATGCAGTGACATGCAAGTCAAGCTTGCGTACCAGAAGGGTTGAAATCCTGACACTTGAACTCAGGACCATATCTTGTGCTGAAGAATTAACTACATTGCTGACAACAGGAGATAGCTGCTGCTCTAGGAAAGTGGAGGTGGAAAGCTGTTGGCTATGGTCTACTTCTCCTTGCACTTCTCTTTGTCCCTCACCCAGACAGACTGTATGTTGTCAGGGTTCCCAGTGTAGCATGTTCAGTTGCTGTTGCTTTAATAGTGTTACACCTTTAGTCTTACATTAGAATGAACACTGATAAATATTTTGCATTGTTCTGGAGCAGGATAGTGACAAATACTTGATGAAATTTGGGTGCTTTTCTCCACCAGGCTACTTGGAATTTAAATATCTTTTCAATCAGTACTTTTAACAACTTGCCACATAATTGCCAGAATGCCAGCAGCACAGGTAACAGAAGGCATTGGGCCATTTTATCCTCCAGAAATATAAATTTTGGACAAAGCAAATGGAACTTCAGTAGGGAAATAAAAAAAAAAAGAAAAAAAAAAAGGCACTTCTTCAGTCATGAGGTTTTAGCCCTGAAGAATATTCAATCCCTCTTTCAAACAACAGTATTAAGAGATCTTAAACAAATGATAAATAAAGCAGAGTCAAGTCCTATAATTAATAGTTAGGCCTCCTAAGTATAGGCAGTGGCAGGTATTTACTACCTAGCTATTACAAGCAGGTTTTGAAAGCAACTGGGTCAAGTTCTGTCTTAGAAGTGCTGCTCCCACTGCTTCCCTCAAAAAATTTAGTGTAATATGGTATTGCCATAGTGGACTCCATGGCACACACATGATGGCAGCCAGCCATCACTGAGATTATCGAATATCAACTAGGGATCATTTAATTATTTAACACCACACAGCTGAAATTAAATACCCTTGCCATTCTGAGAGAACAGTATTACAATGGGCCCTAAAAAGACCTACAAAACCAAGGAATAAATTGTTTTGTGGGAAGTGTTCAAATTTTTTAGAAGCTGTGGTTTTTACAACTGTCTAAAGTCTACTGCTGAAAAAAGTTTATTCTCCAAGTAGAGATGAAGTCATCTTTCCCAGGTGAATAATCTTTTGAATATGACTACCATTACATCATACAATATAAATAAAATGACAGTGCCATTATTTCTCCTGTTTGCATAACAGTTAATGAAATTGGGAGCAAGAATTATGCTGGAGAATGCAACCCCCAAACTTCCCATTCTCACAGACTTGAGAAGAAGTACAGCAGCTTATTACTCAAAAAAAAAAAAAAAAAAAAAAAAAAAAAAAAAGACCATGTGGATTCTACCCTATTATTGAAAAGCAACAGTTTATAGCTTTAACGTCCTTTTTCTTTCCCAGGTATGACATCTAGAGCTGCATTTGCAAGACCAGATAACATGAAAAAAGATAAAAATAGTGTCAGTGTCCATTTATGATCCTATAATTCTAAGGTGTCATTTAACAAAGAAATTGAATACAAAACATGTAGAAGTGAAAAAAAAAAAAAAAAGGCCAAACCTACAGGCAAACTATGTAGCTTTATGCAAGCTGCATGACTGACATAAGCTATTTACCATTTTATCAGTGATTGAATAATAGAAGCAGGTGTTCCTACCGGTCTAGGCGGAATACTCTCACTAAACATTTTCTAAATCTATCGCTCTTGTATCAGTGATGCATTGTGTAGCTGTATTTTCCAGGGCCCAAGTTATGAAATAAATTCACAATACACCAGCTTAGAATCAACCAGCAATGCTTATATCTCAGGCACTGTAAGCTATTAATTCTTCATTTAGGGGAAAATGAATTCAGTTCCTCCAAAGAGATAGTGTGTTTTCCTTTAAATGTTTATGTACAATGCCTAGCACACTGTCTATATGTAAACCATGAACAGAAATAACAATTTTAACAATTACTATTTTTTCATGGACTTCAAGAAGAAGGAAAAGGAGAAAAAGAATGTGCAAGTAATAAAATAATTCAAGATCATTTATCTATTTGTTTTAAAACACTGCAGTTTTTACACATAAGTTTTGAATGCTCCTAAAAATTAAACATATTTAGGAACATTTCAAGTACACGGTAACTTTTTTTTTTTTTTTAATTAAAAAGTCTGTGGACATAAAGTATTTCTCTAATATATGTGGAAATATTATTTATACCCATTCTTTTCATGCATTCATCACCAAGCAGCAAAGATCGTAACGACACACATACACAAGCATTTTTAGCTTCATAAAGTTTCAGATCTATCTCTATATCCATATTAATGTTGCTTTTAAGAGCAAAGATGATCTTATTCTTTTCACCCACCACCCCTTCCTATAACAAAGGCTATATCCTTCAAAAAAATGTAAATATTTAAGTACCTTAAAAACTTTTTTTTTGCATTTTATTCCTCAGTCTAGAATTCAGCAACATGTAATTAATATTATTATCAAAACAATAAAATATCTTTTTAAATGTTTGTTACCATGTCTTGGATACCTTTTCAGTTATTAGCAGTTCATCAACAAAGTGTATACTGCTGTCTCTTATACCTGTTAAATCACAGGTATGTACAGATACTTCAGGAGCATTGGAACATATTTATAGAAAGTAAAATAAATACACAAGATTATTTGATTTATTCCATTTTCTGTATCTAGAAAAGAAAACAATCCAATAGGACTATTTATGAAAAAAAGACAGAATGAGTACGGTAAAATTTGGTCATAATGAAATAAACTTGGAAGTGGAGCTAAACTTGTACACTCTCCCAGCTAGAGTTCAGATTATTTAGAGCAGATTTGGAAATGAACGCCTGTCATAGATTTTTTGTCAGATTCTGATTTCAACTTGTGTGGAGAATTATGACTTCTAGATTATCGCCAACTTCAACCAGCAAAAAAATATTTTTTCAAAGAGGAGAATGGTTACTTTAAATTCATAAATCAAACTTGAACTTCCAAAAGTACATTCTGTACAGTGTTTACTGTTGTGGCCTGTATGCATATTTGCTGATGCTTCTTACGTTATACCTGTTTATCTATGTTCTAGTTTCTCTTGTCATCCCTCCAATCTTTGCTTGCCATACCTAATATGCCAAGTTATTTACCTCTTTGCTATATTTGTACTTAATTTTTGCTACTGGTGACTCTATTGTTATTATACATAACACCAAAAATGCTGCCTCCTTTTACTGCTTCTTAGTCTTGTATAACACTGTTTGATGCTAAAAGGCACTATAGAGCAAGCAAGAAAACCCAAGTCTTCAATTTATAAGAAACTAGTAAGAACAGTGCACCATAGCTCTACATATACATCCAAAACTTTCCACACCATATGCATGACCAATGAACTACTGCTGTCTTCTCACAGATCAGGGATGTTGTAAGACCTTCAGTTTTGCTGGTGGCAACGGTGTTGCAAATGTTGAATAACTATCAAGAAATTTGGCCTATTTGCCAAATTGGTGCAACACATGTCCAAATTACCCTATGGAAACCTTTCTGAAAATAAGGGTAGCTTTTTGATTAAGCAGTGTTTTTTTTAAAAGGACAATTTTCTATTGAAAATCTGAAGAAAGCAAATAAACCCACCACCTTTGTCTTTGTCTTACACAGAAAGATGAATAACTGCTCACTTTCCCTCTAAATCCTCTGCCACCCACCTTCTGGACTGTCCGACGGCCTCTAGTTTCAGTCCGGAGAGGCAAATGATGCTTTTGTGCAAATATTTTCTTCTGCCTTCTTTAAAAATCCCTCCCCACATCCCACTTTCTACCTGCATGGAATCTACTACACTAGAAGGACTGCTCCAGAGCTGCCATGTGTCTAGAGATCTTGGTCTGGAACAGAAGGGTATAGAGAGAGGCAACGAGAGAGTCATGTTGTCTGTGTGACTATTCTGTCCGTTTTCCCATGAGTGAGTATCAGATGAAGGATGATAGCTCCTTTTAGTATTTACTGAGGCTGAAGGCTCCCCTTCCAAAGGCATGGCCAGTGCTTATGCGTGCTCTTTTTGCAGGGCTTTGCACACTCCAAGGATCTCAGCATCGTACATCTCACACTATAGAGTATCTGTCTCTGCCAAGGGAAACACAGGGGTTTTGGGTACCCTTAGGCAGAAAGCAGCCAACTGTGTTTTGAAGCAGAAGCACACATCAATGTCCAGGAAAAGGAGCATTCCTTTTTTCTGAATAGAATTTCCATCCTGATATTGATAATTGTTTCCTAGCAAAATACTGTCTGGTAGAAGCTAGTAGGTTTTCATTGTTTTCCTGAGAAGTGTCTCTGTGATCATTTTTCCGAGGGAATATTTTATATTAAAAAAACCTCAACAAACTCTAGCTGCAGCTTCTTAACTAAGCAGATATGGATATTGACACCTACACACAGAACACCTATATTTCTTTCTCAGTGGAGCAGAGTGTGATTTAACTTGTACATGTAGTAAAAGTCATAGAGTTAGCAAATACGTTTTTAATTCCTGGATCATTTTACTATATTGCCTTCAACTTCATGGTCCCTGGAGAATAGCTTAAAGTTTTACGAACTTTCAAAACAAATTTCTATTACACTAAAAGAACCACCTGTTACAGATGTTTTTTTAAATAACTCTCTTGGAGTGTACTAGTGGTGACTCAATTAAATTATGTTGAAATGTGTGGTTATTCTTGTCCAGTAAAACATTTTCTTGAGTCCTTTGCATTCATAACTAGCTTCGGTAGCAATCCATTTCCAGTTGCAAGTCAAGACAGCACTAGCCCTTAACGTTCTAATAAACGAATGGTTTAACAATTGGGAGCTAATTGTCACAGTGGGACAGCCTGGGAAGCTTGTAATCAGACCTATATTGTCACAATTCATTTTCATATTGTAGCAAAATAATAACATCAGGAGCCCTTTTGAATTAAAAGAAATCTCAGTTTATACTCCTAGATGCTCAGTCTGTGCACTTTAAATCAGATTCAGTAATTTTAGACCACCTTAATCTCCTCAAAATCAACAGCCAACATTTTCTTGCTATGTCTAGGAATGACACTTCAGCAATAAAATCCTATTTCCAAAAAATGGATGGGATACATTCAGTGGCAAATTACTTGTAATATTTTACAGATTTACTCCACTACACCTTTACTACAAATCTTACAAAATCAGCACTTATTTAAACCACAGCCATGTTTATAGACAAGCAGATATTGTAAATCATAGCCAGGATCCAACTGGTAAAATAAACTTACTTGCAAAGAGATATCTCTTCTAGGAGTATGTTAATAAATCCAAACCTAACTTCCAACGTATCTAAATTCAGGGTACAACAGTGCTTGAGATTTTTTTTAAAATACACTATTTTCTATTTCCTCAGTCTCACCGTCTCCATGTTTGTCTTGATTTATTTGCAACTAATCATATAATACTACTAAGATTTTTAACGTAGAAAATTATAAACATATTCAAACAAACCATTTAAAGTTAAAAACAGACCCTTCTACACAAGAGCTTAAAAAAAAGATAACTAATTAAAACACCTTCAACACTTCAGAAAAGGAAAGCATGTGTGTGTGTGTGTGTGTGTGTGTGTAAACCAACAAAACCAAACCCCAAGGCTTCAATTGTTGTTCACAACTGTCCAGAAAAGAAACTAATTTGCCAGTTTGGTGTGACTTTCAATCTTTGCTTAAAAAAAAAAACGGTCTGGAACTAGCATAAAAGGGTTGTCAGGCACTGTAACTCACTTGCCATATTAGAGACATCTGAAAAACTTGCAAAACATGTCTACTCCAGCTGAGTTGGAATTATTTGATCTCTTACTTGCATATACACTGACTTTCCCCATCCTTTTTTAAGAAATGAAGATAAGTCAGAAAATTACAATGGTCATATATTCACTGGCTTCCATTCAGGGAAAAAATGATATGTCCACTGAAAACAAATTAGAATTGTTCCTAAATTGGCTTGTAGATACAAGTTGTCCCCCTTACAATTAGTTTTGGACGCAATGTTTAGATGTGACTTTTTTTAGCTCCACCTATGAAAAAAATGCCTAAATTATTTTTTCTGCACCAAGCCAAGACTATTATGGAAAATCCTAGTTACTAAACTAGTCCTGCTGGAGCTTCACATTAAATTCCAAAGAAGAAAGCAAATTTGTCAACTACTTTTTCAGAGATCATGTTTAGTCACTTACTGCACCAAATTGAGTAAGTACATCCATCCCATTAAGAACATAAAACATTAAAAACTAGCTGGAGCCTCCTAATTATAATTTCTTCTTGTAAAATAAAAATTACTAATCCTAAAACACTTATTTATTTGGTGTTTCTTATTAAGACAAATGCATAAAACCTGAGTGCTTAATTTCCCAAAGTTTGGCAATTACTATTCCCTGTAATTTTAAAATCAAAAATAAACCACTGTTTATAGCAAAACATAATCACAACGCGCTTTAACCCCTTGTTCCATCAAAAACAAAACAAAACAAAACAAATCTAACCCCAAATCTCAAAACAAACAATATCACTTGGTTTTATCCCAGAAGTTTCTAGGTAATGAAAAAAAAATTCTCATGATGACTGCCCTTTATGCACCTGATCTCTTGACCCAGGTTTCAAGGCGGTTGTTGTTTCAGAACTTTGTGCATTTCTGCCTGGGTTTTCCGCATCTTAAATATTCTAGCTGGTGTTTTTCCCACTGGTTCTTAAGAAAAGAACTATTGTTAAAAAAACCTCAAGTGTCTCAAAGACTAATCATAGAGGAACTGATAAAATGAGATAGATGGACAGCCAGAATACGTCATTAAGTCAGGACAACATCGTAAGCTTTAGAATCAATAAACAGAATCAAACATTATTTGGATACCATTATGCAGTATGAAATGGATTTTTTTTTTCTAAAGAGGATATGCAGCCTTGAAAGAGAAACAACAGGGAGAGGTGATTTTTATTGTATAAGATTTTAGTTCTGATTTGTAATATTAAGTTTTGTTAAACACATTACATTTACTTTTGTTTCCTAGATTATGTGGAGTAAACAATGACATTCAGTAGTCATGTTCTAGAGAAAAAATATATAGTATGCCCCTTTGGTGAAACAGTTTTTAAATTCTAATAGAATTTCAAGGTTATTATCTATTTCAGATCAACACTGGAGGTCAGAGTTCACAGCAGCCAGAATTTACAAACCTCCAATGGGTTTTGATTGACAGCAATCAGCATCTCTTCAGCTTCACTGAGGGAACAAAGTACAGGTCAAGACAGCAGGCGATTTCATCTGTCATTTTTAATTATCTAAATGATATTCACAGACAAAACCTTTCCCATCCATCAGGGCATCACATTACCATAGACAATGTTTGTTTAAAGAAGAGGCCATAAAATCAAACAATTATGAATGCAGACAAGCCTTGCTATTGACTGCATAAATAATCAAGTGAGATTTCCAAAACTCTGCTAATGAATTGGTAGATTGCTGGCAGGAAGTGGCAAGTAATAATACAGACAACAATCTAATGTTCTTATTGACTTTTACTAAAGCTTGACTACAGTAGCAAAGATCCGAAAATGACGTCAAGTAAGGTTTCCATAGGAGCCGTATTGATATCAGTACAGTGCTAAAATACAAGTAGTTAACTCCTGACCTTATAGTAGGACCAGCAATCCCCCGAGAGAGCTGAAACACTAGAAGTACAATACTTCATGAGCTGAGCCAACAGCCTCAGGGCTCCAACAGCATTACTGCGCAGGCAAGGGTCCCTTCTTTTACCATGTATAATAGTCTAATCTGCAATAATTCAATGGGAATCCCCAAAATTAACTCAATTTGAGTCTGTTATATGAGTAAATAAACACCTGTATGCTGAGCTTGAAAAGTATGCATTTAATACTGTTATGAAAAATATGCTGTGCAGAATACAGCCCATTGGAATGGACAACTTTCTCATCCTGATGTCCCCAACAGGTTAACAAAAGTCACAAATAGTTTAAAGGCCAGAGTCCCAGGTGACATAAATCACCATAAGTCTTTTGCTCCATTTACAGTATCATGCCTGTATCTCATTAACTATAAACATATGTAGCTAATTGACCCAAATGTTAACGACAGCATTGGTTTCATTCACCAGAAAAAGCAGAAAATTATCTTTTCTGCTCAAGCCCAACATGGCAAAACTAGTAAGAATCTCTTTCCTGGGTTCTAATAAACCACCATGAGACCTCTGAGGAAAAGACAAAGGTACAGGAAGATGATATGTGAAATGGGAAGGCTGCCTGCATTCAGCAGGGCAAAGCTAAAAATGTACTTTCTCCCACTAGGAAATACAGGAAAAGGATATCTTCTGGGTAAAGGAATTAGGGCTGGCACCAGACGCACTGTGATGACAGCAGCCAGGTAGGTGTACAGCAAGAATAAGAGTGAGAGTTTTTTGCAAAGGCCATGAGAACAGTTATTGAGAGAGAGAGAATAGCAGAAACATTCTCCCTCATTACCACATGTAGACCAGATTGCTGTCAGCACATGATTCTAGTTTCTTTCAGCTGAAAGCATATCACTAACACTACAAGTCTCAAGCTTCTCACCCATATGATGTCCGTGGTACTGGTCTGGCAAACACTATGGAGCGAAAAAGCAGGTTTGTACTTCAGAATCTCAGTAGTTTTTCCTGCCAAACAAAGTAAGCCAATCTATGTTTGCAAAATCTTTAACTGCCAGCTGTGTTTCTGGGACTGTCCTTCGCCATTGTGTCTGAATGAGCTCAAACTAGTTCACTGATGGTCTCATATTAGCTCAACCACATTTTTCAAATCTTTATTAGCTCTTAATGATTTTTTACAGATGTTAAAGAAGGAAACTGGACTGATCTCAACGGGATCTCAAAAAAGCGAGGCTTTTAAAAGGAAAAATGGAAAAAGCTCATGATCCAGAGAGAAAAGGACTATCATTATATTTGATCTTGGCTCACAGAAAAAAAAAAAAAAAAGAAAAAAAAAAGATGTCTAATTAGTCCCATGTAACCTACCTCCTGGCCTAAAAAATTAACGGGAAATTATTCCCTTCCCCTTCAGTCCCCCTCCCGCCGCCTACTGATTTTAATTATCCTCAGAGTACAACAGATTCTCACCAAGCTTGGTCATGACGACTAAACAGACCCTGCAGATTGTATCTTTCTACTGCAATTTTCCCCCTTGAACACATAATTGGTAATGAATGCAAGGCATCTACTTTTACAAAGTATTGTGCATCTGTTACTAAAAGCCCACTCAGGATTCCATCTCAGTCAGTAATACGGTATGGCTTGCTTTCTCATGTTGGTAACCAGACAACAGAAACATTAAGATTGCATTAATGGTTTACAGCTCCTAGAACCAAGTCTTTTAGTTTAAGTTCCACAGGTTCAGGTTTCGAGCCTCAGGAATAGCCTGGCCAGTATTTGTTCTCATCAGCTTGCAAAAGTGACTGATACCCTGAATACACCACAAATGGATATCTGATAGAATATAACGTACTTATGTCAACAGAAGCCACTCTAGATCTGACTGGAGTCAAGACACTGCCAACCTAAATAAAAAATAGTTCAACATTAAAAAAAAAAATAGTTTTGAATGAAGAGGTTAATTATCTGTCCAAATCTAGATAATTTCACTGTACCTGTATATTACAATGGGAGAGATGCATGTAATTCAGATTTAGATTCATGATTCTGGGTCACGGAATGATCTAAGTTTCTAAAGAAGGCAAATACAACCAATAACTGCACTGAAATTACTCTACAGGTGTTCCTATGTAAGATACCTTTAGCAACCACTGCTAAAATTGTACGCACAGTAACTTGGTGATTCTTCTCAAATATAAAGAACCTGGGTCTATGCATTTCACCAAGATAGTTTTGCCAATCTTTTATCTGTCTTACTTTGTAAGTTTAATACTATGATTTATTGTGATTTACCTTTTCTTATCCACAGGAACTACTTTTTGTACTATTAGCATTGTAAAAGAGACTTAAAGTTTATAAACACTGTATCATAATATACAATTACAATATTTTAAGTCCTATGGGTAAATACCTTAGGGTTGTTAGAAAGACATCTCCTTTCCCTTAGGAAAACATACTGTTTTCTAAAAATCCTAACATATATTAAAAATATTTAAAAATGCTTTGTGAAGAAAGGTTCTCTAAAGTATTAAGTTGTGTTTAATACTATTCCTTCTTCTACTGCAGCAATCATTTACACCATGGACAGTCTGAATTAAAATAATCCATCAATGCATCATAGTTTGGTTGCAGGCAGTGACACAAAGGACAATGCCATGGCAACAAACCAATGGAACTATAGAAGTTTCATAGTTTCAACAGAAAAAAGGAGTCTCAGCTAGGTGTCTTTCTTGGAGAGGAAGATGTCAATATTTATATGAATTATTAATTTTAGAAATTATGTACAGAATTTTTTTTTAATAAGACAAGCAAATTCTGATTAAAAGAAGATTTTGAAGGATGGAGGTATTTGGTCCCAGAACTTAACTGTGAAACTCCATTGAAAGAAAACAAGTATTAATGTAAAGGTTTATAAAAGATCTTGAACTGACAGTCTAGGCAATACAGACACAATTGTTCTCAATGAATATATTATATTCCTTCTCCCCTTGATAGTAGCAGTCACGATATTTTCAGTAGATGAACGATTTCCTGGGGAAATTCTACACTAAAAGACACTTCGGATTTCATTCTTTTCATAGTTATTTCCTACAAGAGAAGGCTATATTCCAGCAAAGGACTTTAAAGCAAATGATTACTGACTTCAGAATGTATTTCAGGCTTTTATAGGTTGGTGACCTAAGAAATATGTGACCAGCTAAAGTTCTTTGAGAAAGATGGTAACAAACTTAAACATTTAAACCATCTTTACTTATCTGTTATTCCAGTGCCCCAGGATGAAATATTCCAGGTTTCAAATCACAGAAGCCATGAAAAATTATTAAAGAAATAAGAAAAAAAACCCCAGTCACCACACAATAATCCCCCTGTCAAGGAATTTTTCGTTGCTGAAGATGTTTTCTAGATTTGCAAATCTATCTGAAGAAAGCAATATAAGAATGGCATCAGAAAGTTGACCACATTAGTTACTGATATTGGTAACTAACCACATTAGTTACCGATATTGGTTCTTTACCAATAACAAAAAAAACCAACATGGTATGACAACAGGCACGTATTTTTCAAGTCTAAATCAATCTAGAAGTGTTTAGCTTGTGTAATTAGAAAATGTCCTATCTCAAATGGCTCAATGGTTTGCATAAGATCACCACATGACCAGAAGTCAAAATACAACATGAACAAAAAATGCAAAGTAAAAAAAAAAAAATTAAATTAAAAAAAAAAAAAAAAAAAAAAAAGAGTTGAACAGCAAATAACTCTCCTTGAAAGAAGAAATCAGGGTAATATATGCTTGCACAAAATAAAGCAAGGAAATTATCTTGAAATAAATGAATCTTAATGAATGATTTTGTTATATTGACAGGGAACTATTAATAAACTTGTTCTTAAAAGAGGTACTTCATTTGAAGGAGGAAATCTTTCTGCCTATAATGAAAACTGTTACACTTTTCTGCAAAAGCCTTTGCCATACCAGAATATATTCAGTCATTTTCCCTGAGCAGTTCATGATATTCAGTCCTGGATACTATTTCTTTAATCATTCTTACCATAATCTTTTTGTTTCTGCTTAGTCGTACCTATTAAGAGAATCATTTAAGCACCTTTGAAGCTGAGCATATACTTAAGTGTAGGGTTGAACTGAAGCACAGAACACAATTCCAAACAAGTTTATCAGAACTGATTAGCCAGACAGATAATACATGCTCTCATATGAAAATATGTTTTCAGCTCTGGTTCATTAATAGCGATATAAATCAGGAGTATCCACTGCAGTCAGTGGATTAAACAGTTTCTAAAAAGAGTGAGAGAAGCCACAGGACTGAATTACTCGCATTTGTGACGACCACACAGTGGATGACATTTTCTGCTTCTTAACAAAGCATTAAAAGTTAGAGAAATAAAGTTCCACTTAGCTACTGTCATAAATTTCAGCAGGACAA
Source organism: Falco punctatus (assembly GCF_963210335.1). Lineage (NCBI taxonomy): Eukaryota > Metazoa > Chordata > Aves > Falconiformes > Falconidae > Falco > Falco punctatus. The sequence continues at coordinate 12,447,710 of NC_137587.1, forward strand.
GTCTTAGGACCTCCACCACCTTATAAATTTCTTACAAAACAAAACCTGTAAGTTTGGATTGAGGGGTTCCACTTTTTTCTCTTTTTTTTTTTTTTGAGAACTTTTGCATTTTGAAAAAAAGAGTGTAACGCTACCTGATTTTCAGCTAAACACTGAAATGCATTTTTGTACATTCAGTCAGCTCCATATCCTGAAAAGGTCTGATTCAAAATATGCTCTGAATTTCCTCCTTTCTACTCTCTTATGAAACTGAAAACCTGTTCTCATTTTCAGAGTAAAAATTCAGTTATATTCCTGTGAACAACTGAAATAAAATCTATTAAATTTTCATTGTGGCTTTTGTAATACTCGTGTGGTTTTTATTTCAAAGATAAATGCATCTGTGCTTGTTTCTCAGCTGACTTCAGTTCTGCTAGTCTGTTCTCTACAAGATTTTGGTCTTTGTATTGTATTGTAAAAACAGCAGCAATTTGTAGAAAATCTGTGTATTCAGTGTTTTCCACATGACACTAATTTACTGTGCTAGGTATTCTCATCTTTTATTTGGACTGAATTTTTAAAATACCATTAACTACATACTGTGGCTCGAGCTGCATAAAGTTCATGGAGGAATTTGATTTCAGATGATTAGCTAAAAATTTATTACATGACCCAAAGGTTTAGCTCTGCAGCAATATTTCAAAATACACAATATTTAGGGAAAAGGAGAGCAAAATCGGAACACTGCCACATGGCTTACTTATTATTCCTCTTCAGGATCTTTTGTAGATCAATTGTGCTGAAGAGGTCATGCAAATGGATGATAAACCTACATGGTCATAAAGGAATGCTTGTATCTTTATGTAGCCATCTGCAATGCCTACTGAATTTCACAGCCATATCTTTTTTTCCTGTGGACAGGATGGCCAAATAGAGACCTCTGTATTCCTGACAGTTCTTTTAATCTACAATTAATATAGTCTGCATCGTTGTTCACTACTGCTTTCCTGTTAATATGCCTATTTTGAACAGTGACAACCAAGAAGTTTCACATTTGAACCTTCAGCCTGACAGGACAGAATGAAACACCCAGGCATTCACGTCTGCCCTTCCTTGGGGTGCCTGTAGAATACATCAGTCAAAATGCATAAAACACAGAGTACCTGAATAATCACTAAATAAAATCACTTAAGATTTTAATGAAAAAAGTAATTTATCAATACATTGGCTGTTACATTAATCAGGAAAAAATGTTCCCCCTCCCCTTAAATTATTCCCATTAAATTCATGTTAGTTTGAGCTTTTTTGATGTGCTAACATGTGAGGAACACTCACAGAATCTGCTTCTAGACAATTAGGGTTAATTTCTATGCTTCTTCCATAGTCACGAAAGAGGGAAAATTTGCTTGAACAGGTAATTCACAACAAAAGCTTTATTTCATAATTGTGAAATGCCTTCTAAGTCTAAAGTTAGCCTTCTGCATGCCTCAGGTGCTTCTGCCAGAAAAGACACAATTTGCGTGTAGTAAGAAAAATAAGGAATTAATACAGTTTAATGAAACAGCATAATCAGCAAAATAACAACGCAGAGCAGTTTTTTTAAAGGTTTCAATACCTTCCAACAAGAGATTTTCTGGGGAATTACCTCCATGGTTTTATTTTCCTTTTTTTTCTAATACGAAGTACTTATTCCTTATGTAAATGCATAAAATGCAATATAAGAAATAAGATTATGGTGACAGACACCTATGACATCTCTAAAATTGTATGTCACAAATCACAGCATGGCAATCATGTACCTAACATTCAAAGTACTACATATATTAATGACAAACTACATGAAATATAAAGGAACTCTTACTGTACAGAAAAAGAAATCTGAGCAGAGGACATTTTTGTTTCTGTTTTTAAAAAATTAAAAATGTCCTTTTTTATCTCAAGAGAGGTTTATAAAGACATAACTTACCCATGTCTTCGTGGGTTAAAATAATAAAAGATGGGCATTGTGCCATCTCTTCCTTTTATACTCCTGATTTTTTATTGTGAAACATTTCTATTTTAATACAAAACCAAAACCTCCCTTATGCCAATCAATATAAGTATTGGTTAAAAGGAAACCCACACCTCATAAAATCACACCTTTAAGAGAAGCATTACTGTTGTTTTCATTCACAACACTTTAAAATAAAAGCATATAATAGATAAAATACAATGAAATACCCAAGGCAGAAGCGTGTTAAGCCATATTAGTTCCAAATGACTAAAATTTTTAAAGTACTAACTAAATGAATTAGTAATTATTGGCTGCTTATTTTAAAGGATTGTAATTTTTTATTTAAAGAGCTTTGAAGTACATGCTGTGCTGTCAGTAATCCTTCCAGTACACTCTGTCTTAGAACAGAGGAGGCTTCTACAGCCCTCCAAATTATAAGATCGGCTCCCAAAAATCTCTATATACTATATGCATTCTATATGAGAAAGAGTTGACCAGAAATTTTCAAAATAAAAACTTACAAGCTGTGGGGGAGAGCTGATAAAAGTAGCATGTGTTCACGTTCACAGTCCACTCCTTTCCCCCTCTGTGAAGAAATACCTATCTACTCTATTCAAGGGTGTATACAGCTCTGGCATTTTGACCACTTAATGCTTACAGTGAATTTCGTTTAAGGATCTAAGTCAACCAAGAAGCAAATGCTCCACTTCAGCTACCTCTGAATGAGATTACAGGCAATTAAAGATGGTTTAACTTTGCTTTCCAAGTTCTTTTATACCTTTGGCCTGTAAAGGAGATCAATGCATGGCATTTTTCAGTCCTAGAATGTCCTCGATGCTTCTTGGTGCCAATAATTCATTCTTAAATGAATACTTCCGTTTCAAAGCTCTTGAAAGACAGCCCTCCCCTTGGCTTATATAAGGGGAAAGTAGTATTGGGTAAAGAACTTTGCTAAAGGAGAAAATATTGGGGGAGAGGGGAGGCAGAAGCCCTCATCTCTGGCATGGGATTTTCTCACTCTCTGAGATTGCTTGGTGTGGCACAAATGGATTTGGCCCTCAGAGGGTTTTGAGACTGGGATAGTATAAGAAGAGAACTTTTTATTAAAGAGAAGTTATTTCAGGGTTTCTGGAGATCAAGGCTGACTTGGGAACCCACACCGATTCTCCCAGGAAAATGAGCGAGTAAATATTAACAAAGTTTCTTCTCAACGTGAGAAAAAAAACACTTGTAAGTTCCAGTCCTTTCAGAAGGATTTTTTTTTTCTTTTGGCATTTAAAAAATACTGTCAATTCCTCAGTGTGCTGCTGCTTTTTATATGCCTGCATAAGCAGAAAAAACCTGACGTATCACAATCTTGCCACGAATGGGAAGAGCCCTCGTACAATCTCACAGGACATCTTTTGACCTAAGTTGGCCTTTCAAACATAACAGCACTGCTTCAGAAGACTTGGCTTATCCATTCAGTGACTGTGCTGGCTGGGATCTCTAACTCATTGGGAATACAGAATCTGCTCCAGGTTGGGAGCCAACTGCTGGTGTAACACTGACAGATGCAGGACCCATATGCCCAAGTCTGGGTAGGATGCCTGCATCACTGGCATCTGGATGTCAGCTTTCCTTTTCTGGCTCTACTGCTGGCTTTGCTGATAAACCCGATTGTCTCACTGCTGTGGGTCAGCCTGCTGCTGCCCAGTAGTCATGTTTCTTGGATTAGTGAGTGGTTCCTCTCTATTAAGGAGTACTATCTGAGCATAGTATGCATCCCTTAATGCTTTCAGATGCCACTACACATCTAATTTCAGTATTTCTACTGTTCCTGGTGATTTAGGCAAAGATGCTGAAACTTTGCAGGTGCAGCAAATCTGTAAAATTTATAAATGTTCACTCCCTGTCTCGTGTCTGGGGAGCTCTGCTGATAGCATCCATTATTTTTTAAGCCTAAATATTTTTTTACTGCCAGGAACTGCAAATGTAAGATTTGGATTACACCACAAAGACTTTTTTTTTTTATAAAGAGGAAAACACACCACATTAAAATGTTATATATAATAATAATAAAAAAAACACAACCAACCCCCCCAAAAAAACCCTATGTGAAAAGTTGCCAACGTATCATTGACACCTACTTAGAAATTTGCATGTATCACCCTCAATGGGCACATTCTTGACACTAAAGTAAATAAAATACACTTTAACTAAAATGTTGTGCTTTGGTGTTGCAACTGTTCTTCCTTAGTTGTTCTGAAAAAGTATTTTTTCCCCTTTGCCTTGGGAATGCAACAATACCTTAATACTTGGGAGCAAAGCTTGATAAACCAAATAAATTAAGATATGTTAACCATTTCCTCAGGTAAGAAATCAGAATGGCCATTTTCCATTTACATTTGGGGTCTCTCCCAAAATTACAGCCTCTCCATGAGGGACGTCACTGAATGTTCTTCTAGAGCAAGGCTTAAGGGTATACATGCTCCTAAATTCAGCAATAGCAGCTACAGTCACTTCCTGCCAAGTCTCTTACATGTAGATAATTCATACCCTCATCAGGAATAATCTATTTGGGAGTTGGGAAAACTTTTGTAGAATGAATGCCAAATGCTGCTAATTAGCCATTGGCAAATACTGGAAGCATGGGGGGCAGTACAAACTCAGTAGCCTAAATGTGCAAGGACTAGGCATGAAGCAACCGCCTTCCTCTCCCACAGCATGTGCACAATCTAATGTAGACTACTGCATCCTAAAATGTGAAGGGGGGGGGGGGGGGGGGGGGGGAGGGGCTTGCTAGGCACAAATAAGAATCCCTATAAGATCCTCAATGCCAACGCCAGTGAACAAGAACAGGCCCTTCCACAGGAAGGGGTAGTATCTTCTGTTGGCCAACTGAAGTAGTTTGATCTTTCACAGGCATAGCTTTAGGAGCCTACAACTAGGTGTTCAGCAGAAAATATCTATTTTTGTGTGCCAACTGCAACACATAAAAATGGCTACTTGCAAGAAATTAGACACATAAAAACATGAAAACATGACTTTCATTCCCAGGACAATAAACTTGGCTTTACAATAAACAAAATCAAGTATTTTTTAACTTTTTTGATAGACCAAAACAACCATTGTATCCTTGAAAATCTGAATTGTTTCCTGCCCTCTAATATACATATTAATAACTATTATTTATATTTAGAATAATACTAGCCATTTTTCTTCAAAGGGTGGATCATATTCTGTCTTTGATTTTGCTTGAGTACATAATTTATAAAGGATGAAAAACCCTACCTTAAACTTTACTATTTCAGACATGTAAATGTAAAAATATAAATTTAAAAATAAAAAAAGAGAAGACAGACAAAGATGACAAAAAGAGAAACACCAAGCTTAGCAGGACAGTCTTTCAATAAGATTATTTAATGCCCCAAACTGTTTGTTCTCAGATTAACACAGAGGTCTTCTTATTTCCAGAATTGTCTACTGACCATATACTTTATATAAATAAACCTCAAAATTCTAAACCACAATAGAAATATATTTTTTGTGTAAAAGTTTGGTTGTTTTGAATACTGAAACACTGTGTCCAGGCTTTCAGTTTAACTCTCACCTATAAGTGACCTTCTCTGAGACTCTACAGAGGATATCAGAGTTTCTACAGGTCTGTTACACATTAGGCCTCCACTCAGACTCTGGCTTTTTTGTGTTTATTTTCAATAAAAGTGTTTTTCATACTGTGGACTATGAAGCATTAACTGTTAGCCTGAAGAACGCTGACCAGTCCTATACTGTTAGCATCTCTGTTCTTCCCACTCCCTAAACTACATCAATAAGGGAAGAGAGGGAAAATAAATTAATTAAAAAAATACTTTCACCTAGTATTTTTTTGAAAGTAAACAACAAAGTGGTTTTATCAATGGACTAGGAGACAGCTGCTATAGCAAAGACAGTATCCTCCATAATGGTGACTGTTCTCAGTTGTAGCCCCTCTGGAAATGTGAAGAGGACTTCTGAAGTCTAGACACAAGACACACATCAATCACAGAATTTTTTTCTCCTTAAAGTGTGCATTAAAGGCAGATAATCCACCACCTCTGTGCTATAAAAAACATGAATGAAGTGATAAAGATTAAAATCTTTAAGTTGAACAGAAGATACAACTGCAGCGTATCTTCTAATACTAAGTGCAAAGCAAGCCAATGATACACACTTCAAATCACTCTCTATATGTAGGGAAGAATTCATTAAATCAAACCTGAATTCAATCAGACACTAATGAAGAGGTACAGTCTTACAGTAATGTAAACCAGTACATCTAAATAGTATTCTCCTTAAAACAAAAAAAATTGAAAGAAGAAAACAATTCATTGGCTAAGTGCTGTGCATAATTAATGACAGAAGTCAGCATTGATTTGCATCTGATGTGACCTTATTAAATGTCCCCAAAAGAAAATATGATACAATGTAATTACACACAATTACCTCACTTCTGGAAATGTTATCATATGTTTCCATAGTCCCCTTTTTATTTTCTGTACAGGTGGAAATTCTAATACATTCAGGAACATTTTAGCAGCAACTAATTGAAACAACCACTTTTAATCAACTTTGGAGATAATATACTTCAGAACAGAGAGTATTTTCTATAAGCCTGACCTGTTTATTTCAACAATATTAGTATTCCTTTAAATGTTACGTGCTTTAAAGTCTGTGTAAATGTGTTTGCACGTTCCAAGTAAAATCCAGGGGATACAGAACTGCATCTGGGGCTCCAGCTTCTATAGCAGTGGGGAAGGCTGCACACACAGCTTCCATGTTAATGTTTGATTTTTATATTTATTTAGACCTCACAGTTAAAAAAAAAAAAAAGTATGAAAAAGTGACTAGGAGATAGCTGATATGATGAAATAGCTCAGGATTAAAAGCAGCCTTAAACAATACCATTCACATGAATCCCAACTGTCCATGCTCCACTTGTGTTCTCTGTATGCAGACTCCAACATTTCCCTTTGCCAGCACCCAAGGAAAAAGAGGGCACATAGTGCTGCCCTTCACTTCTATTGCAGAGGAGTGCAAAGGATATTTAAAGCCTATTTCTAGTGCTTTTTGTTTTCATAAGAACTGAAATGAGGAATACAGTAATCTTTGAAACTGTCATCAATGTTTTGAAGAGACTGAAGAAAAACATCTGTTAACTTGCAGAGCATGCCCATGAAATACAATATTCCCCATTTTTATTTATTTATATAAAATCAACACCATTTTCCTTTCTTGATGAATGCTGTGATTACAAAAAACCAACAACCCCACAAGGTATTCTGAAACCAGGACACTTATTGTCCTCACCTATATCTTTACAAACACCATAGAAGCTATAATTCTTTCGGTGAACCCACACATTAGTTTATGCTGTCTATACTTTTGAAGCCACCTTACTTCAGAGCAAAATAGGGCTAAATCCCAAATCATAGTTGAATGTAGACTCCACTAAATAGTGTTTTGTTGATGTATCTGAAGAAAAATTCCTCCTTCAGCATCTACAGGCTGCAGCAAGTCCTCCATTTCTTTTAATGACCTATTCCCTCTGTCTGATTCAATACAGCCCACTGGCTATGGAAATGACAACACTCAGCAGGTGACAACAAAACGGTCAACAAACAGTGCTGAGGTATGTCATTTTCTTCAAATACTTTCCCAGGAATTAAATGACACACTACGGTATGCTGTGTCCTGCTCAGATCAAATATTTCTTTATTAAATGAAACCGCATGCTTTTATATATAGCTGCCATATAAAATGTGGGTTTAAGTGTATTGCTTCAAGCTCCGATTGCAAAACAATTTGCTATTTCCCATCCCTCCCCCATTCTCCTTTTAGCATATAACCCCTTGGGCAGCAACCGCTAGGATGCTATACCTTTGCCATAACTCCTGATTGAAAGCTCTGCCCTTATGGAGTCAATCTGATGCACTTACTGTGACTGGGACAAATTGGAGTATGCAAATTAGCACCTTTCGAGTTTCCTGAACCCAGGAAACCCTCTTGCTATGTGTTCCAGCTAATGGACCTGAGATATCCCTTGTAACTGCGCTGTCTGTGCAACTCCTTTAACCTTTTCAGATTCTGATCTAGCCTTTGTTCCTAGTCCTTTTTAGAAATGTGCAATGTATCAGGCTAGCTTCTGTTATAATTTAAGCCGGTGTAAAACCAGAGCCATATCAGAGCATTCAGTGGCATTTACATGTTTAAAGTGCAAAAGAGCATCCACCAGTGAACAGAGGCCCACAAGATTAAACTTTCTGTGACAGAGGTCTTTCTCCCTCCATTCAGCTTCAAATACTTATAATTACTCTGAATCACTTACACTCATATAAAATGCACAATTAGATTTCTAAAGTTCTAAATAACATAAGGTGTAAGAGTTTACCCTTTTACTACAACAGGATGATCTTCTAAGACTATCAGTCTACAAAGTAGTTGAGGAAAGACTGGTGATCAGACCAGATTCTTACGTAGTTTATATATTTAGCTACAGAAAGTTGAAATAGCATCTATCCTTAAATCGTAAAGAGGAAACTGCTACTGGATATGCCTTATCCCTGGAAAGGTGCACCACAAAGCAAAATACTCATCTTTTCTTACCAGAGTTCTATGACTCTTTTCACAACATATCAGTGTTTACACTGTTTTCCCACCTTTAAACTGTGTTTGTGTGAGGTATTTGAGCAGTTAATAACTAGACATTTCATGACACCCCAAATTACTCTTTCCAAGTAGACTGTGTGTCTATCTTTTTCTCAATGTAACGCTTAGTAACTTAACACTATTCTGCCTTGTTCAGTTTTTATTTTTTTTAAGACTTTGTTTCTAATTTAAGGCTCTTAGAATAATCCAGATTATTTTCTTTGGTCCTGTCCACTTAGAAATTGTATTAGTTTTAGAAGGTTGTACTCCCCTCTGTGTATATACTACCATTTCTTACATCATAAATCCATCACGTTTGTTGAGTTTATACCAAGGCATTACAGCATCCCATTTATTACTGTTATCTCACTCTTCTGAATGACTAATTTGAACTTTATACAGTTGTCAGCTTTTCTAGATAAAACATGGTTGCATACGGAATGATTTTGATTTCAGATTGAGATGTAGATTAAGTGTCTAATTCTCTTCCTGTGTTCAGTTTCTCCATTGTACTTGGTTGAAAGCAACCAGTGCCCCTTTTGGTTTTGTACCTGTACATTCTGGATGTCACTTAATTTCAGGAACAAAACTGATAAAAAATAAACTGTACATGATAATAAGGAGGTTCAGATTAAAAAATTAAGTATACAAAGCAGACTACATGTGTGCCTTATAGAAATCATTCCATTTTAGAAGTTTAAATGATCTCCAGATCCTCAGTTCTGCCTTGCTATGTATTCATTCTGTCGTGTTGCATTACACACAGCTCTTCACTGTGAAGAGAAAGCTTAGAATCACTTTGCTGTGTGGTTTCATCTATAACAATTACTTCGTCTTAATTCATCTCTTAATTCCCACATTATTTTTGGTTACTGATGCATAATTTAACCTCTATTTCATCCCCAAAATCTTTACTTTCCGACAGCACAGATCTATGCTGTCCAACATATCCTAAGTTTTGTCAGCTTTTTCACATTTTCCTCTTTTTGTCTGCCTCTGAAACACGCTAACAAAGGTCAGTTGGTCATCTACCCCTTTAACCCAATGCAGGCTGAAAAAAGCCGAATGGTCATCTTGTCCTCAGAAAGTGTACCACTGACATCATCATTAGCAACTGCCCTTTGCAAATCTCCAAGCCAGTAGAAGTCTTTTCTGCTAACACCTTTTACAGCCTGGAAAAATCCTCCCTCAGCACTACCATCTGCTGCTCCCTCACCTTTAGTCTCGTGTCACTATTTCTGTGTTGACTAGTGTTATACAGAGATAACCTCATTATGTAATACTCAGAGCAACTGAAAATAGCAAATGAGAAGATAAATCTTCTCCCTAATATCTTATAGCACTCCAACACTTTCCTGTCTATTTTCCCACTTTTTTTCATTTTCTTGTCAGATGGGGCTCCCTGTAATAATTCAAATATTGGAAGAAAGATTTCTGCTCAGCTATAGCCTAGCCAGCCACAGAACTGCCTCTAAACTTATTGTGAGCTTGTACTTGTTTTTCTACTGCTTCTATCCTATTAAAACACTCTAAGGTTTTGTGATACTCAAACATTGTGAGGAAGACAAATTTTAGAACTATGTATTTTCTAGTTCAATTATGATTATCCATACTGCTTTGCCGATTTTAATTCCTGCGAGTGTGCTTACAAAGCTAAGTATTAGTACTTGTTTTCATTACAGGAGAAACTTCTGTTAATAGCATAACTCTGTACCTTCATCCACAATCATCCATTACTGCAAAAACTAAATAACTTGCTCTGTTCACTGACCTCTACTTTACCTTAACAAAAAAGATTCACAGGTTTTGCACAATCTAAACTGGTTGCATGCTGAACATGCATATTTACAATGTATACAAAACTTTACTTGCATGGTCTCCAGCAAGATGCTTTTAGAAAAAATGAACAGTGTCATTGTCTTGTTACATTCTAATCTAATTATTATAGGTACATAGTGATGTCTTCCAAACATGCCTAAACACTGTAGTGAAATTGTATAGTGAATTCTTTCCACTTTTTGTCTATACCAAGCCTGATAGAATACCATTGTCCTATGAAGAGTATTAAACAATGCTGCAAAAATAACAGAAATTAAAGACAAGACCCATTTGAACAACAGCGTAAAAACTCTGATGTGAAAGTTTCCTTCTGGGTATTTGCCTCTACACCTTCTGTATTTGATAATATTCATTTATAAACTGGATGATAAAACAGCATTAACTTGAGGAGAACGTGGAAACATTTTCCCAATAATAAGTACCAATTTTTCTGGTTGAATATGGGAAAAAGCCTTTTCCTTTGTTTTGTAACTATGGAGATATTAACAATATTTGTTAGCATCCAGTTGGTCTTTCAGGTGCCCATGAGTACTTCTGAGAGTATCACATGTATGATTCAATCTGTTATTTGAAGCTATTAGACAGCTCAGTGGGATAGGGTCAACATCTAGAACACAATTATAGACAGAGCTTTCTTGTAGTTTAGCAGCGCAGGTTGATGAGGTAGTAGCTGCCTGCAAACAGAAGACTAACTGTTAGTGTTCACTTGGAGTGAAAAGACTTACTAATTCTAATTTTTCCCAAGGAAATTTAAGATCATCTGACACGCTCCAGAAAATTACCCAGTGACCCAGATATAGTCTAAGCTACTCTATCTGGTAGTGGCATCACCTGGAGTGATTCACTAGAAACCAAGGTGTTGCCTTTATCCCACACATTTACTTCACAATTAATAAGGGACCAACTCTGAAGAACAGTAGTAGACTACATTGACATACAGCATATATTTGTACAGTTTCATGTTAGTCTTACCACAGCGCAGGATACGTTAATAAAAGAAAATAATTCTAAAATAGGAATATAATACTATTAGAATGAGGCACATCTTTCAATTGGTTCACAATGTTAGCAATTCATCAGGCTTCTTATGTCCATAGAGTGTGGGTAGTCTGTTGACCTTAAATACAGAAAAGCTGAAATAACATCAATAGGTCTAATAACCTGTGGCTTCTTTGTAGGATGGAGGTAAAAACAATTAAATCTCCATGAAGTTCCATTGACAAGCTGGGCTTCCAGTGGTGTAAAAAGGATGTGAATAACATTTACAAAATATCAAATTGCCTTTGATTCATGGAAAGCTTGGGACCACTGCATGGAGTGAAGCCAAACTGCAGCATCTGAGCCATATGTAACTTGCAAGTAGTTCGAATTCTGCTCCCGTTATAAGACTACATTACATGATATAGCCTGTGTTGATAGAGAGGCTGCTAGGAAGTAAAACAAGGGCTTAGAGACCTTGTGTGTACTACAGATGACTTTGCTAGGTCATGTTGGACACAACTGCACATCTACTACAGGTATCCTCTCTCTGAATTGCAAAACACTCTATCCAAGCTTAGTGGTTTGTATCTTGTGGCTCTTGGCTCCATGATGATGAAGAATATGGCTTATAGAGTCAGAACGTCTGTGTTGAGGCTGTCTTTCCTTTGATCTTAATAGGGACTTGATTTTTCTTCCCTCATTGAATCTGATACTGCAATTCCAAAGACCTTTGTTCATCACAAAATACGTTCTTAATGGGAGAAAAAGGTAGAATATAAAGCAAAAGGGAAATGCAAGTCTCATAAATTTTTCAAGATAATGTTCAGTAAGGCTTAGGAAAAGCTTCTAGGAAGGTAGGTGGGCTCCCTTATGGGAAAGATTGAGAATTCAGTGATTTTCATCCATTTGTAAATTACAGGTGTACAAAGTATTTCACTACAGGACTGGATTGTTCATGAGATTGGTAGTTGGGTGTTTGAAAGCTTTTTTCCCTGTTTAGTTCAGTAGTTCAATTCTATCAATTCTATCAAAAGTACCTAATGAGAAATAACTTTAGGGGCATAGCAGAAACCAAATGGGATCTTTTTTGTCTGTTTTGATTTTGGGTTTGGTTTTGTTTGGTTTGTTTTTGAAACTCATGGTAGAAATCTGTCACAACAGTTATTCATCACCATTTGGTGCTCACTGTTGACAAAATCCACTAAAACAAACAAAAAAAACCCCAAACAAACAAAAAACCACAACCAAAAGAAAGAAAAAAATTACATCTTTGTTGCACTGACACTTCATTATCTCTCCGATTTAAGGATTTCTTCACACAAAATTAGGTAGAGGTAGGACAGTATAGACAATCTAAGACTAGTGTCTAAGTTCTTGTGTATGGTAATATAATGCTATATGAAAGTGTTAGAGTTTCTTAAAAGTAGAATATGCACCGCTGAAGCAAAAGAGTGCACTTATGAAAGTTATCACTCTCATATGCAGAAATACAAAATATGTACCGGTCACTCCAGTTCAGATATAGTTCAGATATAGTTCTATTATTATTTATAATATATATACCATTTTTCTACCCTATTCTGACTTTAAAACTATTCCATTGTGTTTAATCCCAAATATTTTTATTCTGTAAGAGGCCACTGGTATTTTTCAAGGAAGAAATACATATTTTTTTAAATATTAAATTTTATTTGAAAATACTGTACATTTTACTTTTAATTGTTTTACAGTTCAAATTGTAAGGTGTGTTCTTTTTTGTTCAAGAATTTTAAAAGCAACTAATTTAAATATGCAAAATTATCTTGAGTTGTTCATACGTGAACTTAAAAGCCATGCAACACAGGAAAATTAAGTAATTATGCCTCCAAGTTATTTACTGCAATTAAGCTCATTTATCATATGCAAATTAGTGCAAACTGGTCTCATTAGTTACTAAATTACTCAATATGAGCTGAACAATGTAGCACTCCAGTTTGTAATGAAAAATCCCTGTAGAGGCAAGCAGTATCAATTAAGCTAATTTGCATATGCAAATATATTCACTAACTTTCCCTTTTCTCTATATTTAGTTCTACATTTCCTGATCATTCCTGATTATATGAAGAATATGGGGTTACTGACCCTTTTCCACACCTTCTCAACAGCAATGAAGTTAGAGAAAAAATCCAGGAGCACTGAAAAAATTATAATCTTGCTAATTTTTACAACCAGTTTCAGCCAAATTTTTTAATAGCAGGTACCAGAATTAGTATTTTTTTACTGGGTTTACTTAAGAAACCAATATAAAATATGTAAACAGAAACGTAAAATTGAAGATGTGTTTACTGAAGTCTATTTCCATTGTAACACCACTTTTAAGAAGAAGAAGAATATGAAAGGTAACAAAGCACGCAATTTGGCAAATCAGAGACTTGTCAAAATTAATTAACCTATTTCCATTATATATTTTTCTCATCTATTACAAACATTTCCACTTTTCATCATTCAGGTGGAATGATTTAAAAGACATCATTTAAAAGACTTTTTGCCCTGATGCGAATATTCTCATAGAATAGTGTTTGGGCATTCGTCTATTGTGGTGTCTTTTTTCCTCAAGAACATAATGGACAGTGGTTTTGGCTTCAAAAATACTGTGGGAATCTCTACAGCATGATATGAAGCAACCAGCTGTGGCTTGGAAATTTTTTGTCATGATTGACACCACTTGCTCGTAGAATCAAAATGTAAAATATGGCAAGATGCACCTCTATTTCTGTTTTTACAACATCACTATAAATAAACTATATACACTTTTTTTAAACATACTGTATTATGCTCCTCATGTGTCTGTCAATAGATTTTGAAGTATCAAAATATTAGAAGGATTAGAGAGGCTCCTTAACTTCTGAGCTTACACTTAACCCAGTCTTCAAAGTATTAATAGCAAAAGGGATTAAACAAACTAAATATTCATTCAACTTCCTCCAATAGCAAACTCTGAAATGAAACACAGGTATTTCCCAGGTATAATCAAGGTTGTTTACTTCACTTGCAAACAATACTTATCACAATACTGCTTTGAAAATCACTTCTAGGAGCAGTAGACTAAATGAGAACTCGTTAGAACTGTATTCCACCACAGAATCTGTCTGACTTTGTTTTAAAAAACATTTGGTCTTCTGGAGATTACCTTTCTACCTACAAGACCACAAGGTAGTACTTTGAAGTTTGTTCAGATCTGTTAAAAGTGATGCATTTGAAGGCATGATCTAGACTTCCCTGGCAAATGTTGATTACTCTGCTAAAATAACAGTTTTTAATATACCATGACAATCTCGCCACCATTATTAACTCATTTTGTCCTTTATCCATCATCAATAGCCCGTTATATTTTAAATGTCAGAGCGGAACTTTCCATCATCAATTGAGAGATTTATGGGAGTAGTTTGGTAAAAGCAACACCCTCTCTGAAAAGGCCACACCTCAACAGATACCTAATACAACGCTGATGGTAATTTTGACTGAAAATCCTCAGTTACAGGTACAAGTGTGATACATTTTTTTACTCATACTATGATAGTTATATCCTGAAAATACCTTAACACATGTAAGTATAAAAAAAAAAAAAGAAGGGGGGGAGGGGGATGATGATGTACCTTAAATAAGTAGTACAATCACTAAAATCACTAATTGTTTCAATATGCAATATGTGAAAAACTCAAACATCAAGTAGTTTTCAACGTGACCATCCTAGGTTTTTTCATTTTCATTCCAAGGGTCATACCTAATATTTAAGGAGTGTACGTAGATCAGTCTCAATGAGGTTGTATCTAGATATTTCTTAAAATTCATATTGTAAAAAACATACCTTTAGGATATATAGTACATGTTTATACTCAGAACAACACACTGAAAAATTACTTAAACTGAAATACCACAAAACTGCTATTTCATCATTTTTTCTACAGTTATGAGACTACATAAGTGTTTCCATCTAATATGAACAGTACTTAGATGCTGTTGCAGATACCTTTGAAACAGTAACTATAATACAAGTATTCACTATCCGAATCAAAACCTTGACCTAAACCTTTGCCAAGAGTATACAACTAAGTAAATCACTTCATTCATGATTTTTGTTCCAAAGAGAAATTAATTCTACTAGCTAATGTCATGTTTTCCTAAAATTATCTTTGTTGCTATTCTGCATTGAGTTACTTTATAAAGATGTGAAAAATCTGACATTATCCATAGTGCTTTTGAATGCCACAGCTGAGTTAGTACAGAGAGATAGCTCTCAATCATTTCAAATTAAGTGGAATATTTCTCATGATAATATCCTAATTTACCTCTTTTGTACCTCTCAAAAGATAATACACCAAGCAATATATTTGCATGGAGAAGCTGTGTACATTGCTAAATAAGAGCAGTGATTCAGTGCTGCACTTAGAAAAGACTATGTGGTTTTTATTTCGGTAGTGCTGGGGTTTTGCCATGCTGACAAAACATCACTTTTTTGTTCTTAACTACTTCTGTTCCATGTCTGATTATTGCAACCTAAGAAAGGTTGTAGTAATGCTGAAAAAACAAAGTATGCATAAGAATGTTTCCATCAAGTCTTTTTTTCCCCAGTTTAATCTTCCTGGAATATAACAAGTTGTACAGTGTGACCAAATTCTTAGACAACATTAGATTAGTTTTTATCTCATAGCTAGGGAGACCTAAAAGGCATGCTGCTGTTCCTTTTTTTTCTTTTTGCAGACTGTTGCAAATTTATGATATATAATTGTGCCAACTGGGATATAAGGGAGGAAAGCAGTGCTCATAAACCAAAACGGGGAGAAAAAAACTCCTAAATCTTTATGTGACACATAAGGCAAATCAAATCACCAACACAAAATACTGTTTTGTGCACACATACATATAAAGGCATTCTGTGAGCAAACATCTACTGCATAGTTTTAAACAACAAAATATTGTGATTCAGCTAAATAATACTTGTCCTCCCTTTCATTAGTATTCTTTCAATTACGGTCTTTCTAAAAAGAAGGAAATATGAGCTTTAAAACAAAAATATCTCATCAATATAAGTGCTGATAATAACACTATTCAAATTATTGGCAGAAATATAACTAGCTAGTTATTTCGATTTTTCTTGGAAAAGCCATTTTTTTACCTGTAAAATATGACTTCCCAAATGTGATTCAAATACTTCAATGGCAAGGGCACTGGGACTTCTCCTGCGCTGGGCACCTATAACTGAATAAAAAACAGTTATGTTGCAAGGTCTGCACATTCAATTATAATGCACCCCGATCACATCATTTGACATTAACTATTTAAATATGCTTCATATTTTATACACCAGTGTTGATTTCAAATTTGCCTTGCGTATATTAAATAAAATTGGTACGTAAATTTCAGTGACTCAAATTTGAAGGATAAAACCATTGGGTTTTGTTATTTAAAAATCTATTTAAATGTCCGAGAACTCTGGAAATGAATCATTTATTCAAATATATCCCAAGTATAGGAGGTTTTTTTGTACGTGTGGATGACAGCATGCAGAATTTAGTGAAAAATACTATTGAAAAAGCAGAAACACATAACGTAAATGTTTTGAAAAGTGGGGATAAGAACTAAATATTACTGAGGAATCAGGAAGATAGGAGAGATTTATCTGAACATGTTATTTATCTTATTCGAAACTGAAATAAAGTAAGCAACATTAAAAAGTCGACTTTTTAAATACATCTGAGATATCAAAGTTATCGCTAAGCGTAGGGGAGTATTGTAGTATTCCAGTTATCCATGTTAGTTGCTGGAATAGGTACTTGAAACTTCAGTTTCTCCATTTAAATTATATAGTTAAATTATATAGCACAAAGTGAGTAATAGGCAGTTATGTTTCAAAGGCAGCAGTGACTACAAGAAAGGCTAAGGAATCATAAAAGTAATATGTTGTTAAACTGTTTCTGTCAGGGGCACAAAGCCAGCAATCCAGCCTGAATATAACTGAACACAGGCACCTACTGTAAGTTGAGGTTTCTTCCTAGGACTAGGCTGGCTTTGCCACATGACCAGAGAAAGCTAGAGCCCAGAGAAGACGGCACAGGGCTCCAGGAACTTTCCCTTCTTTTCCTGTCTCTGTGCCAAAGCCAGGTATATCCATAGCAGAGAGAATAGGTGAAATCCGTTCTGCATCCTTTTAAAGCATGTACGAAAATATTTACATCCAAAGGCCCTGATGGTCTAATGCATCTGGAACTATCAAAGCACTAGTGCATCTTTACATATTGCTCTCTTTACAGTGCACGATAAGAAAAACAAAATACCAAGGATCCACTAAAACAAGCAGAATGGATGACTGCCATTACTGAACAGGCTAATTTAACACCAATGAAAACAAAATACAGAGCAACAATTTCTTAGTCTTCTATGATACTGGCTGCCAAACATGATATCAGTAAGAAAGGATAAATGACAAGTAATGATAGTCATATTGACCCGAAAATGTAATAACATTCCTTACTGATGCTTCGTGTAATTTCCTTCCAGGAAATTCTAAGCTATTTATACTGAGCAAACAGGTGGCTTCATAGCTAATAGATTCAGGCAATAGTTCATAATTACAAATGGTGACTGCTGTAGAACCAGTATTTTCTAAGTCCTCCTCTTCTCTCTAAAGGTATTCAAGGACATAGATGTTAACAACTTAAAGGAAAAGTCTTCAAGACTTCTGCTTTACACTGCAACTAAAGTTGGTAACACACGAACTGCTGTATTTGGGGGTTTTTTAACTTCAGTTAGTATAGTGACTGACCCCACATGTCAGCATAATATTATTCTTCTACAGCTTTTGGTACTTAGTCTTATATTTTTCTATATCGCCCTTCTGATTCTATATAATTTTGCTCCTCTTTGCACTGTCTCATCTTTTCTATAGCTGTAGTGATGCCCACTATAGATAGAAATGTTTATTTCATGAAAAAAATTAAGTGCACATTAAATTTTCTAGCAACTTCGACTCCTTTGTCTTTCCCTTTTGCAGGAAGAATTAAAGATGATCCTTCTTTTGTCCTTACCCTGCCACCAGATACATTATCAAACACTTGCTTAAACTGAAGTTGTACCTATATTTCCAAGAGAGACTTTAGTTTTAGTTGTGGGACTAAATATATATATAGCACACTGTAAAGATTATCAGTATTCCTATTATGATTGCTGTCAGTTAGCACTGTGCTTTGTGTAGTAATTTCATTCATAATCTACCAGAACCAAAGAGAAAATACAGTTATGACCTGCTAGACATCATAGTAGTCTCCATAAAAGCATTGCAAAAAGCAAAATAATAAAATAAAAAACCCCACAAAACCTCCCTGAAATCCTTTAGGTCCTTTCATTTTCCCATCTAGACTGTTATATTTTCCACATGTTGTCTGAACACATCACCATTTGGAATTTGCCTTCTGATTAATTTTCTGTTTCCTGCCCATATCCTTCCTTTACAATCCCTCAGCATTTTAAAGTGTATCCCTTACATATAGAATTTAGTTTTAAGACCTTAATTGTAGGGCTTTCAGCATGTGAATATCATAAATTGAATAAAATACAGGAAGATGGTGCAACACTTTTTAAAACAGTAACTTTAACTTTAAATGGTATTTACAGGTAAGTCATCAGTTCTTCATATTTTGGACACTCTCAGTTCTATAGATCAAATGAAAACTCTTCAAGGTTAGTAAGTTAACTAAAAAATGAGAGGGCCAGATTTGTCAATTAAATCCTCTATCAGTGCCTGCATCCTAATAGCTGGTGTACATGTAGACAAATATCTTGTAGTACTTTCATGCCATTCAGTTCATTGACATTTTTATAGCAGTAGAACTCTTGGATTTATGTGTCTTACACTTACTCAGGTGATGTGGGATTGTAGTGACAGTTCCTAATCTTAGAACCAGCATGAATATGTTACACAGAAAACCATTATGCTTCTGGTAGCCTTACAGTGGCTCTTTTTTGGTAACTGACTAGATGTTAAATATGCACTTCCTGGATTTCATTCATTTCCCTAACTGTCATTCTTAACATTTTGAGGAATGAGACAGGAATATTGAGACAAATATCAGGAATATTGAGACAAATATAGAATAAGGGAAAGAAATTCTCTTTGATCTTATGACTTCATTGTCTCATTATTTTACTTATTTGAGCTTTCAAGTTTTCTTGATACCTATATGCATCAGAAGAAATATACTATTTGGATATACAAAAGCACATCACATTGATAACTTTCAAAAACATGGCAATCACACAGTCCAATCACAGCATAAAGCCCTTTATTTGTACTGAATGGATTGTTGGCATGAAATAGATGAAAGGAAGACATAGATTGAGATCGCTGGATTAAAAAGAAGGCCATAATGTTATTTTATTCTAAAATTTCAAAACATAAATACTGAACTGGCTTCCATCACACAAGCCACAGCCAGTCATCTCTAAATCTCTCACCCTGAGAATGGAACCACTGCAGCCACAGCTCAGCTGTTCTGCTCAAAAAATCTTGGAAAGCAAGGGATTTAGGATTTATAGCATAACATATATAAATCAAAGCAGCTTAGTAACCTCCACACACCTAAAGATGTGAATGCACATCTTTTTTTAAAAAAATGTGGATTCCATTTTAAATGCAGACTCTTTACAGAGACAAAATACTGGATGCATGAAAAAAAATTCTTTTGAGTAACAGGAAGCAGCAGAAATTAGTATGTGGAGAAGGATGAAGAATGTGTATCAAACTGCAACAGGAGTCACAACGAAACCAGTTCCAAACCTAGGTTAAATTCTTCTTCCAAACTTCTGTTTTAGTGGTATGAAGAAACACCTCTAAATGGGCTTTTTGACATGTGGTCATATTTTGTACTGTCTACATTTAATTGACAAATTTTAAGACTTGAATGCGTAATTGTTGTGGTTAATCAAAAAGGTGACCGAACCAGTATTTGTATTAAATACTGACTGTTAATAGTGACAAGAAGATAGAAAGACTGTTTTCACACATGCACTTCGTAGTGCTGGAGCAGAAGAATCTGTCTACTAAAATCTTTTACTTTCCATGGCATTGGACCATGACTTTTACTATCCAGACTGACATGTCTATTCCTGGCATAGGATTATTCCATAACAAGCTATTAAAAGGGAAAAATTTCTAACTGCTCACTAATTCCTTTTTAAAGTTCCTCCCTCAATGACTAATCTGGCTATGCACGAGGTGAAGGAAGAACCACATCCCTTTCAGTGTGTCCTGGGGGCAGTCTAAGCATGCTTAGTGCAATCTCAAGAGCATTCTCAATTGTGCTAGGAAAAGTGGGAAACTATGGAAAAGAAAAATGTAGACTGCATAACAAAGATTTCAATACATCCTGAAGGGGGAGGATTTCCTCTTAAACTCACTTTTTATGCTACTGAGCACAGAATGACCAAAGACTTATGCTCACTGTGACTTTCTGCTAGTGAAGACAAAGTTCTAATTAAGCGGAAGCAGTACTTCTTGATCACTAGGAGTGAAAGCACATATCATCAGCACAGTAATAAGTTCCCCCTATGCATACCACCTTTCAACATCAATTGGTTTTGTGGAAAGTTTGGTAAAATTCAGACCATGAGTCTTTAAGTTCTGTTGCTTTGATAATAGTTTAAAAAATAATTTTAGAGAACTATACAGAACTTTTTAATTAATTCCCCTAAACTATTATTTATTTATAAAGACTTTTTATCAATTAGCCTCAAAATCTGTATTTTTGTATTTCATTTTGTTGATTTTTCTTGAGCAGAACCTTTCTGTATGCTTGGAAGCAGAGGTTGACATAGGGCCATCCCACTACACCTTTTTAGGTAACCTGCTGTCTGAAGAATTACAAAAAAACAGAGCCCATGCTCTACTTTTTTGATCTTGAACAGCTCTAATTGTGACTGCCAGTAAAGTCAGACTCTAATTAGCAAAGCCTGAGCATATCTCCATAAATATGAAAGTTTATAAACACCCCACCAAAAAGAACATGGTCTGGTTTATTCAAAAAATATGTAAACATATCAGGCTAATTGCATATAGGGTTAGCTACTATTTCTCTCTGTAGGTATCAACAAAATACATGATCATTTCAGATAACAGATTATAAGAAGAAGAGTCATCTGAATTGTCTCAGATGACTGTATGTGCAAAGCAGTTTGTAGCATGAGTGTGGCTATAATCTTTTAAGTATTCTTTTCCAGAGTTTAACACTTTTTGGTTTGAAGTAGAAAAAAGGTCTATAAAAACTACAATTATATTTCTAATACATTTGCCTTGATTCTACATGAAAATGTATCCTTTGTTATTTCTAGGAACAACCCCAAATACTCATGGAAGAACAATGCAGGTGAATGTGATAATCAGGGTGGTTTTACAGGAAGAGGTGAGATACCATCTTAAAATCTTGGGGGTTTCCTATGCAACATAAGTAATTTGGAAATGCTTAAAAGCTGTGATTTAGAAAAGACAGGGACATTGGCTGAGGGACTAAACTGGACAGAAGATGCAATGTCAGGGAAGAACAAAGCGTGACCAATATTAGGCTCAGAAAGAAAGGCCGGTATTTATCTATGCATAAGGTGAGGGTTTTTTTAATAATTTTTTTACATAATATTTAATATCTTGTGATGGATATAGTTTTTTCCATTGTTTTTTCTTTGCTATCCCATTTATGACTGAATCTAAGTTTCGAAAGAAATTTCCAGCAAGAGTGAACTCTTCTGCCTAACACATATGTTGAGGACAAAAAGCATAAATGATATGTATTCAGATCATGATCTAAAGTGAGAAGAATGATAGGCAACCAGCATGATGTAAGCAGACAGGTTGCCCTCTGATTTGGAAAGGGTATCCAAAGAAATTAAATGATGTCACCAGTCTACCTCACCATAAGCCATCATATGTGCCAAAACTTAAGTCCCTTATCCACCTTCACAGATGGGAAGAAGAAATAAATCTCAGATGGAGTTGCAACATATGTAGGAAAGGTATTTTATCTTGGTTTAGTAAAGCTATGGGAATCATTAATGCTGTGCCATTACCAACTAAGTAGCACAGCAATAAAGTATCAGAACAAATTTGTCACAAAGGACTACATGTAAGATGCATAATGCAATATATGATAATCAACTATACGAAGCTAACAATGGCATTTCAAATCTATTTTTTGTGTACATGAGTGCCTATTATTCTAGGTGTCCATCTTCCGGTCACTCTTACAGAGCATGTATTCATTACTGGGAAATCCACAGTTGACAAAGTAGACCAAACTTGCCAGGGAATAACTAAGTAGTTATCAAGAATGTACTGGTTAATTAAAGAAAATGTTATGTAACACAATTACAGGTGTGTTTTATTATTTCCAGCAGTTCATCTATGTTTATCAGAAGCTCCATAAATTCAAAGACTTTTTAGTAAAGTTTGCTTTTCAAAATCAAGTTGCTTAATACTTTTAAGGTTTCAATAACTTAAAACCAATTAAATTAAAATGTTGTCAAAAAAGTAGAAAGTACTATATTGCTTGTTAATTAGACCAGAATCAATAGCTTTGAAGACATATAGCGTGCCCTCCCCTTAAAAAAGATTCAAAGAAAATGGAAAAAAGAAACTAGGTAAGTGGCTGCCTTAGTGCAAGTTTTCATCTATTTTAGAGCCTGTTCCTTTTCCTTTCCCAATTATTTTCATCTGGTTTATATGTCTGCTTCTTCCCACAGGATTTGTACTTTGGGGGGTGGGTGTAGGGTGGGTGAGAGGAGGAGACAAGATTTATTAGGTCCTAAATATTTCTTTTTTTTCTTTTCTGAACTTTTTTTAATTTAACCCCCCAAGATGAAAATTTTAACACACCTTAAAAATAAATATATTTAAAGTTTTTATGTTCTCTACCTGATAACTCAACAGGCACTGTTTTTTAATTAGCACTTGTACATTTTAAGAGTTTATTTCAGAGATTTTTCTTTTCACTGTGAAGGATGAAGTCTTTGCTGTGCAAGAATTTCCAGTCATCTAAGCAAAGAGAGTTCTCCATCTGTGGCTGGGGGCGGGAGCACTGGCCTTTCTCCCACACTGTAGTAGTTACTATAGGAACTATTGTGCCTCCTTCAAAAGGGCTACAGACAGGGTGATTAAAATTCTTCATGGGAGAACCCCCACTCTTCTCCTCGACAATGAAATTCTTCAGGGAGAGGGCTAAGCCTCCCGTTCAAGAATGGCAGCACCTAAGGGAGTGGTGTGGCAGAGAGAATCACCACTGCTTTAAATTGAAGAACAGGGGGAAAAAATACAAGGGCCTGCACTCCTGCATTAATTTTCTTCCCCTCACATGAAATACAGGAACATTGGCCAAAACTCCTGAGAAACAGAAGGAATAACTTCATGCAGCCTCCATGTAAAAGACAATGCAAAACATAAAGAACACATAATTTCCATGAAAATGAATAGCAGGAGAGGCAAAAGAACTACACCACCAAAAAAACAAATAAGGGTAAATACAAACATTCACTGTGGCCATTAGCTTCTTTGTAAGGCAGCACTTCGACATGGAGGGGAGGGACCATTGTCTCTGATACATCTGAATTAGAGATACCTCCCAGAATCAAACTCACCTTTATACTGGTTGTTTTACAAATATTTACAATTTTGCCTTTTGCTCCCAAAAATCTAGGAGGAGGAAGAATTTATATAGAATCTATGAATATTGTGATCCTAATATAGACTGTTCACTTATATTGCACTCTCACAAATAGATACAATAAGAAGCACATAACTCCACCTATTCTTCAACCATATGTTGATATTATTAGACAGCAGCAGCTTTAAAGAAGAGAGAAAAATGGCTTTACTTTTTGGTCCAGAGAGGGTGAGTCACAAATAAAGGCCAACGTGAAAAGAAGCACAGAAATGTTTTGAAAACTGTCAAAAAATTAGATGGGATAGCTGAGAAAGTGCTGGTGGAGACAGCTGCAAGTAAAAGATACTTCAGATATTACTGTAGTTTTAATGAAATTGAGTTCAGTAATTAAAGTGAGATAGGAGCCTCCCAGGAAATCCAAATGCTGTAAAGAGATGGGGAAAAAAGTCTAGAGAAGTATGGAAGAGAAAGAGGCAAAGTAGAGATGGCTGTGTGAGGCAAGAGAGAGTGAGACAAAGGTGGGGTGAATGGAGGGCTTAAAATCCCAGGAATTTAGCAGTGTTTTAGATGTCCACTCTGCAAGATTTGGCTCCACCAGTGGAAAAATGAATAAACATTATGATACCAAGTAGAAATTCCTTAAAACTCAGGTCTTCCCCAAAATGAGTGATGACTATGGATTACTTATTCAGATATAACAATAAGTGACTTATTTGAGTAATAGTTCTATTGTCTTATTTTTAAGCTAGTATTAAAATTCCTCTGGGAAGAAAACTGCTGTCACCCCTTTCCAGCTTCACTGCTACGGAAATGGTTAGTGTCACTGATTCTGTTCTCAGGAGGAGGACAGGGTATTAACATTAAGTCAGAACAGTGTTATATAGTGTCAGACTATACTTGCTGGTAAAACTAAGAGGCCTACATCTGTTGTCTTGCTTTTTTTTCCAGTCTGATCCCAAAGGTTCATGTTATGACATTTGTAACATCTGCTACAAATGCGGAGGTAAGTCAGGCACAACCTTATTACTTCCAATCTAACGCTCCATCCATCCACAGGGCTTTCCTATGCCACTGGTATGTCAAGGGAACCAAAAGCTGTTCGATCTACATGAAGTAAGGTATAATATATTTCTGAAAGTCAAGGAGAAATCTTGTTTTGTTATGTCTCCCCTTTTTTTGTTGTCTTAAATCTTGGCAGTGTTATTTCAGAATCTTCTGTGAACAAAACAGGCAAGCTGCTCCTCCTTAGAGCCAATACAATTGCCTTTTTATGCCTTAGACAGTGGTGTGTTGAAAATGTGCAAGCTGTGATTCACATCCTCCCTGTTTTTACTGACACAGAAACATATCCAGTTTCCCCTAACTAGACCCTCCTTCCTATACAAAGGTCTGCTTTCTTGCATAGCACTTTTCCTCCCTTACTTCATCCTCTATTTTGGTGGGCTCGCTGCATTGTTTTATGGGCAAACTTCACTTTTTTCAGTGCTCAATGGAAAACGCAACTCTTCACAGACAAAAAAAATACTTATTTCATCTGTGGTAACAAAAAAGTAAATGAATAGGGAAAACAAATAATAAGATGCTTTACAACTAGCATTCTTTCCAATAGCTTCTCATTACTATTGGTGGAGTAACAGATGTGAAGTTTTATTGATATATCCACAGTACTTGAAGTTTTAAATACCTAATTGTTAATGGCTTAAGATACTGTATACTACGAGGGCTATGTTATCACTGCCAAGCGTAATGCTAAGGCTAGGCATTTCACAACTGCAGAAAGTCAACCATTTGCTCTGTGGCTACAACCACGTGCTAAATTTTCTTAAGAAATACATAAACATCTTCTGATAGCAAGTGGAATGTAATTTTAGAAACTAACAGCTTTAGATGTTACTGAACTAGGTAATATGTTAAACACTTGGTATCAGACACATACACACACAAAAAAAAATTAACATTTGATGTAGCTACTTAAATTCATAACAAGGGCTACAGAACACTGCGTGGTAGCAAAGGAGAATAAAGCCCTGCACCTGATGATATAAGTGGTTGTAGGTTTTGATTACCTGCACTTTCAGCATACTCACTTTTTTCTGCCATACTATCACAGGGTAATTAAAAGAAAGCCTCCACACACCCAGCTAAGAACACCGGAAAAAAACAGACTCCCTTACATTAAGTGAACGCTAAAAAATTTAAAATACATCAAGTAATGCCATCACCAAACGTAGGAGCTGTATTCACCACTGGAATACAAAATCCAGCTATGATATAACCAGACAATTACCGACTAATGCATCATTATCCTACCAAAGTAGGCAACATACTGAAATGAATCCAAGTGCACAACTATTTAGAATTGTTTCTGGTTCTAAGGTGAATTTAGGGCTTTATTGCTTTTACAGACTTGGTTTTATGACTGACACATGGAGGTGGTGGATTTGTTTGTACACTACATATCTTTTTTCCTTTTTGCGATGCAATCAGAAAAAGATATAATGAAGATTCATAAATGAAATGAGACTGGGTACAAGTCTGCAATCAATCCACATTTTCAGGGAAGAAATTTGTATCAGCTGCCAAAACTGAAACATGTAATTAACTGAGGATTCTGGTAAGAACCAACTGTGCCACTAGTCAATTATTTTTGCTTGTCTTCCAGCTGCTGCTTCACTCTGTTCACAAGGCAGACTGTAAGAAAATGCAGCTACTCAGAATTTGGTGATTTCGAAAAATAACTGAAGAAATTTAAGGAGATTACCAATACCAGCTGTAGCAGAACTGCAACAAATTATTAAAATCTATTGCAACAGGTTCTTAATTTCTCAGTAGTAGGGAAAAAAAACCCCAAATCAGAAATTTTCACCAAGAAGTTTTATAAGAACTAAAATAGTATTTCAGAATTGCTGAGAACTGAAAAATAACCATGCTTAAGCTACACTGGAAATCCCCAAGTCCTAATGAAGCAGCCTTCAAGGAAAGGAGTCATACATCTCAGAACACTGGTTAAGTCATTACAACTGAGAGATGGAACTGATTGTTTTTAAAAGCACCGCTGCTTATTTAAAAAGGATTGATCCAAAGCCCAAAGCCACTGTAGTAAAGGGAAAGACTTTCCAGCACTTTGGATTGGGTTTTTAATGGTAAAAATACCAAAAGTGTGCTACCATTTGTAAGTCTATTTCAGTAGTTTTTAAGGAAAGACAGTCTC
Organism: Falco punctatus; assembly: GCF_963210335.1. Classification (NCBI taxonomy): domain Eukaryota; kingdom Metazoa; phylum Chordata; class Aves; order Falconiformes; family Falconidae; genus Falco; species Falco punctatus. The sequence continues at coordinate 12,475,059 of NC_137587.1, forward strand.
TTGGAAATCCCAATGACTAATAAGAATAATAGTTAAATCTTTACTGGAAATAGTGATATGATCTTTAAATCATTGCTAAGGTTAAAAGAATTCATACAGTTCACGTTGAATGAGTTTGAAAATAAATTAGAAATAAAAAAAATATTTTCTGTTACTATTTTTATTGGCTCCTGCCTATGAGTGGTGTTTCTCCTTTTATATGCAGTAGGATCTTTTTAAACAGTCATGTGAGAAAAGTCCAGTTTCCTTCACCATTGAAGAGTGCCTAACAGGGAACCATAGAAAAGTTTGATCGAAAGGCAGACAGAACAGTTATGGAACTGAGAGCTTAGTAATGAGAAAACAGGAAGCAAATTCTGTACAGCCAAAGAGAAGGTTGTGTGAAGGCACAACATTTACTTCAGAAGAGTTGCGTTCATTAGCATCAGGAATTAATTCAGCTCAAGCTTCTTTCTGCAGTGAGAGGAAACATTCCTTCTATTTGATTATGTCATAGCTCATAGCTAAGATTCACACTTGCTACCTGAAAAAGTCAAGCCTGTCCTGCTGTAAGAGGAGCAGAATGACATTCGCAGTTCAAAATATACCTTGAACACCTTAACCATCAAAGTTCAGTGGGTTATTCTAGCCAGATATTTTGGTATTCTTCAGCAAATGAACTTAAAGGCATCAGAATTCATTCCCCACACAGTACTTGAGTCAGACATGGACACAGATGGTTACCTTGACTTTGGGGCAAAGTTTCATTTTGCAAGATAACACTCTAAGTCTTTAAGTCAGCTTTTTCTCACTTTCTACGAGCACTAATAAATATCTCTCTCTTTTTTTTTTTTCTTAAGAGCTTTACAATTATGCTGATAATGTATTGCATTTAGATATTTTCTCCACAATTACGTTTTATTATACACCCACCAATCCTAAAGTAATACTTGCATGCATTTGCTATAAAGAGAAATAAATTGCTTGATATAACAGCTCGTAGTCTGTGAGCTGAGATTTTACTGAAATAATGTCCTTGAAATTCTGTTCATATTTTGTTGCATTCCAACATCGCCTTTTAATTCTTAAATATATTATTTCTCATGCTGCCTTAGTCCAGCTGAAGAACCAGATTTTCACAACTATGTAATTTGTAACTGAAGCTCATTAATTTAAACAGAAAAGCCTTTTTTTCCCCAGAGTATAAGACAATATAATACTTAAACTAAAATATAAACAGAGTTGAACGAAGACTGCTCAGACTCCACACAGAAGACTCTCCTGTCACCCAACCCTTTATACACCTTGCAGAAAAACTAGGGAGCAACGCCTAATACTGTTTATCTATTTTTCTTATTTCTTTTACTAACCTCCCAGAAGACAGTTTGTATTCTGACATTTTTCATTATGACTGTGCTAGCTTAAGGGCATTTCGGATTATTTTGTCTGCTGTACATCAAACAAAATCTTATTTTGTTAATAATACCTGAAAATCTGAGAAATTTACTTGTAAAATTATATTTCAACAACGTTGCAGGAGGACAAGTCAGAAATGGAGTGTTATTTTCTATGAATACTGACAAACAAGTCTTTCAACGCCTTACAAATGCAACAGTATTATGAGGTGTATTCTACTTCTTTCCACAAATAAGATGGAAAATGCACTAGAAAAAACTTTTGAGGAAAACTGCCCTGAATTTTCCAAAAGTGTTACTGAAAATTTCTGGTTTAACTTCATTGAGAATAATTCTCACATAATAGTGACTCCTCCTTCTACAGGAGAAGAGGAATCTGAGCAATCAAGAGGCATCTAGGTGGTTGGAAAAGGAATAGAGAGACATTGCTGTAACAGCTCATGGACAGATGTCTTCTGAAGAGAAAGGCTTATTTTGGCGAGTAACTACTTCAGGAAAAAAAAGTGACTTCTATATAGATAAAAGGAAAAGTGGATGGCAGAAAGAACAGACAGAAAATCAAAACACTTCTAATAAAGGAAAAAATATTTGAAGAATATAAACTGAAAGGAAGAATTAGGGATAATCTAAACAGAATTTGAAATTATCCCTTGTTAACACCCCTCCCAAACACTGCATGCAGCAAAGAAGTGGTCTCCACTGCAGTGTTGGCTCAATGTGTAGCTCCCACGTTGGCTTGTACCTCCTACCGTTAAACAGAAACCTCTAGCTCCGCTGAGGTGATGTTTTCAGTTCACTAGTTAGGTGATACTTCAGCTGGCCGCTAGAGTATTGCTGACACAGGAACTAACAAGGTAACAGGGATGCAGCTGCTCTGAGATGCATATACAACACACCTGTGTTGCTAATCCATTTGTTCTGTGGGGTTCAAACATCCTTTTGAACCACTGGCACATAACATCTTCAGCTGAGCTAAAGGTATATCTTTACAGTCAGTGTAGGCAAAGGTGGACTAGCTGTAAATGAGTTAATGCGGCCACTGATACAGGTCTAGCTGTGCTAAAAAAGGCTATGAAACTTTCCGAAGAAGCAAGATACAATAACTTTTTCATCTCTGCGTTACCACAGCTGGGCTGCTTTCAGTCCCTGAGCTAGTTTATACTGCTGTGTAAGTATATTCTGTCTAAAGTAGAATAGCTAATTAATTCTTAATTAATTAATTAGTTAAAAGTTAATGAAGGAAACCCCATTTTACAAAAAATCCTGGAAAGGACTGAGCACACCCTTTTTCCATTTCATATTTTCCTCTTTTACACTACCTCAACTCATCTTTTCTTTCCATGCTTTTCTTCTTTCTTCCCTTAATTTTCCTATTTCGCACTAGCTTATTTGAATTGGCACTTTCAACCACATGTAAGTTCCTTATGTGAAAGAAGTTCATTATGATCAGAGGACCTAAAGCTGTGTTGTGGGAGGTGAAATGGATCACTTTCTCAGGCATGTGAAGCTACAGAAGGCAAACGTAGCTGGGAATGGAAATACTGAAGCAGATACTTATGAAGTTGAAATGGCTGAACAATTTACATTTACTCACTAAACATGTACACACACACACGCATCCCCAACCATGGAATGTTATTCCAAAAATCCTTGTCCTAGAAGGAATTTAAAAAACATCATAGCTTTCATTAAAATTACACCACAGAGAAGCTACTATTCACTCCACCAAAGTTTCAAGTACTCATCATCAAAGGGGAGGTAACCTCTTACCTTATTTAGTCGTTGATAATAAACTCCAAAGGGTTCTGAGCTACCCTTGTTTTCAGGTTAATGACCTAAAAAATAATAATTTCTCTGCACTAGAGAAGGTGTTATATTTAAACTCTTCCTCAAACAGCGCTGGCTAGAAAAGAAACTGAAGTTATACTACTCCATGCGTCATCAGAAAGATGCAAATCAAGTCACAATGTCAGCTTTCAAATTCTATTTCCTTAGAATTTGCATTACAAATATAGGGAACATATAGCAATTAATGAAGACACAATTGCTCCCACCAATTACTGTTTAGGCTCAATATAAGAGTGTATTTTTGTCCTTTAGCAAACACCTGACAAAATTCCCAGGGAAGTCCAAAATAATTTAATTTTATTAATCGGAAAATAGAACCAGGTGTTTATGATGCCTACAGCAGCAAAAAGTTCAATCACTATCTCCTTATAGCAAAAGGGTGACAAGTCATCTTGTGACCTCCAGCTCTCTTCAAAGTATGATACTGAATCCACAAACCAGGCATAACATAGCTTGTGAACAAAATCATCCACCAATTTTTTCATGGAGTGGTTTGTGTTGGAAGGGACCATTGAAGATCATGTAGTCCAAACCCACTGCCATGGGCAAGACCATCCTTCACTACATCAGGTTGCTCAAAACCCTGTCCAGCTTGAGTCTGAACACCTCCAGTGATGGGGCATCCACAACTTCTCTGGGCAACCTGGTGTCACACCATTGTCACTGTAAAAAATTTCTTCCCTGTGTCCAAACTAAATCGACCCTCTTCCAGTTTAAAACTATTGCCACCTTGTCCCGTTAGGGATTTACACACATGGGCCACCATAACAAGGTCTGACCCTAGGATCCTGCAAAATAAAGTCCAAGTACAGGTTTCCAATTCCTCTTTTATTAGTTCTCAAGGTACAGCTCCAGCTGGGTGCTACTAATGCTAAACTAGACTTTTTGGAGAGAAGAATACAGTTAATCAAACTTTATAATGGTCCTGTCACTACAGGCCCTGGTAAAAAAAAAACAAAAACAAAAACAAAAACAAAAACCAAAACAAACTTCCTCTGTCTTTCTTATAAGCTCCTTCGATATATTGAAATGCTGCAATAAGATCTTCCCTAAGTCTTCTCTTCAGGCTGAACAACCTCAAATGTCTCAGCCTTTCTTCACAGGAGTGATGTTCCAGCTCTCTAATAATTTTCATGGTCCTCCTCTAGACCCACTTTTAACAGGTCCATGTCTTGTACTGTGGCCCTCCTCTGGACCCACTCTAACTGGTTGCTGTCTCTCTTGTACTGGGGACCCCAGAGCCGGATGCAGTACTTGAGGTGGGGTGTCCTGAGAGCCAGAGCAGAGGATGAAAATCACCTCTGTTGATCTGCTGGAGATGCTCTGTTTTATGTAGCCCAGGATACAATTGGCTTTCTGGACTGCAAACACATATTGTTGGCTCATATCCAATTTTTCATCCACCACTATCCTCCCAGTCCTTCTCTGAAGGGCTGTTCTCAATCAACCCATCCTTTAGTCTGTACTGGTATTGAGGATTTCCCTAACACAGGTACAGGACCTTACATTTGGCCTTGCTGGACTTCTTGAGGTTCACATGGGTCCATTCATCTGTATTCATCCTTATTTCTTCCTCTGGAACCATTTGAATGATGGGAAGAATAATAAGCATCAGAGGACCACTTCAAGTTACACTGCAGGGGCAACATGCTTATTTTGGACATTCTTGCCAGGAATATCAACAGGCAAAAGAATAAATACTAGCATTTGCTAATCATACAGTTTTGCATTCATTGACTATCTAATTTGAGACTTTTCTTACTCCTAGCTCATTTCACACTAGCTTTTATACAGCGCTCCCAGTTGATATCCTAGAGCATTAAACTTACTGAAAACTACCATGTCTGGCATCAAGCCTTTTTGGCAACTCCTGGAAATGTTTAAACTGAGTTAGTAGTTGTTTCTGAATTTTGTCCCTCATTTTATTGGAATCAAGTTATTTAGGTTTTTGAGTTTGACAAACTTAGGAAGATGTTTGGAGCTGAATTAACATAACAGATTTTCTCTAGTCACTTACTTCCAAAAAGTAAATAAATAATAGCTAACTTTTTTCCAAAACAGTGAGTGAATGGGACCTTTAGCAATGCCACCAGTATGTCATGCCTTGATCAAAAAAACACTTAGAAGTTTAATTTTAAATTTAAACACATTGGTAAACTTACCAAGTATTTTAAATACTCAGTCTAACAGGGCAAGGAATATATTTTAAATAGTGTGCATGGTAGATACCTATTCAAGTTCAAGTAAAATCTCTAAATCTCTCCTTTCTCCAAAGTGTTCATCCAAAAAAAAAGGAAGTTCCTAGGAGAGAAATGGAATATGGGCTTTCATCACTTTTGAAGTACTTTTGGTCCAAACCCCTTTTGTAAAGGTGTTATAAAATAAAGGTGGGTTTTGGTTCTATGTTTTATATTGCAGTACTGCACATAATTGTGTGTTCAATAAGTTGTCATAATATAAATTATCTAAACTAATAAATGATTCATAGCTCTAAAAATATCCTGTTATGGATGAAGTTTAGCAGAGAGAAAAAGCTTTATTTGCATTTAAAGTTAGAACAATTTTGATGGCATTTCATGTTTCTCAATGTGTAGAGATTTATTGCTCCATTCTTTGTGAAATAATAGTTTTCTTAGTTAATAGAGAGAGCTGCCATTTCAGTTTAAAACTCAAAAGAATCATAAAACTCCACGGAGCCCCTTGGAGTAACTTGCCAGTGATTTCAAGATTGAAATGCACTAACCCAGATATTCCCAACCACATAACAGTATAGATGTAAAGGTCTAGATAAACAGAGGAAGACCCTGGAAACATCCCCCAAAGCCTTCTGTCCACCCTATTCTGCAAGTGTGATTGACTGTGTCATGTTTATTGTTAGCCCATCTGGACAACAGGTGCAGTACTTAATGGCCACAGTGTATTTGATTATTGACTAGTGAATATTTCTGCATGACACAATAGGCTGCAGACTGACCCTTGGTAACAGACTTCCTACCCATTTCTACATTCAAAATCTCAAAACAAAAGAAAGAGTTTTAAGATTTTAACCTATCTGGAAGTTTGGTACAGAGCTTCCACATACAATTCACATCCGTCAAATACTTTGCTTGGCAGGCTTGTATAGAGTCTATTAAAGGGGGGGAAAAAAAAGTGCATGAATTTCAAGCGTGGGGGCCTCTAATTACCTTGTGCTTAAAGTTTAACTACAAAACGTAGATAAATTGCAGCACTAAAACCACAGAAGATCCTCCACCTGATTTGTGCCAATGTTATCTAAAACGCAGTGATGCTGATCCCAGGGAGACTTTTCCACTTAGTCCTCAGAGAACTCATTTTGGACCCGTTTCTAATGAGTATATAAAGGATTACTTGGATGTTTTGGTAAAGCTACCCAATAAATTAGTCAATCTGAAATTTTATTAGCCGCAAAGCATTACAGCGGTCATATAGCCGAAGAACACTGAGGGAATTGAAGGCGTATTAGTCATTTATTTAGGCAGATACCAGAGATCAGTACTCAGTACAGGCTGTTAGTTGTAACATTAAGCTAATTGGCTAATAGTTGCAGCAGTTCTTATAAGGTTTTTGTACTGAGAGGTGTGACCCCTTCTTGAACCAATTTATGTAAACCCAGAGGGAGTCCTAAATTTATTCCAGTTTCATGAATGCATGGCCTGGATTAAGAAACCAAAAGCAAAAAGACTATGCCTAAAAAACACTGTGTCAACCAAACAGCTAAAATTTACATGCTGGCAGCTTGAAAACTTTCTGTTTAACAAATTACTTGAGATAATAAAAGTTTAAAATAAATGTAACAATTTGGTATTAAAAATGTTCATATTTCATCCAGTGTATATTTGCAGGGCTGTGGGTTTTTTCTTCTTAACTGTACCTCTGGCTATTTATCTAGTTGCAAACTTTTATAGATGTGAAATATTTTAAGAAGTCCTTTGGAAATGGCCTGAGGTAATTTCAAACTTAACAGACCCTGTCCCACCAGAGCTCATTACAGTGAATTTTATAACAAAGTACCCTCTACTTAATTTTCAGAGCTTAGCCAAGCGTACTAGAAATGCAGCTGCATTAAGTACAATTAATGGTATAATAAAAGCAGTGGAGGGCTGTTTAAGACTCAAGAACCAGCAGTAAACAGGGGCTCCATGTTCTCTAACAGTCAGTGATGTGTCAAAGTGCCAGAAGTGTGAGATTTTCTCTGCTGAGGAAGGAAAAAAATGAAGCAGCATGTCCTGTTGGAAAAAAAAAGATAAAATAATCATGTCCTTCAACAAGCCCACAAAATGGGAAAGAATGGAAAAGGATGAAAAAATATTCCCTCCAGTTATGCCACTAGCATCCCCCTCCGTCTTTGAGCAGGAGTCCAAAACAATAAACTCACATTCCCACCAGCGAAGAAAATAGGCAAATTCAATTCCATAAAAAGTGAGACTAATAGTAAGTGACTCATATAATACACAGAATGATCTGGTTTCATAACTAACAAAGTTTACTGTCAAATGACAGAAAAGAAAAAGAAATATCATTTTTGTGACGAGAAATAATGGCAGCTTCTTATTTAAAATAAAACAACCCACAACACAACTGGGCTATTGACTATAAAAGCTCCACAAGTGTTAAACATGGAATTATTTTGATAACTAAATTATCACTCCTGGGAATTAAATGAATTATTGTATGAAACTAAAAAAGAAAAAAAAATATGTTAAAGGCAAAAGACAACTGGCCTCTCCTGATGACATCAGGACTAAATTCTATTATATGGTACTAATCTCTTTTATTTCTAATCTGGAAACTTACTCTCATGTTTTTATTTTAACTGTTTACTTTGGTAGAAGATGACCTCTGTACTCATACTGATGAGAAGTTAATTCATAGGAGTGGTCCTTCTGATTCATAGAAAGTAAGTGGCTTATATCCTGGGTTTATGGCAAAATTTGAAAGGACAAAAGGCCTTGGTTATCCATGGCCTGCAGATATCACCATAGTTATTTACTTTGCACACAGTGAAGATAAAAAAAAAATTTACATGAGTGCTGAAGGTAGAAAAGAATTCTGATTTTGTACTCTGCACAAGAATAACAGATTTCTAAATAGTGAAATAAAAACAACTTCCAAATTTCAGTGCATAAGTAGCATCAAATAGAAAAGCAACAAGAAAAGATGCAGACACTCAAAATTTATCTTGTCCCAATAATGAACAAATGAAGTAGACCAGCTTTTGGTTTATGCTTCCATTTTCCAGTAAAAATACACACTAAGCATACATTGCCTATCTTTAAAGTTGATTTCAGGTGTAAAAGGATACGGATAATAAACAAACAACAACAACAACAAAATCAAAAAACCTATTATTTGTGGACCACACTGCTAGCAACATCCAAGTTAACTCTGGCTGAAAATCCCATATATGGACTTATAAATAATCAACAGTATGTAGAAAGGCAAAAATTACTTTGACAGTAGATCTCATTACTGACTCAGAAATATGTAGAAAAAATTAAACACACACATTTTTCCTCCTCATGAAGCATATTAATACATCTGTATCTGTTGTACCTGTTATCCTGTACTATATTCTGAGTTATGGAAACACTTTCAAGATGTCATCGAGTGTTTTTTCTTGCCCATTTCCTCTGTTTGTTGAACCTCACACACAGGGGCTATGCCTCCACCAAGATTGTTTTGCTGCTGACTTCAGATCTATTTATTTACAGCATTCTGATTCATGGAAACACAATCCTACAACTACCACTTCAATACAGGAGAAAGTAGCATTATTTATATAGGCTTAAATAGACCACAGGGAAGAAGCCATCATGTTATTTCAGCAGATTCTTTAATTGGCATTCATGTCTCTTATTATTCTTTAAGATCACACAGTAAATAATGTATCATTTTATATTGTATAAACATATTCTATGATGTAATTCTGAAAAAATGTTAACTACTGCTTAGTAAAACCCTACGATTACTGCTGAAATAACCACAGTGGTGTGGACAGTGCTGACATAATAATAATGAAGTCTAAGAAATTTAAGTGTTAGTAGTACAAATTTCAGTAAAGACTAATGACTAAACCTGAGACAAGGGCACTAGAAACTGAAATGTATCTAAGGGAAGGAATTACCACTTCTGTCATTATACCAAGAAATGGTATAGCTTGACTAAAGATACATAAAAAAGTCACATCTTGCTGTTACCAGGAAAGCCATAACAACCAACAGAAGCGATTTTCTGACAAGTGATTTTGTGTTAGCCAAGTATTGAAGAAAATCCAAAAATCCAAAGAAAGAAATCTCTCAGTAATTTCATTCCACTTTGGAGATGCCATGGTGCATTAGGAAAATCAAAAGAGATCTCAAGATGTGAACTGTAGAATTTGAAGACCAGTATAGGTAGTGACAAAACTACAATGTTGAAGGCTAATAGGAAGGCCAAATAACCCAGTTTCCCTAATCTTTTGGGAAACCTAAACAGCTAAGTGTTACAGAGCACATGCAGGTAGAACACTATGACTAATTTACTAAGGAAAACTAAATAGGTATTTAGAAACATAAATATGAAAGATGGAACTGCAATTTTTCTGAGAAGAAAGGGGAAGAGACAACAATTATTTAGAGTTAGACAACAAGGAGGTTTCCTATGGCTTGAAAGGGAACCACTTAAATATAACATTCATAAGCTGAAAGAAACTAGATGTTGAAAGGAACTAGGGATTGGTGACTTGGCAGAAACTTTTTCCACCATTCAAGTTTCAGCTGAGCTCACATTTCTACTTGATAACTGTGATAAGTTGGGGGTCTCAGACCAGCTCTCAGTGGACAAACATATATCAATAGTAGCATGCTCTTAAGCTCCTTCTGCAAGGAGGCGAGAAAAATTGACCAGTCATAGAAGTCAAACTCTTGAACCTACTGATTCCTCATTGTCAGGTTTGAACGTGTCTATGAAGCAATGAAGGAAAGAGCATGCTAGAATGACTATGCTGACCCTGCACAATTTTTTTTCCCCCCTTGTAAAGGGTAGCTAGCCGTGAGAAACAGTTGACCTAACATCCTTTTGCAAGAAGTAAAACAAAATACTTTGGGATAAGAAGAAAATATTTTCAGACTGGCTGAATGAAAAGCTGTCAAGAGGCTAAGATGAAAATTGAAAATCTATGTTAGTAGGTGTGGATTTACCAGAAGTGGAATGGGGTCTCTCCACCTCTTCTGTTATGCCTTTATCTCCTCCCCATTAGGATTGTTTTGCAGATTGTGTATTCCTGACCAGGGCTGGGGAGTTTCCTGCTTGTTCAAAGGACAGCTGGATACAAACCTGGCTGACATTCTGAATGATTTCTGTAAATTTTCACATAAGCTCGCCCCACACAAATGTTGATGCTGAATATGTCAAATCACTTTAAAAAACTTATTCAGGGAAATGCATGGATTTGATGACTGTGTGGGATATCCCACTAGCAATAGAGATGTTACTTATCCAACTGCAATACAAAATAAATGTAGACATTGGCACAGAAACAAAAATTTCAGGACTGAAACTAAAAATAAAAATCCAGGCAGAAGAATAAAAAACAGAATGAATGAAAATATGTTTCAGGCTTAACATGGATAGTATCATTTCAATATTCTTAATACAATGATGATCACTACACTGAGCACTGGGAACCAGGTCAGGGCAAAGAATAAAAGAAAACTGTATTAATCACAATCTCCAAAGGCAGGCTATAAAAGCCATATCACACACACTGAAAAATAATTCATTAAACTATATCCCAGCTGGAAGTAGAGAAAAACAAACAGAATAAAAAGACACTAAGCAGCAGGGAGAAATAAACTTTATGGAACTGTCAAAGCATGAACAATAGGGGGAAGAAAAAAAAGGAAGAAACAATAAATGTGTCTGGTTTATTGGTAAAATAGCCACGTTAGGACTGACACAAGAATTAAATTTAAAGCAAAACCCAAGATATTGAGATAATGCCAAGCTTGAAGTATCAAAATTATCCTATTGCAGTTCAGGACATTCAGTACTTGCAAATTGTGGTTTGGCAGTACCTCACAATGAGAGCAACATCACTAAATGCTAATCATTCATGGAGCATCAGGCACATCTCTTCAGAGTTATGTACCACAAGACGAACTGAAAGCGAAAATGTCCACATTTCAGGACTGATTGTTAAAGCAAAAGTATGTATAGCCTCTATATGGAAAAGAAAGAACCTTCTCTGCTAACTTGTCTCCAGGTTTGATTTAGTGATGAAAAGTAGCACTTTGCATAAACATTTGCAAGAGCCCTTTTGTAATGTTACATACCTCTTTTTTTCTTTTTGAGGAACAGATGGGAGAAGGGAACACTATGGTAATGCATTTCATTGTATAATAGCATTAAAAGTAAGGAGAAATACCACACAAAGTATTTTGTTCAAAGAAATTAATACTAGTCATTTTGAGTCTTTGCTAGCTAAGTTGTTGCTTTACTTTTTTTTTTTTAATGCCCTCCAGTTTTGGTTTCCACAGTTTTTCTGTACCCCAAAACCTTGATTTACAATGGTGTTCAGCAGCCACAGCTTATACAGGCTTCATCTGGAGTTGTGTTTTCTCAGAACAGATGAAAATTTGGTGAAGAGGCACCCAAAACCACTGGCAACTTTGGAAAATTTCAGCCTAGCGTCTACCAGGTTTTGCTGCAACTGAAGATCCTTATAAGCAGTGATGCCAGTATACACACATATGTGTGTATATATATATATATATATGTAAAAGCAATGTACAAATGGTGGTGCATTGCAAATGTAAATGATGCCTATCTTTCTATTTGATTCTTAGTTAATTAAAAATGGTATTGTGTTGTACATACACCAAATACAACAGAAGGAGGATGGATTTTTCAGATGAGCCAGAGGGTTTGTAGGTGCCCAGCTTAAAGTAATATAAAGGAAGCTGAGGCTCCAGATTGCTTCAAATTCTTTAATGTCATTGTTAGAAAGTATTAAATCAATTATGTCTGAACATAATTCATCCACCAGTCACCAACATATGACAAAACAGACCTTAAACTATGAGTTATTGACTTTACTGAATGAAGACATGTTTCTTCAATTAAAAAAATGCTGTATATCCTGGATACAGTTTTATGAAAGCTCAGTAAGAATCCATGGTAAACGTTCTCACAGAAGACATTAAGCATTTGCAAATGCCAAAATCTTGGATGGTAATTCATTCTCTGCCTCTTTTCCCCCTTCGACACCCTGACTCCCTACTCCATGTTATGGGCTAACGACCTACAAATTATATTTTATAAAGCTAAACTATTTTTCAGCTACAGAAATGAATGAAATCATATTTGACACACCAAAATTTCTTTCCTCCACCCTCCTTTTTATAACTGAAAAAGAGTCAAACTAATTTAAACAAAATCTGATTTAGAAATCATGCTGAGCTGAGACTTTTAAATACCAAGTTTCAGCCTGGAGTGAACTTTTATGGCTATGTTATAAACACCTGAAAAACAGCAGGTGCCATAGTAATATACAGTTCATGTTTTTATATGATTTCCTTAGTTTCAAAAGTAGATTCTAGTCAAAGTGAGGTTTTTGCTAATTTTAACTTGTTATGGATATTACAGTTCCAACAAAATGCTTACGAGCCAGAAGTAGTCTAGAGTGAACACATATGTAGGTATTTTATAGTTTATAAAATTATCAAGCGGATACATTTACAATTTGGCTAAGATAAAAAAACGCGCCCATTAGAAATTCTATGAATGGTGATCAGAAAATGAAACCCCTGCCAGAGAAAGTTGGTTAAATATCTCTCAGTGGTGTATGTGTGGTGCATTAGTGCACTCTGTTAGAACACTCAGTTCCATAACAATTTCAAGATTCATTGAAATTGTTTTAAAATAACAATGGAAATATTATTTCAAAAAGTGAAAAAAATACTTGTATTCTTTAGCTAAACATATGTGTCCGTAATCCTTCAGGCTTGAGAGTTTAACTATTTGGAAGTGCTCAAGAAAATTAATCCAAATCAACTAAATGTGAGAATGCAAAGTGGATTTGTCAAATTGCATTAAACTCTGGCGTCTGGACAAATTAATTCAGATTTAAAATAGTTTTGATGCCTTCATACTTGATACACTTCAGAAGCAAAATAAACAAAAAATAATAAATAAAATTTAATAACACCGAACAAGGGTTCTGATATGTGAATCAACGTAATTACGAACTTCACTTTCTCTTTGGTAGCTTACCGGCACACACACCTACTGCAAAACCGCACAACAGTTTCTCTTTACATGAAAGATAGTCCTAACTACATCACATTTACCAGGGGTAAAAGTGTACACCTGGATTGTTCCTTGAAACCTCTGATGCTATAAAAGTTTACACCCTCCTTTATTTCAAAGTTACTTCTTCACACCTGTCCACACCCTTGTATAGCTTTACTACAATATTGTAGAGTTAATTTTGATATATTTTCTTGAATGAATTGAGAAATTCTGACTGGACTTTGAACTGAAAGACTATATTTATATTAAAAATCAGACTGATAACAAGGTCTGTTTTTTAAAAACTTTGTACATGGTTTTCTGCTTGCAACTTCCAGTTACAGGTGCAGAGACAGTTTACATGTAAATGATCATTACTATAAATGAAAATATTTGCATGATAAGTTGCATGTGCAAATGAACTAACTTTGCATTCAGTTTTTTGCATACACTGGTGTAAATGGTTGTCTTTAGGCTCCAGTCTAGCAAAGCTTGTAAGTACAAGCTTTTCCTGAAATGAAACAAGCTTTAGATGGAACTGCCTCTGAATTTACAACTTAAGCATGTGTTTCAGTGGCTTACAGATTAGTACATCAGTAAAATTACAATATATTTTAAAGGAGTTTTGGAGCAGATTCAAAAGGGTATTTGGGGCACCTAAATCCAAGATTCTTGATCCTCAAGAGCTCAGTTTAGCTGCCATTGAATCACTTGATGTATCCACATACCTTACTTTTTGCTCTTCCATGTCTCCCCATCACCGGTGCAGCTCTGTGCCCATTTTACACAAAGCCTGTGGCTTCATTCCAGAATGGCAGCACTCAATAAGAACGCTTGTTTGCCTTCTCGACTAGGTACTGGCAATAAATGGCAGCTGGCTGCCTTTTTTTTTAAAAAATAAAATATATTTTTTAAAAAACGCCAACAAAATGATTACTTGATAACCTATATAAGCAGCCCTCAAAGGAAAGACTGGAACCATGGCTTCTTCTAGCAGATCATCAAAATTACCAGAGGGCAACATCCAGAGCAGAAAGTATCCCCTCAGATCTGAGAACAATCTGTAGACTGGAGGAACTGGGGAGAACATACTTTTCCAGTACTGGATTTTCCAGATTCCAGTCTTCCCTATAAGAGAGTGAAGGCTGTCCCAGGTGTCCTGGTTTCAGCTGGGGATAGAGTTAATTTTCTTTTTAGTAGCTGGTACAGTGCTGTGTTCTGGATTTAGTATGAGAACAATGTTGATAACACACTGATGATTTTACTTGATGCTAAATAGTGTTCATACTAAATCAAGGACTTCTCAGTTTCTCAGGCCCTGCCCACGAGAAGGCTGGAGGGGCACAAGAAATTGGAATAAGACAAAGCCAGGACAGCAGCTTGAACTGGCCAAAGGGATATTCCATACCACAGAATGTCATGCTGAGTATATAAACTGGGGAGTTGGCCGGGGCCTTGGGATCGCTGCTCAGGGACTGGCTGGGCATCGGTCCGCAGGTGGTGAGCAGCTGGTAGTGTGCACCTCCTGGGCCTTTTTTTCTTTTGGATTTTATTCCTCTTTCTGTCTCTCTTTTTCATTATAATTGTTGTAGCTATCATATTGTATTTAATTTCAATTATTAAGTTGGTTTTATCTCAACCCATGAATTTTAACTTTTCCTGATTCTCCTCCCCATCATGCTGAGCGGGGGTTAAACCACGACAGCAGGCCTCCAAGCAAACACACCAACCCGTAGCTAAAGAGGTCTGGGGAGACACTGCTCGTTCTTCTCCAAGCTTGCTTTCAGAGGGATATGAAAAACCTTCCCAAACCTCCACTTTGGAAAGCGGTTTCTGTCAGAAGAAGGCAGTGGGGTCTGTGGGAGCGGTTGCCTGGCTGTCCTACATGACTGACATCCGTGAAATGTTCCTTCAGGTCTAGCACCACCCACCACAACAGCAGTGGTGGACACCATTTTGAGAGCTTGGGCCAAACCTGGGGGAAGCTTGGGCTAAAATGGCTGCCAAGGTTACTGCCTTCACCTGTAAAAGCCAAGGCACTTGCTTGGAAGCACCTGAACTCCCACACTTCACAGCCTGGTATTTTAAAATAAATGGGCAAAATTTCAGCCTGCAAGCTTTAGGCTAGAAACTGCAGCTTTACGCAGGATGGGCTCAGCTGTCTGTGCAACTTGAGAAGAACAGCTGGAAACCTAGGCCTTCGCACGGACATGGGCATTAGCATCACTCTCATTAACATAACGTGAGCCGTGGAGACACATCCTACCCCCTCATCTCCAGAATATAGCCAGTATCCTGGAAAAATTGCTGTCCACATGAGCATAAGGGTTATCATCATTCCTCAGGCAAATCCAGCTAGGTCATGTAATGAACATGCTAATCCAGAAAGAGTGGTAGCCTACATAAAATGGATAGGTTAATAAAGTCCTTCCTGTTACCTTTCTCTCAAGTTTGTCTTTGATGTGCCATGGGAAGGCTGAAGAGAGAGCATGATTGTCACTGGGGATTTTGAGAAAAAGTAGCCTTCGGCTTAGTACAGAGCCTGAAGATTAGGCTACAAGTACATAGACTAGGACAATCTGCTACGTAAACATTATCACATGTTAATTTTCATTTAAAATATGCAATTTAATCTTTTATTAATTCCATATCCTTGAAGTATGCACATAAGTTGCAAGATGCAGACATTGATTCTAGGCACTAATATTAAGGGAAGAATAATCACAAAATACTAAATCTTTTATCAATAAGATTGCTATTTGAAGGGACGCAGAAGTACTTCAAAATATAATAAAATCATTAGTACATACAATAATACGTTTTTTGACAAATGGTAAATTTTAAGTATTCCTCCAGAGTTATAATCTGTCAGCTCAAAACCATCATTAGTCTGAATTATTCAATTCTTATAAAGCTTAAGTGCTTCTCTTCAGAGCTTAAACATGTGTTTACCTTTAGGTATTCACTTAAGCTTACTTCACTTGAAAAGAGTTAGCTATAAGGTACTGTACAGCAACTAAGCACAAGCAAAATGTTTTGCTAAACTGAGGCGGATTAAGCATTCAATACCCTGCCAAATCAGGACCCCTTTAGAATCTGCAGCTATGGCAGCGGGGGCTTGTGGCACGGTAAATCCAAGTTTCAACAGCTCTACCAACATGCTGCAGTCACATGACAGAAGGTGTTACACTGGTACAGAGTCACCCTTGTTGACAAATCTTTTGAAGCCTTAACTTTAAACCCTCGGATTTTATTCAGGAATGTCCTGTCTTCCTCCAGCCAGCATGAAGTTTGTATAAAAGGATAAAGCTGGCATTAACCCTCTGAACAGCCTTTGACTAATCCAACAAAAATGTGATGGTGCATCCATGCCTAAATTAATTCAAATCTGTGGTGCTCTACTGATATTAATAATTAAGTATCAGTATTTGTAGAATCATATCTTAAACGTATTTTCTCTGCAAAGTAGCTACTTAATTTTGCTGTCAAACAATAAATTATAGCCCCCTGCACCCTTAGATCTTGTTTTTTCCTCTAAGTAAAGTTCAGTTTAATTCCCCATTTCTTTAGCACTTTCAGAAGCCGAAACAGATATTTATGGGCAAAACTATAGGACAGAGCACTAGCCTCATGATAAGGACTCCTTTAGTTTGTTAAATATGATAGTGGCCTAGTGGGAAGCCTCCAATAAATTTTTTCACCACACTGTGCCTCAATTGCCACATCTTTAACACAGAAAATTTGCCTGCCTGGCTCTGTAGACCTTTTATAGATGGTGTATGATTTAACCTGAGTTAATATCTTATCTGGGGCTAGTAAGTCAAAAATAATGATAAGTTTGCAACCAAGTTATGTATCTACAAGAGATAAAGCATAGCTCTTGATAGCTAAAAAGTGAGAATTGTTTTATAATGTCTCTAGTTTATATTAAAACAAGAGCTGTAATTTTTGAAAACTCATTTATCTTTGGATTGTGTTCCTAGCAAGTATTAATTTATTTTTTTTTCTACCAAGAATTGTCTGACCTAGTGTGCTCACTACTCTTGCAATCACAGTAACAAGGAAGTAATTAAAAAAGCTGCAACAATTAGGACTACAAAATAACATAGATATTGTAAGTCTACTGGGAAAAAAACCCCAACCAAACAAAATAGAGACCATCCTCAAATGTGCCCTACATGTTAAAATCACACATTGATATGTTATTACTTATGTCTTACATCTCCATTAGTAATGATTCAATAATACTTTTCCCTAAGCCTATAAAGAACTCATAGCTTACAATGGCTCAGCTCAGACCGTTTACCATAGAATAAACTTGAATTAGAAAGCAGGCTCTGGAAACTCTGCTGAGACTAACCCCTGAATACTGCTGACCATGAGAACTTACCTATGCAGCGCTGAAGCACAGAAAACCCAAAACAGAAAGAAAGGACAGCTTAGTATGAAATTATTAACTATTTTCTCCTCTTTCTTCTCTAATGACTTCCACAGTTGCCACAAAGCAGATGGTGTTATTACACAGAATACTACTCCGTGTTCTCCCAGTGATTTTCATCCAGGAATTTTATAGATTGCTACAAAACTAGTTGGGCATAATTAATATATATCACACATGAATAAACTAAGGTACAGAGAGATGTTTAAGGCTAATTCTGAAAGATCACAAGTCCCTGAAATTTGCCATGTCTGGGGTTGGACAAAGTCTTGCGGAAACACAGCAGCAGTGCCAAGATCGGAGCTCTTCCATTCCTGGCTCTTATGCTTTGTCAACACTCCCAGTCTACCTTACTCAGTGTCTAGTGATATCCAGCAAAATCCCACAACAGCTAAAGACAGCCACTTGAGTCCAAGACCCCTCCTGAGCCTTTATATTAAATAATCATGTTGCACTGATTTTACTCAAAGGAAAAAAGAACACAAAATCAAGGCTCAGCTCTTGCAATCTGTACTAGACTGCATTGGCAGCACAGTAAAGTTATGAACGACTTGTTTAATAGTGGAGGAGGAATGAAAGAAAGCAAATAGGTTTGTTTCTTAATTATTGACTGCTTTAAGTACATATGGATGAGTAAAACTGAAACAACATGCTTACTTCACATTAAAATTATATTAACAACATATCAAGTAATTGAGAAGACATTAAGCAACATAAGTATTAAGACAAAGTGGGAAAACCTACTTATTGGTAAAGTGTAACACAGGTACTAAGTAGCTAAGTAATTTCAAATGGAGCTTCCAGCTTTGAGAGGTCAGTATTTGTCCTGTCTATGCACTCAGTAACAGAAATATTACAGTCAGTTTTATAAGTTAATTCAAAGTAATTGATTTTAATTTTTTTCTTTCTCTCATTAGTCAAATAATTCATTTTCAGTAGAAAAAATGTGAACTGTGTAACCTATCCAAGAAGAGACAGGGACTAACAAATGATTTAGGTCACTAAGCTGCTTAAAACTCCTTCATCTGTTGCTTTTCTGTCTGATTTATTCTCAGCTGCTTCAATGAAAATGGTCTAAAAGTCATGCCGGTTTTAATAAATCTGTATTAATTAGAACTGACACAGCATTAAGGTTTTATAACAAATTTACAGCAGTATATGCTTCTGCAACCCTGACAACTTTTTCTTTTCCTTTCATGTAATGAGAGTTCTCCAAAATGTTTTGAAATGAAACAACCAAATTCATAGCAACATGGCAGTCAAGAAAGTGTCCCAAAGTGTAATGCAGCAGGCCTCATGGAAGGAAAATAGGAAAAAAGAAGTGCAATTAATATATTCAATGGTAAAAAATCCACTTTTGATCATTTTTATATTTGCTTTCCATAGAACTTGGTCAATCCTTTTGGTGTTTGTCAGCAAAAAACCAAATATTAAGATTTTTACTCTTGTCAGCCAGCTTCTGAGAGGTGCTGTGGTGCAAATACTACAAAGACAATGCTGTTCCACAGCCAGATCATCGAGTCTCAATAAGGTCGCCACATGATATTATATATGCCATACTCTTACCTCTGAAATACAGGCAACATTGGAGGCAGTTCCCTGTTCTGAATCAGTATATACATTATTTCATTTACCTGATATTTAAGGAGATCAGGCTCACTGAACAACCACTTTGTCTAAGACACTGCTGCCTCTTCCCTAGCTCATTCATTCTGGAGGTACCACCAATTGAGCATGATCATTTCTAGTAATTTAGTTTCTGCTGACCTATGAGAAGCAATGAATTTTCTTGACTTTTGATGACTACTCCTAAAACTGTTCTGCCTTTACTGTTTTTAAGTCTAAATAATACTACATTTATCTTCACATAAATACGTTTATGTAGCTAAAATAGTCTAAGAATAAAAGGAAACTTTTATTTTTTTTATTTTATTTTTTATTAAACACTGAACCTGAAAGCATGCTAACTTTTTGTCCCCTGACTTTATCAGCTGTTGTAAACATAAAGCAACGTTGAGACTATTACAATGGCCTTTCCCAGCTATCTCAGGCAAACTGCAAAAATGTTTCAGTGACTCTTCTACTTCTTTTACACTTTGCCCACTTGTGTTGTTGCCTGATTTAAGCTTGAATTAATGTGGATTGCCTGAGGGCTTGTACACTGCATTTTGAATGCATTTCTACATCCCCTATGAACTTCACGAGTTTATGCCACAGCTATGATGACAATTACTTCTTTGAAAGCCAAAATTTTCTCCTCAATCTGCCTTTTTCTCCTTTCTTCTTTTTTTGGGTGTTTGGAACATCTAAGTGGCAAGAAAGATGAATGCAAAAAGGCAAGTTATGCAGCATGGCATCTTGTCCCTGAGGAAAGATTTCCTTCAGAAGTGATAGAATGCATGCTGTTATAGATGGTGCCCAACTCAACATGTTATCTTGGCGTCTAAGCCCTAATGGAACAGTCTGACCAACCAGTGAGCAGGCATAATGCCATCCAAGCATATGGGCATGAGTACATGCAGCCAAGTGACCATGTAGGAGAATCAAATATGTTTGCTGAGGGCAGGAGTCCCAGTCTGAAACATCCAAGCAGCTGTCTATCCTGAGGTTTACACGCCTGTGGTTAAGGGGATGTGACATAGCTAATCCAGATTTTGGCCAGATTGATTTTAAAATACAAAAAATTAGATTTCTTGGCACAAAAGGCATTTTAGACCCTAGCTGTATACCAGTAGCTTGAAAACAACATTTCAGGTGAATTCCCCCTGGATGTTTTGGAATTAAACTATGCTGTGAAATATACAATGCTCTTCCACTGCTTTACCTGCAGACAGCGTTAAAGGAACACAGGACATTCTTTTGAGAGAGTTAAATCATTTGGTTTAGATCTTCAAGTGTTACACCTAGAAAAGTATTTTAATACTGCAATTCCACACTACTAAAGGGCAGTCATTTCTTTATCAGGGCTATAGCAGTACCAAAATAAGACTTATACTCCTATTTTCCCATCAGACTCTGAAACATTAACTTTTTAAACTGGAAAAGCAACTCATTCTACAAATTAGACAAAAAAATAATTCCAGTTTACAACTATTTAACAATCAATATAATGATTTAATGCTACTGGAATGCCCACTTTTACTGAGTTAACCTCGTGAAATTCTGTAAGTTGGAAATTTCTTCATATTTGAATACTGCTTTGCAATACTCAGTGATAATAGATATACAAAGAGATTGCTTTTATTGTTTATAGCAAAGAGCAACATATTCAAAAGTGCATTGTTGATACCAAGCAGTGAAATGTTCAAAGTGATTACATAATTCAGTAGCCTGAATCCAATTCTCCAAAGTAAATCAACTATTAAGCACAGATTCACAAAAAAAGTACCTCCTCTCACTGGAATCAGTAGGTTACAGGGATCTAAACATAATACTTGAAGATTCGGGAGTGAAGCTGAAGCCTCACTGAAATTGAAGGTAAACAGGTTCGTATATTGTAAATAGGGTTTTTTTAGATAGTCCATCCTAAACCTCAGACAAACAGCAGACAGAGCCACGGAAACACAAAGCAGTATACATAAGGCTGCTTGTTACAAATTATTAGAACTTTAAAGCCTGAAAATTATCAGCATTATTTAGAGCAATATTTTATAAGTCTGGTTAAAAATAGGATCTCAATGTAATCATTATACAGGCTTGAATTTGAATTATTATTGTGCAGTACAAAAAAACCCCAACCCGATACCAAACCCACAAACTTCACAGCACAGAGCCAGCCACCTTTACCACCACATAATTTTGAGGAACTTGTAGTATTCTAGTTTCTTACTGTGGTCTGTAAATCATTTACATGTAAATGGACTTTTTGTTTTCTAGCAATATGCCCTTTAAAAAAAATATTCAGCAAAACATATTTTTCTTTCTCTCTGCAGCAAATACAACTAATTTTACTTCACAAAGTGAACAAAATCCCTCTTTATAATTTCCTAGATGCACAATTAAAATAACAAAACACAATCAAAGTTAAGTTTTCTTCAAACTTTTGACACAAAAAGTAACAGTAAATATCTTATTCTGGAAGTGTTTCTTATAAAGCAAGACTTAGCAGCATATATTGAAATCAAACATGAGCCCTCAGGTTTGAAGTAAGAAGTAAGACTGGACCGGGTAGCATCCAGCTGTTCTGAACCCTGTTTAAGGGGTTAGACAGAGTACTGCAGAGCAGAAAGAAATCCTGTGCAATTTAGATTGATAGCATTTACAGAAAATTCAACTGCTTGTGATTCTTGGAAGAACTGTGATCATATTTTAACATAGGCTAAAACTGTAAATTTCAGATTATGTTCAAAATTTGACATCAAAGGTGGTTCAGATATATGGCTACAGTAAAGATTCTTCCCTTTTAAATGTGCCTCCATTGCAAGGGTAAGTAAAAAATCATCAGAACTTATGTACAGACCTACATGAATAATTTTCTTGCTTCATCCTCCAATTGCTGCAACCCCTTATCATTCAAAAATAAAAAGCTATTCCAGTTCAGACCAAAAAAATTTCCCACTTCTCTCTTGGGAGGATCTTAACTAAGGCTATGAACTATTCAGAGTTCAGATACTATCTGCTTGTCCCCTTGACACTATTGGACTATGTATAAATAACTGAACACAGGGAACAAGGATTCCCACATCTTAACAGTCTGCCTTCACTCCCAAGCTAAAAAAACCCCCACCCATTCTTATCCTTGCTTGGTGTCTCAATGTCTCAGTGACTCTGAAACTATTTCAGACAAAACAGAATATCTCCAAAACAAGGATTCTAAGTGGAAGTCCCTTTAAGCTTATATGCAGGCCACTTACCTGACAGGAGCAGAAACTCACACGTAAATTCACTGGCTACCTGATGCAAGAATAATTTATTGGCAAAATGTTTTGAGGGTACTAAACCAGACCTTTTCAGAGGACTTACAAAAAATGCTCTTGCAAAAATTTTCTTAGCTCTTTCTTACCCACATTGCTTATCACATACACAAAATTTTCTGCAAGAAAAGTGGGCATAAAACAATTGATGTTATAAATTCCCTCCTAAGCTCCTGCAAACACACTGTGGAAGCTTTCACTAGACACTGAATATCAGTAACAGTTATGTAGTAGGACTGAAAAGCAGTTAGATTTTTTTAATTGCTCTTTAGTTAGCAAGACTAGCACTTTCTCTCATTAACTGATACAAAAATGAAAATAAGTACCAGAGAACGGTGAGTCCTTAAACAGACGTACTTAATGTTTTCACTAAAGATAATGCTTGTTAGACTGTTCGCAAAATCACATACTTCAACACATGGATTTAAATTTGTTCCGAACTTCTGCAATCCTCTTTGTATTGCATACGTCTTCCCCAATTATTCTTACACAATAAATAATGTATATATGGAGTCCTTCGTGTCTTAACACCACACTTCGTAGGGTAAGAGCCAGTCATAAGTCTGTGTAGCTCAAACTGTGAAGCTAGCTTCCCCAGGGAGTCTCCAGCCACTTCCAAGGGAGGCATAATCAAGCACAGTGAAAATGGGGCACGGGGAGATTTTCTGTCTTTTTTTCAGTTAGGACTGGGCAAATATGAAAGTATCTGTGCAAGTGTTAACTTATTCTATATTGAGTGTGAGAAAGAATTGTTTTGTGTTTGGCTGAGTCCTAAGTGAAAATGAACCAGAAAGCAAAATAAATTAACAGGCTGCTCCTGGCATTTGTGAAATCCTATGAGTAACGAGAAAAGGCTCTGAGGTGGGTTATAGAAAGATATGAAGACAACACAATATGAACCTGCTTTCCACCAGACTCTGAAAAGCCAGGAGGAAGGGACAAAGAGAAACTAAGTAATGGAAGAACAAAGGATGCATGGGGCAGGGGGAGGATAGCTGCAACTCAGAAAGTTTTGTGTGCTGTTGCTTTTAAGTGGGTGAGGAATTTTAGGTTGAAGTTGGGGGACAGAAGGTTACCAAAGAGGAAGGAAGAGACCAGCTTCTAGAAAAAAAGAGACCAAGCAGAGCCATGGTCTTCAGATTTTCTGATGTTTTGACAGTGGATCCTTAAGAATGTCATAAACCCTAGAAGTGAAGCAGAACATTGAAGCTATCATGGATCACAGCTAGCAGTTCCTTAGGAAGCTTTCTGCAGGCAAAGAAACAATACCATTCTGCATCAGCTTTCAATGCTATGCATTGAAATACTTTGTTTTTTACCTAGGCAGTTCTTTAGAGTATGTACTTTGACTACTTCTTTGACTATACTTCTCTCCAACTCTTACTTGGCAGTAAGAGGAATGCACAAAACACTCAGCTGACAGCTAATGGAAGAAAGACAATCCAGATGATAGTTACTTCCCAAATGGGTTCCCTCCAGCACCAGATCAACAGTCTAATTTGCTGGCCTTTTGGTTGCCCTCTACAACTTATTTATCTACTGAGCTTTCCCCTGAGATAAGAGACAATTTTGATTTTTAGTGTTTCAATGAAGAAACACAAAAACAAATATGTTGCTTTTTCAGTCGTGCCTTTATTTAGTACAATTATCCTAAGGATAATAGATATACAATATAAACTGAAAACCAGTATGTAATGCGAAAAATTCCAGAAGCAGACATGGAAAGGGCTTAAAATTCTCTATGGCAAATGTGTACATAAGCAGCATAGTAACCTGTTTGTTCTGGGAATATTGGCATTGGAAAGTTTATACCATGTTTCTGGAACATGGTGTCTCTTACAGTAGGATTCCCCCCATTTCTTCCTCCTTTGTACATGAAAAAAAGTTGATAATGATAGACACACTATTATTTGTTTTAATTTGCCAACAGCAACATGTTAACTTTCAAAATTACAGACGAGTAAATCAGTTTTGTCCAGTGTACCTGTGTAAATCTGCAGAGTTCCACATGCCATGAAGGGCCCTGGAAACTGACATCTTTTTACACTAAATTCTAAATACGTAGCTTGACAACATTTAATCAAGTGATGTTTGATTAGGACTAATTTGTAAACCTATATAGAGATAACTATGTTTTTAAAACTCTGAAAGAATTAAATGTCAGAAGACTTTCAAAGAGGTAATTTTCACTGTCATGTACTACAAATACAAAACCTGAGGTGTAACACAACTGAATCATGCAAAGAACTTGTCAGAACAGATAGCAAAGCCTTCCAGTATCATGCCTCAAACCAAACTATAAGATGATTTTTCTTCCCCTGCTCCAGAACGGTACTATATTTAGTCATGTGATAAATAATTTTTAAAAACAACAGATCCAGAATTCCTGGACTGCATGAAGTAGCATTCTATAAAACCTGAAATTGTTGGAAGTAGTTTCCAACAAATACTGTGGGACCTGAAGGTGTGTAGACACTGGAAAGAAAAACCACACCTTACAATCCATTCACAGTTATATCCTTCTTCCCTTGCATCATGGTGTGTCGTGGTTTAACCCCAGAGAGCAACTAAGTACCACACAGTTCTCACTCACTTCTCCCCCTGCCCCAGTGGGATAGGGAGGAGAATTGGGGGGAAAAAAAGAAGGTAAAACCCGTGGGCAGAGGTAAGAACAGTTTAATAATTGATATAAAGTAAAATATAATATTAATACTACTACTAATAATTGTAAAATAAAGAGAGATTAAAAAAAAAAAAAAAAAAGAGAAAGAGAAATAAAACTCAAGGGGGAAAAACCCAAACAAGTGATGCACAATACAATTGCCCACCACCTGCTGACTGATGTCCAGCCAGTCCCCGAGCAGTGACTGATGGCTCCTGGCCAGCCCACTTCTATTTATATACTCAGCATGTTGTTCTACAGTACGGAATATCCTTTGGCCACTTTGGGTGTCCTCTTCCAGTTTCTTGTGCCCCTCCAGCCTTCTCACTGGCTGGGCATGAGAAGCTGAGAAGTTCTTGACTTAGTATAAGTGCTGCTTAGCAGTAACTAAAATGCCAGTGTGTTATCAATATTATTCTCATACTACATCCAAAACACAGCATTGTACCAGCTACTTGGGAGAAAAATAACTCTGTCCTAGCCAAAACTAGGACAAAGTGGAAGGGCTCGATAGAGGAAAAAGAGTGATCAGTTAAAGCTTTTCTTGGTAAGAAATCCAGAAACCTATTTTCTACCTACAGTCTTTATTCACTGTCATAAATTTCTACTCCAGCTTTGCCTTCAATTCATCTGAAACTAATTTCTCCCTTCTACCTTCAACAGTGCATACAATAGCATGCCCTAAGTCCTGTTCCCTGTTATTTCCTTGTTTTCTTCATTCCCTTGGCTGTTCTCTGCCAAGCCTGCCTCTCCTTCACAGAGTGTGCCATGCATGGAGGCATGAGTTTGCCACTGGGGCTGGAACTGCTAGCCATTCCCCTGACTTAGGGCTGGCTAGGGCAGCAGGCTGCGTGCACCATGCTCCCAGCCAAGCTGTAACCAATGCCTTTCTGCATACCCTCTGTACTCCTCCCAGTGCCTGACTTGTACACTTTCCTTTTAATCTGGACACCGTTCAAAATTTTATATGGGTTTACCTCTCACTTAATTCCTTCTTCAGAACAGAATTCTTCAAGATCAACAACTGCTGTTCACCAATTACAGAAGAAGTAAAAAAAAAATCACCTGCTGTGCAAATGTTTGAACTGTAAGCTTCATCATGAATCCTTCTGCTCTTTTACTCCACATTAGCTCACCTTTGCTCACCTTTCCTTTTCTTTACCCTCTTTCACACCCCCTGTGCAATTCTACAACCACTACAGCTTCTACAACCAATATGTAACACTGCAGCATAATATAAGACACATATGACTTGTTGCTAGTGTAGGCCTGTTGACTGGGATCATTCTGTTCTGCATCCCTCTCTTATTTGTCAGTTGTCTTTTAGGGGATGTGAGGGGATGTATTTCAGTCCTTGTCCAGGACATAGACATAGTCAGTCCTAAGATCACAGCAGTCAGATGACAAGATATTTCCAAGCATGCAAATTATTAAAGCTGTACTGTCTTACACTACTTATGTAGGAAATGGATCAGACTGTTCTGTACTTCATCTGGTACTTGTGGCATCTTATGAATGCATAAATATTCTTATTATGGCAATGACCCATCTTGGGGAAGTAGCTCCACCTGCTCTTCAGTACATCACTTGAAGTCCACAAGTCTAAATCCTGGGGCAAGAATAAGGGCTGCAAGTCTGCACTGAGAAGTTAGCTTTCTGACATGCAGCAAATGTGCCAGCTTTTAAATATTTGATTATTTTTTTTTTCTTGTTAATCCCTAAGATAGCAAAGACTCTGGTTTTGGTGGCTAATTCTTACATGGGTTTTGGTTACTATGGTATTTTGACATCAAATCATTAGCAAGTATTCACAGAGATTATCAAAACATAAGAAGCCTGAGAGAAAAATAATAGTTTGCTGATAAACTGTCATTTCAGATGATGGCATTAGGTACATTAGAGAAATTTAGGGAGAGACAGTGGAGCTATCAACTGCAAGTACAACTATAAGAAAGAACCTCGTAATTAACAATATTCATTTATGACTAAAAATTTTGTTTCTGCTGTCACTCAATTACTGATAACCATGGAAATCAGAATCTCTAATATTTCATTAAGTTCTTTATCTGTATGAAATATTATAACATAACTCAATTTTTACATGGCAAGAAGAAATTAAAAAAAAAAAAACCACAGATAAATCAGAAGAGTTTCACACTAATAAAACAGGGTAGCTTTGAAAACATTGCCTATTCGGACCATCAGATGATACTATTTAGGGTATATAATACTGAAAGGGCAATCTGATAATCACACTAGAAGCAATTTCAAACCATACTACTGCTGAAAAGTCAATTTAACTTTCCAGCTTTATAAGACTTTGTTATTGCTATTGTTAATTATTTCTCATTTAATGGGAAATTGGCAACAAGGTCCCCAACTGTCATTTTAAATCTGCAATAATATCATGTGAAGCTTTTCGTCCTTATTCCCAAGTCCTGGATTATCAGAGCTAAATGGCAGCTCCAGCATTACAAAAGCTCAGGGGCAGGTACTGTTACACAAATTGCCAATTCAATTAACAGTGTGTAAATGCTCCACTGGCAGGCTGAGGGAAGGACAGCCATTTTGGCAAGTGTCATTCCTAATTTATCAAACTGTCAAACCTTCCACTCAGGTGCCTGCGGTCACTGTCTGCCTCTTAATGCTAAGTTGTAAAGCTGCAGGAACCATTCTTGTAGCTTGACAAGGCACAATACTCAAAACTGATTTTAAAATCAAATGTACAGTTGTCTTAATTATTCTCAGTATAAATGATGTTTTAATTACAAAATCAGGGTGGGAATATTCAATCAAGATCCAAGATTACATGTACATACAAGGACACGGGCAGATTGAGGCTGGTGCCAAGGCTGTATTCAGAGGTACCTATTCAGTTTCTCTCAGTTCAACAGTTTGTGATTACCTCCCTCCCTCGGCTACTGTCCTTTATGGTCTTTAGTCTGACCCTGCTCCTGGTTCTTACCAAGCCACTGTGCCTGTGTTAATGCCTTTCAGGGGAAAACCCCTGTGGCAGGACTCTGCACCAACACATCGGTTTCATCTCCATGGGCCTTGCTCTCCTTCCTCCCTCAGACATGCCCAGTCACTTCATCCAGGAATTCTTTAAAAGTCTTTTCAGAAATAAAAACACGTTATGAGGCTCTTCTGTAGAAGAGAAAAGCTAAATAACTTCACATTTGGAGGCTTTCCCTCATTCTTTTTTCGTTGAGGTTTTTCCCTGTGCTGATAGAAACAGCACACAGAGACTATTGCATATGCAGATCAGAGCCCCTACAGTGAATACACGTACTGTGCAGTACACTGGTGCCTGCACGATAGCGCCTGAACAGTACCCCCATTATGTCCTTTGGGGGGGGGGGGGGACACACACGTTACATCAGTGCGTCTGTATGTTTGCCTTTGGGTTGAATACTCTCTGAGCGTAAGCTGCAGAGTGTTTCACTTAAATCAAGTTTAAATTGATCTGACCATTTTAAAGCAAAGAAAATGGAAGTAGAAAATAAAATACAGGAAGTTGTCCTTTCAGTTTCTTGTGTGACTCCTGTTCATAAAAATGAACAAAATTCATGGCACAACAACAGCAAAGAAAGCTCGGCTTGGATAAGATGAATGCATTCTATAATCCGCCTGTGGACATCGTGGGCCAGCAGGAGATGGCCCAGAGAAAGAGAAGAAATCCAAGATTAATTAGTTATGTGGTAGACAACATCAGCTACAGTTCTGTATTTACAGTTAAGTTCTCAAGTGAAAATATGTGCATCTTGCAAAGTGATCAGGTGTTCTGCTTGTTAGCCCATTTGATATAGGTATTATCATCACAGCATTAAGAATCAGAATACTTGTACTTTTTATGTAAGACAGTTGTAGCCTTGGACTCAATACTGTCATGTCACCACAAGTCCCTAAAACTAATCATGCATTTTGTGAAGGATGTAATGTATCCAGATATTAATGAAATTCAGTTGTTCCATCACATCTCAGAAAGCAGATTAATTCTTTTAAGATTTTAGAAATCTTACAAGGCCTTCAACAGACATGGTAAAAAGCACTCAATTTAGTATTCACAATATTGTTTTTTTCATCCATATGACGATAGGTGTGAACAAAAAAAAAAAAAAAAAGTGTTCTGGAGCACAGGACTACCAGGACTGAAACACAGCTATGTTGAAATAAGAAGGAACTCCATACTTTGGTGCAAACCAACTATCTGAACTGAACTTCTAAAGCTTTCACGGATTGGCTCTAAATCAAACCAAATTTTTTTATAAATCTCTGTAAATATCTAAGACTGTAGAATTCATCCAATGCCCCATGAAATCAATGGGTCCATCTTAAATCTTCAACTTGCCCTACTGCAGCCATATCTAGGAAAAGATAGATCTCTAACTGGTTCCAGTGCATGTACATCAAGAAAAAGCAGCAAGCATTTGAGAGTCATGGGGTAGATTGCTTCCGTTATTTAAATCACTTTGCATAATTTCACAAGAGCACACAATTAGACCAGATTTTTAGAGTAAATTAGGGGACTAAAAATAGAGAACAGGATTCCAATAAAGTTTCAAAAACGCATGGATGCTTTCAAAATCCTAACAGGCACTAACTTTTATGCTCTCGTGTGTAAAAATAACTGCACAGATCTGACTTTCCTCCATAGCAAGTTGTCCCTAGCTAAAATTCTTATGGTTACACTATTTACCTTTCTGCTAGTGCTTTTGTGTAAATCTGACTCTTTTGGCATAACACTTCATTCAGTCTGATAGCATGCATACTTCTTTTGAACTTGAAAGTGTGAGAAAGGAAGAGGCAGGAAAAAAATAAAATATCTTAAATCAGCAAAATAAAAAAGCTGCTCCTAGGACTATACATTGGAAACTTTATTACCTCTATACATTTTGAATAAGAGTTCAGGAAATTACATGTGACAGTTGAGGGGGAAAGGATGCATACTGCACAAGAAGCATCAAGTCTGACCTAAAGAAATACTCTAGGTAAATAAAGTATTATTAAAGCACTGATTATAGAGATACTGAGTTCCAGACGAAAATCTGTGACAGCTATTTTGGTTTGCAAGAACTGAAAAATATCTGAATGCAGAAGGCCTTCTTAACAAAGAAAAAGAGTGGAACTCTTTGAAAAAAACTGAAACATTTTTCTAGTCCTCTGTAAATCCTAACCCTGTAGGCCAAAATAAACAGCCTATGAAGCATAAGCAATTCCAAGCAGTTAATTAAAAGTCAAACTAGGTGAAAAACACCTGTTAATAAATAGTATTGTATCTATGAGATTATTCTAACATGATTTTACTTTCAGAACATCAATTTAGCCAGTGCTGCGATTCAATAAACCAGTGTGCTAGGACATTAGCTTGAACTGTGCAAGAAGTTGAATATCAATCCATATTATAATCAGAGGATTCAAATGATGGATCGTTTCTGGATCTGAGTTTCTTCAGTCAAGAATATTTTGCAGAAGATGAGAATGAGTACTTTGAGAGATAAATCCGATAAAGATAATAATTCATATGTATTTAATCTGATCTCTGTGCATTACAAGACTTTACTGCTGCATCAAGACCAGCCTTTGTAAGAAAACAATTCACCGTACTGAAAAGCATCTCAGCCACTGTGGAATGATATGAACTTCCACACACAAAAATTCCAGTTCAGGGTGTGGAAACTGAAGGCATTGTGAGACTCCAGCTCCCACTTTGGAAAAAGAAGTTCAACAGCAATTATTATCCAAGGACCACATTGTTTATACTACCAACTAGCACCAAACAATCTTAATCCAGACAGCATATAAATATATATGAATATATGGCAGTTCTATACAAATGAGTTACACAAGCTAGTTTCCAGGCTTTAAGAACATTCTAACCTAGGGCTGTCGAGGAGCAAACTGTAAACTCATCTCCAGAAGGAAGCTTCAAGTCCAGTGTAGACATACTCTGCCTCTTTCCCTGGAGTCTGTGTAGGCGTGCAAAGGAAAAGCAGCTGAAAGAAACCTGATGGGAGCCCACTTGCAACACCTATGAAAGTTCAAACTGGTAACTGTTCAAACAACAAAACTTTGGCCTGGTAGTAACTTCAGAGTGGTAGTCACCACAGAGTATTTCAAGATAAGGTAGGAGTATTTTCACAAGACCTGTGTGAGAGCAATATATTGAACATGATATTTAAACTCATATTCTCTTTAAAGAGTCCTGGTCCTCCTGGTACATCCTCAGGAAGTACTGTCCCCAAATTAACATGAATACCTGCACAGTACTGTGTAAGAAACTGAACTTGATGTGTGAGGTTCTCTGAAAATATGTCTGGCGTTTGTGGCAACTTTGGAACTGGCATGGCAGAGCAGAACATGCACCTTGGTATCCTGGATCCTGTCCTTAGGCAACTCAAGATAATTCAGAGATAAAATCTCCAGAGCAGGGAATGGCGAGTAATCATTCAGACATAACAGTCCACATTACCCTAGAGTCTAAAAGTTTGAGATTGACTTAGGCTTTAGATCACCTACTTTAAAATTCCTGATCTACAGTTTTGGAAATAATTAGTGATATTTACACATTGTTTCTCAGTCATAGGCTTTTAGCATGGGAAACTTTTAATATATATTTTGTGATAGAACTGCAAAAGAAAAATCTGTGGCTGTGCTACTTAGCATGCTTGTTGGATGCTTGAACTAAATTAAAATCTTACTGAATGTGTTTCTCAATTTTTTCCTGTGCAGCGATCATTCAGAGGGGGCTAAGCACACAATGTGTTTGGAAAAATTATAGGAAAACAAAGGCACTAGACAATAAGATCCAGTGTTCCTCAGTGCTGTTGTCTTCTTTTCCTCTACACATATACAACTATTATCACTTTAAAATTGCTGAAAAAGGAGGCCCCACCACCCAGCCCACGTCTGGCTCTGCTTCTACTTCCTACCTTGTCCAGCACCAGCATGTGCACATCTGTGCAGTGAGCCATGCTGGGGAAATGAGCGGGGAGCAGTTATTTCTCCACGTTACTCTTCAGCTGGATTAGTTAGTTGATCTGCTAACCATGCCATGACACACTCATGCCAGCACAACAAAGGCAGCACAAATGCAGGAACAACAAAGTGGAGAACATAATCGACCTCTCTAACTGCAGCTGCAGTCAGTGTGATTTGGGTCTTTAGCTGAGAGCTCCCAGTGTCACTGTCTGGGAGCTGACTGGAGATCTCTGAAGTTCTCCCATCAGAAATAAGAAGGTAGTAAATGTTCCAGCATTTTTTCAGTGGCAGGCAAAAATAGAGGACCTTGGAATGGTTTTCATTATGTTTAGTTCCACATTTCAGAGACATGTGAAGAGCCTACTGAATCACATCCAGAAGCAATCTTTCTCCAAGTTACGTGACTTTTACTAGAATAAGTTTCCATATTCCTGCTGCTTAAACTTTATAACAAAATCGCCTGATTTGTCATATTCAGTTGAGTGGAAGGCTTTTCCAGTCTTCCCACTTCTCTGCTTTTTCAGGTCCTAGATATCCTATATCCATGTACAGCTCTATATCTGGTCTCCAGGGACAGTTATATGGGGAAGAGCTATAAAATCCTACCATGATGTCTAAAATACACAGAACTGAAATCTGTGTGATGTCTACAGGCATTTAACTTTACTCTCAGATGGGGTGGGGGAGCTATGGATTTCACTCCATCCATTTTTGCAGACATTTGTGCTCAGAGTAGTCTGTAGGATTCACTCTCCTAGTGTCCATGAAACTGTCCTCTACTCATTTCCTCTTGTGCATTCAGAAAACAGAACTTTGGCCAAGGACTAGGATCAACCTGGTCCCAGACTTACTCTTTTTGTTCAAATGTATGCTTATTTTCAAACGGAGCTGTGGTTATTTCTCTGCCAAAACAAGAACAGTAACAATAAACTATTTGGGTAAAATCATTTGTGGCACTACTGAAAAGGTATGTAGCAGTTCTAACCTCCTTTTGGCTTTGACAATAAGCAAAATTAATAATCATGATGCAAGATTTGGCTGGGCTCTGCCTCCAGTTTTAATATAGCAAAGTGGCAGCATTTGCCCATATGGAGCATAAGAGAAGCCAGTACATAAAACATCGTTAACACTTCTTGCTCTTTCTGCACCATCTCTGCTTCTAATCCAAAATACATCACTTCTCCATTCTTACATCATGACAAAAGCTGAAGTAGGCAAAGAGAAATGCATAAAAAAGTGTTGCCAAATATAAACCCAACTAAAGGTTTAGTATGTTTCTCCTAATCTTCGCTTTCCTGAAACCCATCTGCAGTTTCTCCGTATAATCCCAGCCTATGATTCTTTGAAGTTGCTCTGAAACAGCACCTGAGTATCTTTAATGTCTGAAACACAAGTGCATTTGAAAAAAGGAAATAACACTCAAAACGCAATTACAATGTACCCAGGTAATTTGTAGGGAAGTAAAAATGGCAATCACATGGTTGGTTCAAACATCTGATCAAATACATACTTCACAACAGAGTCATGAATTAGAGAAACAGCACAGATACCCTGAAAGAATTTGCTTAAAGCAAACCAGATAAAGTCTTGTCTCACAAGACACCAGTTTCAAGTAGTGCCATATTGACTGCCTGCATGTCTCACTGACTCGCTCCTTTCACTGGCTTCAGCGTTACTTTTCTTAGAGCAGTAGTGCTGTACCCTTCTGCATCCAATTCCAATTCACCCTGAAATCATGACCTACACCAGGGGTCCTCAAACTTTTCACACAGGGGGCCGGCGTGCGGATGCAGTGGCAGGCAGCCATCTGCGGCTGCTTGGTTTCCCCCCCCAACCCCCGGAGGGGGGGGGGGGGGGGGGGGAGGGGGGTAGGGGGGTCTGTAAATACCAGGGCCGGATTGAGGACCCTGGGGGGCCGTATCCGGCCTGTGGGCCTTAGTTTGAGGACCCCTGAGTCCTACACTATACCTAAACCATAGTCGTGAGTGCCTGAGCCACCCCTCAGAAGCACGGTCCCGTTCCCTCCCTTTTTATACTGCTGCGGGAAGTTTGCAACAATTTCTAGCAGGTGCTGCAAGATCTTCATAGTCAACTAGCTTGACTGGCCAGCGCAGAGGAAGCAGGCTAATCTTTGCAACTTCTGTCTCCATCCTGCTTATGTAAAGCAACATGTCTAAACCAGTCCTTTACTTATGAAAAATCTTTAAACTACATTTAGCTATGACGAGGGAAGGTTATTTTTTTCATACTGGCCTCAATATACTAATGCTAGTCACAACCTAGCCATGAAAGAACAAATTACAGTAACAGATGTCCATATATCACTAAGGTGACTTCCCTCCCTATTTTTATTTTTTATCAAAAATGGTGAGTCTGAAAAGTCAAAACAAAATTAAAAAAAAACAACCCTGCAGCATCTGTCTCAGCAGAGTTCAAGCTGGCTGACAGTTCCTTACACTGAGAAGCTGAGAATGATGCTATAATTAAAATTTCATGAACAAGACAAAATTCTATTTTGTTTGGGAGAACTGTTATGAAAGTATACAGAGAAAAACTGAATATGGTAATTTTAGTTTATCCCTGCCCCTGATTTTAATGATTAAACTTAAGAATCATGGAAAAATTTATTGTTAGCAACACCTCATAACTTAATTATGAGTGTCATCTCTGTTAGGCACAAAAGCAGGTCTTAACCATTCCAACTGAATGTGTGACTATTGGCACACCACCATTCTGAGTTCTCATTTGTTTGATGACTGGGGATTAATTCTTCCTGTCCTTATCAGAGGCCTTAAACTTGACCCAATTAATTTTCAGCCTAGAAAGGAATAAGCAGGAAAAAGCAAATAATCATTCTCAAGACAAAGGACAAAGGCAGTAATGGCACAGTCAGAGGCATCTCACTGGCACCTGCGCTACTTTCCTTTCTGTGGTTTTTTTTTTTTTTTTCTTTTTTTTGTATAACATACATTGCTTTTTACTGAATTTCAGTCAGCTCCATGGGAGACAACACCATCCGTCTTATTTCATCTTTTAACAAGGACTTGATGAGGTGACACAGGACTGATTCTTAAAAACACATTACCTGTTATGTGAGGCATTGTGTGACAGGGAGAACTATCTTCGTGACAGGCACCTGACAGCAGATTTGTTGATTTCATGGTCACTTCATTTAAAGTAACAACAGGGTGAAATATGCCATCTGATAATCTGTTTGAATGTTGACTGTGAAAAGCACTTAGCATTTCTGCCAGCTACTACTAGTACTACAGAATCTGTTCTTCAATATGTGCAGTTTTACCAGCTTCTTTAATAAGTCAGAAACTCTTATCCTAGACTAAAGGAGGAGGAAGAAGGAAAAAAAAAAAAAAAAAAAAAAAAAAAGGAACAAGGAACTTTTAAAAAGTCACCTTAGAAGTCTGACATTACATTCTGAAAATAAGAAGATTCAAAATTTAGGGCATGTCACACAGTGAGGCTATTGTCTGCAAGATGACCAGCTGTTTGCTGTTTGAGGACAACTGCAGCACCTGCATTGCATAGATGGTTTTAGGACAGACATGTAGCCTTTCTCAGTCAGTTTTCTTCCACATGAAAGTTTAACCTGGATACTTAAGATCAAAACATCTCCCTGCTTAATTTTCACTAATAGGTATTGATAACAAAATGATAAGAAAGGGATGACTCGCTTCAGGAAGGGATTAGTCTGAGTTCTGTTATTATAACTCAGGATGAAATTTTAGTTAAGAAGCTAGTATTATATTATATATGCACAAACCTAAGTATCAGCATGACAGGAATGAAAAAAATTAAAATCTTAAAGCCTCATTAGTTCTTTAGATGCAGAGCTTGTAACACAAGAACCCAAAACAATACAAAAACTGTTATCCACTTTGTAGTGGATCAATGAAACTCTTGTTTGTTTTCAAACAAGTTTGGGATAAGCACAGGTACCTGAGACTAATGTGGCAGCACTGGAAGTTTGGTCAAAATCTGTCCTTAAACAGAGGCATCATCATATAAAAATGCATGGCATGCACAAATTATAAACCCTTAATTCAAGTAGGGCTAAATGAGACAAATTCTAACAAATCAGCACTGTACCCCTATCATAATTAACATGTACTCTCACATTAAACTATCCTGTTGATTTATGCTAACCTCCATGAAACCTGACGAAGAAATACCTTGAATCGATACGATTTAAGCTTTTTAAAACCACATTAAATATGAACCAGAAGCAGGCTGGTTAAAATTTACACTTTCTCTGAAAGATTTTTTGACACATTCAGTGCTTGTGAAAGCTGAGGGGATGACGGCCCTAGTCAAATACAGTTGAGTGAGCAGACTGCAAGCATCCCACATTCCACCTCCAGTGCAGTTCAACCGTGACGTGGAGGAACCTGCCTTCTCTTTTACTTCCCTCCCCACACACACTTTTATTTACTGTCTCGTAAATGTTTTATTAATTAAATTCTGTTGTTTCCTGTTGGATATTATTTTTAGTACTCCTAATATTTTGCTACGCTGTTTAGTTTAAATTCACCTAGTCTTTCTATTTAGAAATAAACATTTTGACAAGTTGACAGATAGTCTAAGACTATAGCAAGCATCTTATTCCTAATCTATGAAGATGTTATCACAATCATTTTATGTGGATTTGTTTATCGTTAAATCTTCTTTACTCAGGAAATAACCTCAGGGGTTCAGGTTCCCATCTCCTGGGATCACATCGATGGCAGCAGAAGCATGTATTTGAAAACTTCAGCATGGATTATAAATATTGTTTTTATAATCAGAACATTCTGCATGTTCTTTCATGGCACTGCCGACTCCAGTGTTTCCTGCTAAACTTCAGCTACATTAGAAATAACAGCCTACAGTTATTTTGTTAAAGTAGCTACTGTCAACTTGAAATCTAGTCAATTAAAAACAAAACAAAAAGCAAAACAAAAACAAACAAAAAAAGCACTGTCAGGTGCTAAATCAACCCCTGAGCCCCACTTGCCAATTTCTGTGGTTCTAAAACCATATGCTCCTATTTTAAGAATGGCTTCTCTCTTTCCTGTCTCTGTGCAAAAGCCTCACAGAAACAAACAAAAAGCAAGGCACAGTGAAAGCTATCTGAGGAGAAATAGCTTTCAAAAGTTCCTAGGAGAAAAGTAAAGAAACCAGGGAGACAACATAAAAGGAGGAAAAAAAAAAAAGGAAAAAAAAGGGTTTATTTCTTAATCTTTTTCACTTAGAGTGCTCTCTGGAATTACGTAAAACTCCACTGGAAACAAAAAACCACACCACATTTATTGGGAAAAATCTAGTTCAGAGGTCTACTGTGCCCTTTTAAACAGGCATCAGCTTTGAAGCGTGGAATAAAAACCCCTGTGGCCCAGATCTTGGGGTACGTTGTGGCTGCTTTGAGTTGCATCACGCACACAGTCTGGGCATCAAGCCAGCGTCACCGGCCAAGTGAGGTCACTCACGTGCGTGAGGATCTTCCGGTGGCACCGAGCCAGCCTCTGCTGCTCCTGTCGTATCGCTCCCCTAACTCAGCCTCCTTTGAGGAAACCCGGACAGGTCTGCCCCAAACCGCCCCGCGTCCTTGCTCCGTGTAAGGCTCCGGTCAGTTTCAAGAGCCACGGCAGCATCGCCGTGCGCATCCATCTCCCACCCCCAGAAGCGTGCCGTTTCTCAGCTGCTATGGAAAAGCTAGACTAAATTAACTTGACTGACCAAATTGGAATTGCAGTCCTTGTTGAACTCAGTGGGAAAATATGCAAACTATGTTTACAGCCTTGTTAAGCATAAAGCCATTAAAAGTCATATACCCAATAGGCTTCACAACAATGACAAGGAAAACCAGCCACGTTTATGAAATACCGCTAGCTCTCCACATTGCCTTCCCCGGTGTTAAACTCCTAGTATGAAGTCTCCTTCTATCAGGAGGAACAACATTTGGCTTTATATTACCAAGTTGCAGAATTCATCACTTTCATCTCTCTGCCATCTGCAGAGTATTGAAAACGAAATGAAAACAGAAAAGGATTTTTACATGAGGGGAACACCTGATGTATGAAGTTATTCAAGCCCCAGGAATGTGTGGTATTGCACATTCTCACTGTCACAGCCTTTGTTGAAAAGGATTTCCCTGACCTTTTCTCTAACCAGCAAACAAATAAGCCCTATCTCTCAGCAGGAGAGAGCCACTGCTCCATTAGATCATTAAGCAGTTCTATTCAGACTATCCCAGTCTCCTGTCCTTGGCCCTGAAGAAAGAGCTGGCACCAGTCCAATCAGTCAGATAGAAGGAAGGCAAATGTGCTTTCGTACGGTACAGCTTGAAATGTCACAGCAGGATGAAAGTCGTGGAACAGACAGCAGTGAGGAAAAGATGTGGTGCTACATGAGGGGTAGTGTTCCAACAAGGAAAGGCTGGTGTTTCAGTCTGCCAAACAACGTAATGACTCATCCAGGCAGAAAAATATTACCACCATGGGAATATTTGGAACGTCTCAGTCTGAGAGTAATTAGGGACTAAACTACACCGGCATGCTTCAGTGATGAAATGAGAAAATAAGCAATACCTCTGTCAAGTTCTGATTGGCGAGTATTAAATGAATATGGGCTTCTATCATATCTGACCACAAACTAGTAACTTGCAGCAGATTGTCAGAACAGAGAAATATTTCCACTTTCCCATAAAATACGACAGCACAAAAAAACCTGGTGAAGTGAAAAATGTTACAGTTGGCAGTAAGAGTTTTAAGGAAAATCATTACCATGATTATATAATTTAATCCTTGTAACAGGCATTTGCACATAGCATTTTCAACCTCTAATTACTCTGTCTGCAACGGAATAAAAAGGGTACGAAGAGGATGGGCAAAAGCAGCAAATGCTGACAGTTTCATTTTATTAATAACTACTGTATACAAATCACCAAATGAAAAGCACAAATGTTTAATGGATATAGGTAATGGAATTATTGTGCTACTTATCGGTTGTAAAAATGTAAATACTTTGGCAAGAAGGACAAATGTTAATTTTTATTCTTTTGTATTTCCAACTTGTGCACAATTTGTATTCATTAAGCAATGCAAAAGGCCTTTTTTTCTTTATAATTGTAAAGTGACATTATAATTAAATTGTATAACCTCAGCAGCATCTGCAATTTAAAGGATCACTTACAAGCTGGCTGGACAAAGTGCACCACATTAAGCCACAAAACTGAGTTACACATCAATAACCCTTCATTCCAGTGGCTGGGTCAGAACCTCAGCAACATGAAAAAAAAAAATAGATTATTCAGAGTAAAAAGGTTTAGAAGGTCAGAAGCAAAACCGCTTACAATATCAAAATTCCCAGGATTCTTTAAGACTACATACACCGAAACCTCCTGTGACACCTGTTTGACTTCTTTTGGCAGCTGGACTAAATGCTGCTCCCCAGATTAAAAGGAAGGGCAAACACAAATTACGTCTCTGGACAATATGAACAACCCCCATTAGACTAGCTTAATAAACTCTAATAGATGTATAGCTTAATACAATATTCAGCTATTGACATAAACATAAATATAAATTTCAAAGAAAATAACCTACTTTAGTAAAACTACCTGTGCAATAAAAATTAATGAACTCCAAATGATTCTGCACATCTCCACCAAATTGCATTTTCAGGCTCACATCTTCAGGACATGCTGGGTGGTTTGATGCATTCCCACAATTCATCTTCCTGCTAAGCCAATTTTAATTTAAATGCAATTAAAGGCTCAAAATGAACATTATGTATTAGATAAAGCCTTGAATCTGCAGACTATCATAAATATGATTTTCAGAAAAATTAATTACAAGCCATTAGGGTACAAGTCATCTTACTGCAAATGTTGAGTTAAACTGCAGAATCAGTTTGTTCCTTCCATTAAATGTTAAATACTGATTTTAAGCTTTGCTCCAAGTTAATAGCAGAAGGTCAGCATAAAAGAAAAAATGTTTCTGAAATAATCCTCAGAGATTCTGGAGACTTATCAATCTGCATTAATTGAAAAAAAAAAAAAAAAAGTATTCTCTCTAAATGCTTTGAAACAATGAGCTTTTGATCTACTTTTGGTCAACTTAAAATAATAATAAAACTCTTCACATTCCCCTGGTGCTCTGAATATAACACAGATTTCTGCAGAAGACAGAGATGGTGCACAACAGCTTCTAATGGAAAATCATTTCATGGCATTTCTAACCAGTAGTTGGTAGATGCCCACAAACCACACCGGAGATACCTGCATGAGGCACACTGTAGACCTGATACAGAAAACTTCAAGAAAGTCAACCAAGAGCTGCTTTTTGTTGTCTCTTGCTGTGAGGTGGAGCCTGAGGATTCAGTACAATCCCAGCATTCAAGCAGCAACTGTGGAAAACACTAGGATTTCTGACTGCGAGGTACATTGAAGTTACAACTTCAACTTTTTAGATGTTCCTGAAGAAGACTCACAAATTTGCCGGTAACTCCTAGCAACCATGAAGCAGAATTTGTGCAGTCTAACTTGTTCTATACACTTATAGAACAAGTTCTATTTACCTATAGATATATATAAGACTTAAGAGTTTCAAAATTAGAGGAAACAGAAATTGTATACTGTACATCATATATTGCAAAAAGTGTGCTTAGCGCTGTACAGAGACAAGGATATCAACATATCTCTCAGAAATAAAAGCCGTTTTCCAGTTTCATGACTTCTGAATCTCACTGGTAGCTGTGTTCTTTAACACCACCCCATAGCTACTAAATTCTTCCCGCCATTACTACCCACGACAGATTTGAAGGAAAACTGTGCTTAATTCCTGTCTCCCAAACTGACATATTTTTATGCACAATATGTCAAAACTCTGCATTTTTCATTAACTTCTGTTCTATCATTAAACAGAAAAGCAACGACACGGTTGGTGAAATTCAGCCATTAATCTCATAATAATTGCTTATAAATGTTCATGCTACACTGAAGAGCTGAATGCATTGCATGCAGTTGAGGGGGTCAAGGTAACTTTAAAATATAAATCTTTATTAAATCACAGCTTTCTTTTCTGTCATTATTCAATTTAGGCATGAAGGCTGAAACTCACACCTTCATCTTCTGCACACTTGATTCAACTTAATTTTATCTGCTTGAATATCAAATGTTTCAATATCCACCTCTACATCCATGCCCTCCTCCAGCTGCTAACTACTCCAGCCCTCCAGGGGACTGCATGTGTTTGCTTCAATCCATTTATTGTCTTTTGCTTGTATACCTCGATCCCTAGACACTAATGTACTCACTTCTGGATATTAGTAGATAACCTCCATGCAGTGGGAGTTTAATGAAATATCTGACCATCAAGCTAGATGAATGCTATTTTGGCAATTGAACTTCATAATTTCAGGGCATTAGTATGACTTTCTCTAATTTCAAGGAAAGTAAAAAGTTGTTACATACTGCAGATATTAAAATGCCTTGTACTGTTGTGGATCCTTAAGCAGTTATACTTCTA
This sequence comes from Falco punctatus, assembly GCF_963210335.1. Lineage (NCBI taxonomy): Eukaryota > Metazoa > Chordata > Aves > Falconiformes > Falconidae > Falco > Falco punctatus. The sequence goes on from NC_137587.1 coordinate 12,517,106, forward strand.
AGAGAGCAAAACTTCTATGAAATAAAATTTATGGTATGCCTTGACAGTTTCAAAAATCAGAGCAATGATTAAGTGCAACGAACACAGAAGACAATTATTTCTCCACGGAGCTTGTTGCACAGTCCTACTTTTCACCAGAAAACAGTTTTCCTACAGCTGATGAGGTGCGATACATTTACAGGCACCCAACAGGATCCCTTTCACGATGTGACAGCAACGTATGAGAACAGGGAGAGACACTTAATAATGACACCCACCCACAGCTGGAAAGAGCATAAAAGCTCTTACTTGAAGCCACCACACTGTGGCCTTGCTCTATGGGGCAAAGAAATGAGCCACAACTTTACTCATGAGTATAACTTTGATGTGCACCTAGTACCTCAGTCCTTAGAATAACTGGGAAAACTCAAAAGTTACTGGGGATTATCTTGCAATTTTCATATTTTTATGTACACTATCATGAATTCCCAACGTGTTCGGATTTTATTGAACCTTTTATCACACATGACTTATAAAACAAGAGATTCAGAAGTCTGACTAGAGTCCCCTAACATCATGGGGAGTTTTCCCATTGACTGCAGTGTATCTGGCATCAGCTTGTTAGTAAAGCCAACCTGAGAATAATTTGTCTGAACACATCATCTAGCACATGGAACAGATCCACACCACAGGCTCCTCTTTACCCTTTCAGTTGCCTGGTATGTACCTGCATGTTAGCAAAGACCTGGTTAAAAATAAAAGGTTTAGAAGGTCACAAGCAAAACTGCTTACAAGTTCTAAATTCCCAGGGTTCCTTCCTTAAGACTGTGTACGGTGAAACCTGCAATAACATATTTAGCTTACTTCAGAAGGACAGACACCAGTAGTGGGGATGAACTAACTGCATTCCCAAAGTTAAAAGGAACAGCAAGTACAAATTACCTTTCTGCACAACACAGCCTCCACCAGGCTAGGTAAACAGACACTAATGGCACTTTGTCTGGGGATAGGGGCTAGTCCTTTTCACCAGAAGGCTTGTAACTCAATGTCTAGAAGCGTGGTATCTATCACTGATGATAGAATACACTGTGAGGCAAGTACAAGGTGGAAAGAGAGAGAAAGAGATTACCACATTCACCAGTAAGGTGCCTCTAACTCTGCAAGATGAATGCATAGCAACGCAATGGAGGAAGTAAGAGAACACTCCAGATCTAGTACAATGAATAAAATAGAGAAACAATGAGCTGATGTCCAGATTTTCAAACACAATCCCCTTACACTCGCTCAATCTTACTGCTGTTTGCCATTAGATTTTTCATTTCCAAATAACTCGGCAACTAAACAGGTGGGAAAAGTCGAACTCTGCCAAGCTTGGCTGCCCAGGAAGCTGTTGAAACCATGAGGTTCCCATTCAGAACAAGGTCTTTGTGACAGCATGAGCTCACTCTGAATAGCTGTGTGTTCAGCGATGTGCATGTTAATGAATGCATTGTTCGTTGTTATCATAGAACATTATTCAGGTTTTCACACAAACATTAATAAAGGTATTTTTTACATTTTTTTCACTGCAAATTTAAAACACGTTTCTTTTATATTTGGCTCATATCCTGGTCACTGATTCTTACCAGTTCTTAGGAAAGTGGTCCAAGGCCAATTCTCTGGCCATTCCTAAACCACATTTTCATTTGTTTTCAGTATATTAATCAATTTCTACTTCCATTGTACTCTGCATTCAAAACTCAACCCTTTTTATCCACAAGCTCTTGTCAAATTCCAGCCCCACATTGTAGGTTAGTCTGCCTTCAGACCTATCCATTTTTCAGCATTTTTCACTTACAAATAAAAATCATCCTTCTTCCCCCTAAGCTTCATCATCCTTTCCTTTCTCTGAAAGCCTGAGAAACATCACCTTAGATATTATTGAACTTTGCTTAACATTCAGTTTTTCTTAAGTAAACTTAACCTAATTTAATATTTTTGTGTTTATCCAGAAACACTACATGCACACACTCAAAATCAGCCTAATGTTCTAAAAAGCCAAGATGTTCTCCAAAAATGCCCTACTTCTCATGAAATTCCAGTCCTGAGATTAGACACGGCACTGAAGTTTCCTGACTGCTATACTACATGCAGCAAGATCTCACCTCCAAATCAGTGTGATGAAGTGCCTCACTAGAACAACAGAATTTTAACCTTTGCCTAAGATTTGAGCAAACTATACATACACTGTATACTTAAACAAAAGTATTTCAGAGGGAGTTCTGCCAGAAGAATGAATCTGTCTGAAACAGCTGTAGCTTTACTGGATATTGAGGACTAGAGTTGGTTGCAATAGTTTTTAAGTTTCACACAGTACAAGAGTGTGAATTACAGGATCACTAAATAACAGGTTTGGAAAATGCTAAAAGATGTACAGTATTGTTTTTTATGTTTAGATATATATAATGCATGTGCTTTTACATGGGGTTCTGTAGGGCTGATTTTTTTTTTAATCTTCCACAGAAATATTTGTTTCTTGCCTTTTGTCTTTTGGGAGCATCTACACGAAACTACTTTGATAGCTTCATAACATTAAATTAAAAAATTAAAATTATCCCAAGATGTTGGCAGTAAACATAAAAAGTCTCACAACAACAAAAAAAAATGAGCAAGGAATATGTCCTGTTAATTGTTCTGTAGGTGTAAGTTGGGGTCCACAAAGGCACCTGCTGCTTAGCTTATGCATCTGCCTAAACACTTTTAAAACTAAGACCTTTCTGAACACCTTCCAAGCATGGCCTGAAGCCACTCCTCTTTGACAGAGCTATTCTGGGATGCTTTAGAGGATTATTTTCCTTTCAGCAGGTTACTGTTGGTATCATTCCCACACACACATATTTTGGCCTACTCACAAGATAGTTTAAAAACAGTATTTCATAATGTGTCATGCCAAACTAACAAAAACATGATGAAATCATTTTCTGCTGACCTCTGTTTTTTTATGCTAGGATTCCAGGTGGCTTCTGTTTAGCAAACAGGTTAAATAACATGGCTAGTCTTTATTTGATTAAAATTTGTACTATATCTGCACTAGGAAGGTCCCATTTACCATTTCAAGCAAAAGATCTTTCTTGTTTCTGCACTGTTAAGGGAAAAGAATATCCATTTGGAGGATACTGATACACCGATAAGAAACCACTGTTTCCCTTCCTAACACTGTAAATGTCCCGTGGACTGTTCCGAGGATAACCAGGAAAAATACGAGACTGCAGTCTCCAACACAGATTATCACTCAAGAGAGGTAATTCTATATGGGAACAGAAAATAGAATACATTGCTGATGCTAATAACAACTATGAGGAATAGCATTTAGGAAAGAAAATATTGGAAAATAATATCAAGAAAATCACGTAAGTTCTAGTACTACACATCAAAGATGTCCTCAACAGTGGCTAACATGTGACATGAGTGATCCATTCAGCCTTTACCTCGGAAGTTAGTTTCATCCTAGGGCTACCATAAGGGTGCTATTAAAATCTTCATAATGAGAATTCATGTGAAATGCAGAGCTTTCAAACAAAGTCCTAATACCTGTGCAATATGAAGAATTAAAAGTGTAATGTTCCCGTAAATGTAGATGTACTAGAACAATGTAGCAATGGACATGATATTGGCCTTACGTACAGGGATGAAAATTCAGAGTGTTTCCAGGAAAATCAAGATTGTTACACACATGTATTAGAGCAAACGAGGTGCGAATCAGGATGGTTTCTTGTGACCACTGTAATTAGACACAAGATGCTCTCCATTTCTAGACAGAATCACAAGAATCATTTAAGTTGGAAGGGACCTCTGGAGGTCAACTAGTCCAATCTCCCACTCCAAGCAGGGTCAGCATTGAATTCAGAGCAAATTGACTAGTCATAAAACTGTCATTAAATACTACAAGCCACTCAATAGTAATAGTTTGACACAATACCTTGAGGTAAGCAAGAAAACAAAGCTTTTTGTGTCGAAGAAAATTACCTAAATTCTTCTTAAATTACCTTTGATGTACCCAGATAGTTAAGAGATTTCTGTGTTGCAGGCAATTTCCAGGCTGAATAGAAGAGTAAAAGAGGAGTTGTTCTGTTGTTTCAAAACAAAACCTTTTCAGCACTCGCAGCAAGTTTCTCCTCCAAGTCTTTTATCTCCTCCTCCCTAGTCTACAGGTTTAATTTCTCCTTCCATGACAGGCTAACTTATCCACCTCAGCACTTAAATGACCCTACAGTAATAGCAGCTGAGTACCACAACTACAGATGAATTTATTCTTATAATTTTGTTGAGGGTTACAGAAATATTATTATCTACATTTACAGACAGAGAGCAAGACAAGGACAGATTAACGGATTTGTCCAAGGTCATTCAAGAACTAGGAACTAAGTTATATCTCTTCAATGCCAGTCTAATGCTTATGCCCTTAAGCTACTACTCTTCTTTCTAAAACAATTCTGTTCTCCATTTTTTCTTTGTATCGGTGTCTTAACAGCATCTTTATCTTTCTTTCCATCTTAAGAGTGTAATATGCCCTTTTTCTAGCTTCCTCACACCTTTCCTTGCCCATTTGTACAAGATCATCATCCTTTCTTGCCTTTGTTTTGTTTCATGTTCAGCTACCAAGAACCCAATCTCCTTTTCTGTATTTCTCTAGCATAATTTTCCTTGATATATAAGGTTCCACTCTGTCCCCACACCGCATGCACACCACTGAATCACCTTCTGATTAAGGCAACCTTGAAGTATGGTCTCAAAGGCTATATCATATATTATCCTGTCACAATAGGTTGATATTCACAGTAGTACCCAAACTACCTATGCAGTGGTTCACACTGTGGTCCTAGTCTGAAAAGCCACCACTGCTTCAGGCCACTAAACCTGAACTGAACTGGAAATGGGCTTACACTTGAGGTCTGCCCTTACAGACCCTGCAAATACAACTGGCTCAAACCACTTGGCTCTGTGAACTCAGGATAGCTCAAGCACACCTGTTAAAAGCTGAATAGATACAGCCAGGAGAGTCCATGGTTTTAGCAGCCCGACTCACCAGGTACCTGGCTTTCTAACACAGCCCCTGGACTTTGAGCTCATAGATCTTTATTTTCAGATGGCTGTGTAGAAGACTTTTAGGATAACTCCAACTACCTTAGAGGACTACCACTCCTGACTACTCCTACTAGAGTGTCACACTCTCTTACACCTCTTGGTGACCTTCAGCAACATCAGTCAGAATGAAATGTCACGTCCTAAAGACCTAGCATGTCAAAGCCTACTGATGGGCTCCAAACAGTTATTCCAAAATTTGTGCTGAAATAATTTCTGTGGAAAATGGCATGTTAGCAACAATTCCCTTTCACAGCCCTTGCTCCAGAGTCCCCCCTGAAGATTCACCAACCTAAGCAACAGAAATGCTGTACCATTAAAAGAGAAAAATTTATGCTGGGAAAATGCAAGACAGGCAACAACCACTTCTGAGTATTTATTACACTGCACACAGACACCGCACTGTCCTGTTTGCCCACCACCTAACAAAGGTCAGCCTCTGGACAGAATCACAAAACTATCGAGAGAACAAAGAAACAACTCCTGGTGAAAGCAAACGAGAAAACAATGCTAATGTGATAGGCGAAACACTTTGTAGAACAAGACAAAATCCATCTCCTTTCACTGAAGTTGGTGTTATCAACTCAAACATTGTAGTCTTCTGGACCCTGCCCCATCATAACAATCCTGAGAGATAACAACTATCAAAAACAACTTATACCCTATACAGCTGATTCAATACCTTAAGTGTTCTACCTCTAGCACTATGACAGATTGTTTCAAACATCTGTCCAGACATTCCTACTCAACCAACACTGTACACCATCACCTTATACTTCCCCAAGGAAGCCCTCGCTTCTGCTTTCTTTCCAGTCAGTGGGTATTCTCAGTCTTATTGAATTCATCTTTTTCTGAAGTTGGAAGATGTGTTTTTTCGAGCTTTCAGTGAGTGGCAATTTGTCATAAACCAGTATGGCTTTTACACCTGGATCTGCTCAGGTTCTCAGCCAAGTGCAGAACAAGGCGGCTAGCAATGATTCAGAAAAAAAATCAGAGCCTAAGGAAAATGTTTCTGCCCTTAGACAGCTGGAATTATTTCTTTCCCATGCTTTTTACCATACATCTTAACATTCTCAAGCAAGTTGTGAGTACTCATGCAAGCAAGCTCAATGTTTCCTAATGGGATTACTATGTAAATAACAGCTAGTCAAATGAATTTGCAGGAGAAGGCCTTTGAACTATTTCTTGCATATTACATTGCTATGACAGCTCATTTTCATTTTGGTTTACTTGATCACAACTCTTCACCTGAATTTCAGAATAAAAACTTAACATTTTCTGTTGCACTTTTTAAAAAATACTAGGATGTTACTATTTCTCCCCCCTCCAATCCGAGCAATCTGAAAGTACTCTGTTACATCCAAGCTGTTAAAATATACATACAAATGAACAAGTACAGATTCCATAGCTGTTCAACTCTTCCTTTGAGTCTCTCATTTGTTCCCGAAACTCTTACTACACATAATGAAATGAAATCAATAGGATTTGATGTTTTAGTGATACAAATATTGCTTACTATGAGGTATTCTATTTAAAATAGAACCAAGGACAGTTAGATTAGTCCAAGTCCTAGAATTATTATTCTTTTATATATAATAAGGGCATCAATCTAGTTTTCTTAAAACAGAAGGAATTATTCAGACTTTCATAATTAAGTTATTTTTATGGTTAAAGTCCAGGGCACATATAAAGATATAAATTTGCAATGGCTGAAAATCAATGCAAGTCTTCACACTGGGAAAGCTAAAGCCAACCCAGTGGGTGACTTGGAGGCTAATAAAATAGTAGAGAAAGCAGGGAAAAGCAAGCATTCTTCTGAAAAGATCAAAATTCACAGCCTTTAAAAATCTTACAGGACCAACTACTTTGGAAAATGCTAATATCCTGGTGCCTGTAACAGGCCTACTCAACATGTTTAAAGTTAACCAGGTATGTTTATCTTGGACGAGTTGGATCAAAAAATAGAAGGGATGTGCTATAAAACTTCATTTCTTATTTGGATCTTAATTGGACTAAACACTACTTTGAAGCCCCCTTCAAAGTGCTGAGTAGAGGATTCAGCTTTCATTTCAGTATGACCCAGCACAAGTTCCTTTGCAAGATGCTTTCAATATACAAGACAAAAACTAATAATGGAAGGTTCCCAGTCTACAAAAGAAAAGATAACCTGCTTATCACAACTTTCTAGGCAAAACTGCTTTTTGGAAACCTCTCTCACCTACCATACAGTATAGATCATGGGCAACAAGCAGCAGAGCATCTCCAAAGGGATGCAATGGAAGGGTTTAAACCTCTACTACTACTACCATCAATTTTCAAGTTTTTTGGACAGAAATGCTGGGTGAATTTGAATAGAAATGCCACTTGATTGACTAACTACTCAGGCTTGGTAGGTTGGATGTTTCCCTTTGATGCTCATGTTCAGCTTTGGCCAGCTTCTGTTTCAGGCTGATAACTTGTTCTCTGAAACAACACTTTTTCTTTCTTATAAGAAAGTGCCAGTGGTCATTACTGGACATGGATATTCTGAAAATAGGAACTCATCATAACCAATGAGGTGGTGGTTCTCTCAATTTGCAAACTTCATATTTGGTCACTAGCATCTAGCTGCTGAGGATAAAATATTGGGGTTTAAATATGCTGTATTTTATATCCTCTGTGCAATTGGTTACTTTGTAATCTTATAACTTTAAAACTTTTAATTTAAGTGTGAAGCCTGCTATGGGTATGGGCTGCTTACACTGAAATGTTAAGCTTCTGATATAACAGGAAAAAAATCAAAATATTGTAATACTTCTAGCATTTCCCAGAAATATTCACATACATACACCATAGAAATATATTTTTTTTTTCATTTTAGAGTCTAGTTATTTATATATATATGGGTTTCCTATTTTTGTTGAAGTTACTGGTCATTCCATGCTCACAGTTTCTAACACTGGGAGGCCAAAACAGCTTACAATCGAGACTTAGTGACTGAGATGGTTTTATTTTTCTCTGTGTGCATACTTCTCCTCCACCCAGTTCAAGGAAATAAATTGCTATTCATTTCATTTGCTGCAAGAGACATCAGAATAATGGTATAAGTCTGATAGTGCAGTATGTGATGGTGTAAGCTTTGGCATATAAGATATTATTGGCAGAAGTTTGGATAAATGCATTACACATAAATGAAAAAGCAGGCCATCACAAGTGAGATCTAATAAAACTCATATATCACATCATTTTTTCATGTATTCTTTATATGACACATTTAACAGAAATACTATTTTTAAAATGTATTAGTTTCTTAGAGAGCTTTAAAACATTTTATAGGAACTGTATTGCATACTCTTTAAACTATAAAATCCCAGCACAAGTCCAACACACAAAGCTCAGAGAAAGGGGAAAAAAAGGGAAAAAAAAAAAAAAAAGCAGAAACCCATTTAAACTTATCTGAAAGCTACCAGAGTAACTTTTAGTTTGTAAAAATAGAATATCTTTGAAGTCCAATGTTTCAAGACTTTCCAGAGCTATTCCACATTCTTCCAGAAACCTGAATTTCCTTCTCAGTCGTAACATAATTTCTACCTTTGAAATACAATGCTTTTATCCTGTCAAATAGCTTGCATCTTTGGGCCCCACCTGAGTAATTTCTGGCCCTCATCTAACTAAGTGATGGGAAGAGTGGACTGTTTTACTGTTAGACAGATCTTAGAATGTCTAAAAAAAAGAATAAATTCTATATGTCTGTTATTGGGCAGTATATAAATCTGGTCACAGGTTCCTCATAATGGCAATTAAGAATTTTATCACCAACACTTAATACACCAGCAACATTGAATCTTGATGTATTGGCATCACAGTGTGCTGAAGGTAATACTTGAGTGTTCTCAAGAGAAAACTTGATCTGTTAATCATGACTTACAAAACTGTTCCAGGTTTTGATGTTATATTTGATAAATTGCCAACATTTGATGATTTATCATGATTTAAGGTTGCTAATGCTTCAGCTGCCCTTTCTTATTTCTCTATGTCTAAGATGTGTATTTTTAGGGGAAAAACCTCCAGTATAGAATCTGCTAGTTTATAAGTGTCCTAAGTTATAATATGGTACATATATATATATATATATGTTCCCATCTGGTAGCCAAGGTCTGTTACTATATTTCTTCGTTAAATCAATATATTTTCCCTACTCTTTTTTTGATTTTTCCCCTGAAAAATCAGATACAAATATTTTCACCTATCCTTTAACCACCAGCTGTTCTGCACATCATTCAAGAATGTACAGCCAGTCATAAGAGTAAATACAGCAAACATTTGAAAATCTCGTACAGCAATTAGAATCAATACCTAGACTTCTTGCTACTCCTGCCTCTGGGCCTAGGAAACACGTACATCTGTTTAGGCTTTTTGTGAGGAGACGGACACAGCCAACGAGTTTAGATTGCAAGGGGACAAGGTGAGATCGCTTTGCTTCTGTTATATTTTGGAGTTCCCTTGAATAACCTACCACAATGTTATGGTGGGTTTTGCAGTGCTGTGCCTGTAGTACTCATAATACTCTAGTCTCCATACTCCTCCCTACCTGTAGGATGGCTCCTGCAACTACGCAACAAGGCATCTGAAACATGGTGGGACCTCTGCAATTGCAGAGGCCCAAAAGTGTAAAGAAGCTCACAGAATCAGAGCTGTAATTATTACAATTAATAACATAAACATAACAACAACTAATTAATCAATTAAAATATCAGTTCTTCCTTAATGAGGGAGACAAGAGTTGAAATTCATTATGGTCATAAACACTTTCGTTAAACAGTTTTAGCATGTAATTTCTTGAAACAGATTTGGTTCTGATGGAAAATAGACACCCAATATTTCATGTTGATCTGGTGTCTAAAAGCATTCCAATCGTGCTTAAGGAATGTGTCATCTCTCTACTCCTTTGTATCTTCTTATTCCACTCAATGACAAAATAATTGAAGTCATTTGTGATTGATGTCCCTTTCTTATTGTAGTTTTTTCTTGGCTGTGCAATTCTTCCTGATCTGCCTTCTCATTCTTCCCTAGAGGTGTGATGACTTCCCTCTTTCTTTAATTCAAAAATTCCTAACATATGGTTCCCACCAAAGCTTAAAACTTTTGCAACTGTATTGATCAGGACAAAGAGGGAGCAGAGTGCCAGATTACTTGCCAGGCTACATATCATTTTATTCAAACATTTATATGCTCCTTTTTGAGAGTTAAAATAAATTTCTTATTGTAATTTTTAAAAATGTAATTTATCTCTCTGTCCTCCCTCTTCTTTTTTGTTGTCTTCCAGTCAAAAACCTTAGTGGTAAATCAAAGCTTAATGACGTGCAGTCTAGTGGGACCCAATAGTGGCTGGTGAGCACATGCATGACAGGAACAGCAGAGTTTTCCCTTCCTCTTTGAAGGCTATGACCTCTTACCCAGATTTTCTTAGTATCATGAAAATAAAGAAATGGTGGCCTCCCAGCAATGCTGGGGAGCAGGGTGGGAGAGGAGAGCTCAGATGATGCTAATGATCAGTGTATTTTCCAGTAGTGTCCAGAGGAGAAATAATCTATTTGCTTCTTAATAAACTTACCTTTTTCATTTTGCCTTTTTACCTTGCTTGATCAAATAAGCCATACACCTTTTATGAGGCCTCTGAAGAGGTTTTATTCCCGTTTTCAAGGGTGGGAGGGGTTACAACTGACAGGGTTGTTTTGTTTTTTTTTAAATAGTAAGCTCAGAAGACAGAAAATGCGGTTAATAATTGTAGTCTTTTGAGGACTGGTTAGGTATAAATCTGTTTTATATGTTTACTATACTGAAGAATCACACGTGTTTTGGGGAAAAGGTGTTTCACAAAGTATAGTCTTTACTTCTGTTATCCTTACACAAACTTGATTATGCATTCCCAAAGAGCTACAGTTAGTTTTTTCACAGCATATATTTCCTAGGTTTAGTTTTTACTTTATTTCTTAGTCTTCCTATAAACTGAAACAAGGTTTCCAACTCACTTTCCCTTGTAAAATTTCTCAGGTTTCTCCCAAGCCAAAACAGGAATGCATGAAAATATGATCTTCTGAATGGCATAGTCATGCTTTCGTGTTTGGCTCACCATTTGCCAGAAAGCACTATTGCGTTGCCAATACTGCTTTTAGCAAGAGAAAACACTTTAGCATTAGTTGTCATGTAGATAATTCTCTTCTGCGCAGGGGAAAATAACATTCCTTCTTTAGTAATTTGTTAAGCCTCATTAACAGCATGTTATTTGAGTGGGCCAGCAACATGCTTTGATGTGCTGCTCATCTAAACTGTTTCTTTTTTGAAGCTGGAAATAGTAGAACTGCTGCCTTCTCAGTGATGCTTTCTGTGGAATCCTGTCCTCCTCTTACTACGCCTTCTCAGGGTTTCACTTCAACAGATCTGACTCAGCTGCAGGAGGTCACCTGTGGTGACAAAGGCTTGAAAAGAGTCTCCAGCATGTATAACTAACATTGGCACCTAATTATCAAAAGTGACTTCTTTGACACCTTCAGTTCTACTACAAGGAGCTTCAGCATAGAAATAAACCCCAACTCATTCAGATTTTCTTTACAAATTGTAATCCTGAGAACTGACAACTCCCACCAATTCTCAACTGAGTAACAACACTGCAGATTTCTGGTTTAACAGTCTGAACCTCTTCTAGAATATTGTAGTGGGATACAGATCCCAAGAAATAATACGTTCCCCATGCATATTCAGGCTACCTCCTCCACATCTTCAACAAATTCACTTCCTAGCGTTATTTTTGTTTTCACATGTTTGAAAACCCAAAACACTTAGACAAATTCCAGTTGCTCTGGGTTCTTGTCTACACTCCTGACACATTTCTGCCTCAGGAAGTTTGGGGCTTGGCAATTGTCATTACTCCTACAGGAACAGATTGGAAACTGTGGGAGGGATTCCTACTTCTTGTGCTAAGCGTTTCCTACTTTGTTCAAATAACTTACATACGACTATATACCAGTTTGCACTACCACATCCACAGTAACTTAGAATATACACTTTAATTACTTAAAAACATTGTTTGCAGTAGCAATGAAATGCTTCATTTTTCTTTTTTAATGATACAGAGTGTTGCAGTTCACTGCTTTACAGAAACCTTCTTTAAAGAAGTACTCCATGTTTCCTCCCCGTTTCTGAAAGTCTGGGTTTAAAAACATGCCTCTTCATGGCACATTCATGCTTGCACTCAGATGCTCTTCCCACATTTCAAAAGTGATGTCATTGTTATTCCTATATCCTTTCCAAGAGAAGGCAAGTGATTTATAAATATTTTCCACTTCACATTTCATAAATCACTGGACTGACCTGTACTTCAGCACTTTCTCTGCTCAGCCCTGCTGTGGTTTGGGATGTGGCAAAGGGGTCCTTTCTCTCAGGTCAGGTTTTGGGCTTATCAGATGGGAAGTCTTGAGGCAGGTTAACTCTGAAATTTCTTTACAACTTTCTTTTGCTGTTTTAAAAGAAATCAACTCCCAACACCATCATGTGACAGCAGTAAAGACTAATACAAAACAGCTTTCTTGTTACTTTGAGGCAGGCATTTTACTGGAAGAAGCAAACCAGCCTGTAAGGGATGCTCCTTCTTTCTGCACCAACACACAGTCTTTTCTGTGTGGCCTCTTGCTACACACTTAAAGCAGTGTTTACGTCTGCTAGTTGACTGTGAATGCAATGAGTCCAGAGCAATCACACACTTACACCCCTACAGGAGAAGAAAAACAGGGAGACCTAAACTTGGGAACAGCCTGGGCACTTGTACAACAATTCTATTGCTGATTCATCTTCTCACACATACGTATTGGGAAGAGAAAATGGTTCTTTCCCCTTTTGGCCAATGGTTTATGGAGGTGCAGGAGAGGCTATTGTACATGGCTTCTGAGTACTTAGATATACGTCATCCTCTACTGCCACTAGATATTACAGCAAGGAAAGTCCATGAGGCTGGACAGGGCACTCTCACTGTTTTCATGTCTACATTGACAGCACATTCACTTCTAAGCTCATTATGTATTCAGAGGCAACCCCTTGTTGCAAGACCACTCTGTTAGATTTCCTGGTTAACAGCTCCTGAACTTACTTATCATTTTCCCAAGCAGTCTGTTCCCCAGCTAATGTTACCTTAAAAACCTGTTTATGCTTCCAGCTAAAGTAAGCTTGAAATCCTATTGCCTTTTCCCACCAGATATAATTTGCAAACTTCATCTTCAAATTATTGTATCACTGTAAGTCCTTTGCCTGATTTTTTAAAATTAGTCCTATCTGCCATGAGAAGTCATTGTCTCAGATACTCTGTGTTACTTTGCTAAAGAAAGATGGATTTTCACATATTAAATAGAAGTTAATTCAGTTTCCATTCTGCTTCTCTTCCTGCAACCACTGTTAGTCTCATGCGTTCCCAGGATGGTGCACCCAGGTATGATGATTGCTTACTTCTGCTTTTACCCTTTTTTTAAATTGACTTCTAGTTGTTAACACTGCCTTTTCCAAAGACAACTTTCATCTTACTTTCCCAGCATCAAGACCTAAGTATGTTTCATTTATAGATCTCTCAGATTCATTTATCATCCTTTCACCTCTAGCTTCTGCACCTACAACCTAAGACTCTTGACCATCAAACATCCACCTCACATAAACTTCCTTTTAAACTTTGCCTGGTTTACAAATGTGTATGTCATCACCTGACAAAGACCACCTAACCTAGGTGATTCATTATACAATGCTCTGTATTTTGAAGAAAACCAGCTTCTAGGAGGACAGAGAAATCTGCCTGGTGCTTCCAAAGATTTTCCTTCCTCAGCACATGAAACACGATCAATTACTGAAAGCAAATAAAGATTATCACAGAACAATATGCTACAAACATTCTTGAACAAGATGTGCCTACATAGACTTCTGTAACACCTGTTTGGCCCAATTAATATTTTACTTCATGAGAAACCCCATTCATTTTGATAGGGTTACTTGTGCATTTTGATACGTTTCAAGAACAATAAATGGATATATCTTGCCGACAACTCAGTAGTGTTCAATTATTTGTAAAAATATTGCCAAAGGCCACTTTGAAAAGCAAGCTATTGTCAACACTTAACTTTGTTGGATAAGGGCTTGCACATTACCAAAAAATTGCAAAGATCTGCAAATCATCATCTCCTAAAGCAGAAAGACACTGGATTTTGAAGCTTTATCTTTTCTGCCTACATTTCTGTCTTGTGCCATGCAAATAGCAAGACTGCACTTTTCCGTTCCCATGTGTATAAATTGGAATAGTGCTATATCTGTTTTGGTGGGTTTTTTGCTGGAAGCTTTCTCTACTGTTAGTGTGCAAGCGATAGAAATGTAGCTGATAGCAGAGCTGGGAACCCTCTTTGCCAGATGTTACTGTCCAACCAACCTTGGCCAGTCCCATCATAAAACACTCCGTGCAGTGACACAAGGATGGAAGAAACTAATGCCTCCCCTTTCCTCTTCCTCCTGGACATCTCCAGTATCACAGCACAGGGAGAACTGCAACACCCTATTCCTTTTCAGGATACATTGAAAATATCTGATATTGAGAAAAGTGAAAAATAAGGATTCAAAAGTGAGGATATTTGACCAATTCAATCCTAAAGGAAGCCACTGCTGCTCTTGAAACCTGTACACAATATATTTATAGCAGACAGTAAAAATATTATTCTAAAATTCTGTTTCCCTGTGTTATTACAAAATGACAATATTGTTTTTAGCCCATTTCCTTTAACCAGATTGACAGAATTACAGGTTGACATTACTGTGAAATTTTATGATGTATTATGTTAACTGTGCCAGTTTGATTAGCCTTGATTGACAGCTAGTACCTGCACAGAAAGTTAAATATCTCAGGAATATATGAGCAGTGGATACTGTGTTGCCTACTTCATTAGTGTAAATATACAGGCAACTACAAGTAACCAGAAATACATAACAACAGAGGAAGTAGTAATAACATTACATAGAGCATTAAAATAATAATTTTAATGATAATTTAATTTAAACATTTAAAATATTGATCATTTATATTTCCTCTCACCTAAACCACTCTCTGTTTGACAGACTTTTTAAAAGCACACTGACAAACATAACAAGTCTGAAAAAAATTGAGATCTTTCATTCTGTAGACATGCTGTACTACCATGGCTGAGGGACTAAATTTAAAAATCTCAGCACACACAGTGGTTGTATCTGAGCTATCATATCATAATAATGCTTCTCTCCTACAGCATCCTCATCTGTTATCTAAACAGAAGTCAAGATTCTTTCAGACTATAAAACTGGAGGCTAGGGTGTCTAGTGAATTAAGCATAGAAGCTGTGTTCTCCCCTCTCTGGCCTTGGGGTTCAAGCCTACGCTTCAACATGGGATGCCATCAGAGGTTCTCCACTCACCCTGTAGATTACATTAATTCATATCACAAAGTCACTGCATGTTACCAGACACAATGAGACACCATTTCTAGAATGCTCTGCACTTTACTTGTACAGAAATAGGGGAATTCAGGAAGGAGTGCAGTGGGAACCTGGACTTTCTTCTTGCAAAAATTCTTTGAAACCATCTCAGAGGTGGTCAACATTTTTTTTCACTGTATTAGTTAAATGTCTTAGAAATCAAGGGATGAAGAGTAGGAGGGACCCCTTTGTTCACAGAATTTGGTAATCTATCGGCACAAATCATCATATATATTTTCAAAAACGCATTGATCGCCCTCTGAAAAGGACAATGTTTTGCCCCTTTTGCTGTAGCTTCTTCAGGTCCTGATTACTTTAGCAGCTGGATGTCTTCCAGTAAGTTTCCAGCTTAAATTTAATTGTGGCTATTTAATACCAAACTCTTCTTAATTCTCCAACTTAAAATGTTTTCTGGGGTCCCCGGCATTCTGAGCACCCCAAGGAAAGCAAGCATATCACCTCCTAGCCTTCTTTTTGCTAGTTACATCTAAATTCCCAGCAAATTTATCCAAATTTCCAGATTTTCCATCCTCCCCATCTCCAGACAAATGAGCCATTCTCCTGATGATCCTCAAAGCCTTTACCTGCATTTTCCCACTTTGAATTCACCCTTCCTCAGCACAGGAGGCTCTGTGCCCAGCCCAACAGTGGCAGCTCCTCTTTAGGAACACTGGGGTACCTCCACACCTAGAATAGAATGCTATAACCCCCAGCAAAACCATTTTATGTCTAATTTCCCTCCTTTGCTGAGCAAAAATGGCACCTAAGCATGTACCAAGCTTGCCAACACAACACCCCATGACAAGGCACCCACCCTGGAGGAGAAGGAAACCTTGGAGTAAGAAACACAATAGCTCTCGGCTGGGGACACCACCAGTACCGGCCACTGGTGTCCACTATTTCATATAACATTCCCTTCTACAGCTCTACCAGTACCATCCAATCTCCACCAGAAACAGCACTCCAGCCTTAGGATTACATTTGACTTTTTCACATTTTATCACAGTGGTGCCTTTTAGGCTCTTTAAGATCAATTTCTCTGTTTCAGTCATTTTTATCTGGTGGAATTCCTTGTGTTAAGAGAATTTAGTATCATTAGTCCCCAGGTGCATCATTTTGCACTTTCTGCTATGCAATTTCATTCCATTTCTGTTACTTTAGTCCTCAAAATTATTCAGCCCTGACTGCTTCTTTCTGTTAGTTTTGTGTCACTGGTCAACTTTTTTCAGATCTTGAGAAGTTCCTTAAAACATTCTCTCCTGTTAGGAAGCTCCCTTTTGCTGCCATCTCACTGGATTTAGTTTCTTGCCTACTCCACAAACTAGCAATTCTTATGCTGATACCCGCACTTTTTGGTTGAATAAATAATTTCCAATACAGCACTATAGCAAATTAAGCTCCAGAAAGACTATTAGTAGTCAGCATTTTTTTCCTCAAAAAAAGTTGAGTTATCTGGTCAGAAAGACATCAAGCTAATTTGTGTGATCTGCCTTTTCTGTTTTCTATTTTTATTCCAATTTAATTTCATAATTCTTCAACCAGAAGAAAAAAGTAAAACATTACCTAAAAGAGACTGGTTTTATATTTTTGTATCTTCTAATAAATGACTACCTAACCTTTCTAACTTCCATTTTTAATTAATTAGGTCCATATAGACAAACCCTTTTGGCCTTTGTAACAACATCTTGAGCTCAGGCATGTTGGAAGGGCAAATAATTTCATGTAAGGTTTCAAAATAAATGCCTCTCATTCCATAGGCCTACAGGAACTGTTTCAGGGGGAAAAAATATGAGAAAATAAACAAAGAATGCAAACGCTTACTCTCCCATAGCAATGCCTGGTAATATTGTTAAAACAAGTGACATCAATGCCTGGGACTGGTAGCAGCAAATTTTATTTGACTAAAAATCTTTCTTCAAAATGTACTGCTAGCAAACTGATTAATTAATTTACCTACCAGGATCGTTTTTTTTTTTTTTTTTTAAATCTGTCATGTTTTTCCAATAAAAGGATAACAGGAAATTTTTCAAGCACAGAGTTTGCGTTTCACCAGTCTTGTCTTGTATCCTGCAGTACTGATAAAGTTAGCACAATAATGTGACCTCTTAATATAGCTACCCTTTAAATAAAAAGCTGCATACTCGGTTGTAGTTTCCTTTAAGGCAATATTCTATCGTTGCAGTGCAATTTTTATATGATTAGCCAACAAAATTTACAGGCTTAGCTCCATCCCTTAGTTCAGAATGTAATCCACGCTTAGATACTATTTGACATCAAAGGAAGCATTACTGATGTCCTGGCAGAAATAGAAAGTGTATTTTCATTGCAACCTTCTTCCTGTATTTACTCCATTTCTCACTGGATGTGCAATTATTCTAAGGTGACAATAGCTGATATCTTAGTAATAGAATAGTCTCTTTTGTTTTCTGTCTTCCTCCTACAAACACAGTCAGAAGGTTGTAAAAAGCTGAGCTTAGAAGTCACCGCACAGGAAATTAAGATGAAAGAAAATTATGATTCTAAGGCACACCTAAGTGTCCTAATTAGCTTCTCCTAGAGTACCTCACATTCATGCTGTAACAGTACATAGGAACATGAATTGATTCCAGAGGGAAGTCTGGTACAACAGTCAGTCACTCTCTCCACTCATGAGGAGACAACTGCCCTGGTTGAATAAGCCTGTAGACCACTGGGAGCTGATACTCCTTCAGCTATAAAGCCCTTTTGGACGCACATCATTATCTCACAATGAAATCTTCAAAAACTTTCTTCCCTGACTAGACATACACAGAATTTGGATTTCATTTTAGACTGCAAACTCTGCCTAGAAAAAAGTACATACAGCTGTAGCTTTGGCACTGTTTGGATGGAAGATAACAGAGAAAGACAGCAGTGATGAGAAAATGCAACCAGAAATGTATCCTGCCCCAAAAACAGCTCACCAACTTCTATGCATTTGGAAATGTAGTGTCTATCATCTATCACTTCCATAGACTTGAAGGTAACTAAAAATAACAACTGAACATGCCTGGCATTAATTAAATTCAGAAAATGGTCAATAAAAGTAAATTTGGGTTATCTTGAAAAAAAGCATTAAACAACTGTGATACCTGTTGTTCCATTGTGCGAAGAACACAGTGAACACCTATCTTATTTTAATAGTCTGCACCTCAAGTTATTTGTGTGAAATCAGCCTGCCCTGCGGCATAGTACAGAACTAGAGGAGTTTGCAAGTGGAAATGCAGAAGAATACGAAACAAAGGCAAAAGCAAAGCATCTTATCCTGGTACATCTTCCAGGTGCTGTGTTTGGCATGTGTGTGATGCAACCTGGCATGCGGCACACACAAGCCTCCAAACGCTCTGCCATTAGACCACAACTATCTGGGATTGCATGTTTAAGTACACAACTTAAAGCAGCCTGGAAAGCTCAGCAGATAACAGAATCCAACTGCAGAAGAACTAGACCAGTTGTGGGGATGAAGCAACAGTGCTGCTTCAGAGAAGGCTACACACCTTGGTTTTGCCCACAAGCTAAAATTCATGAGCCATTAATTCAAAGGCTGGAATGGTGCTGCATGTAGAGGTCCCTGTTCATTTGTTGATGGGGTTGGAAGCATATGGAAATGGAGATCTGAAGAGTCCAAGGGATGCGTGCTACACGCAATAGTTTTAGTACCATAAAAAATATGAATGGAAACTTACATGCCAGAATAGAGAGGTGTAAACACAACATTTAAACCTCACATTAAAACACACTTAAAGGAAATAAAATGAGCACATTGGTCAATGACCACTGATAATCTTTCCCAGCCTTACTTAAAAAAAACATTGCAAATATTTGGATTATATTGAAGTATTTACAATGCACCTTACATGCATGAAACAGTTGTTACACTGAGAAAGGGCATTATATTTTCCCTTTGAAGGCTGGCTTGGGTGTATTAACACGTGATCATCAGGGCCTCAATACAGTAGTTCAGAGGTGTTATGTAATACCCTTTAAAAAGTTCTAGAAAGATTTTTTTTGCTGGTGGTTTTGTGGAGGTTTTGTTATTTTAATAAGTGATTGATCTGTACTCTATCAAAAGGCTAAATTCAGGCACAGGAACAAAAGATCTTAAATCGGTGTTTAAAATTTCATTACCTTATCATACATCTTTGGGTCCATTTACAGTTAAGCTTTTAATGATTTTTCTGAGTAAAACTCAGACTCTTCCAGTTTGAGGGATATTTTTCAGATTTCCTTGTTTAAAACTTACCGTCTGGTTTTGATTAGGCCTCTACTGGCTTCTGTTAAACTACCAGGTTTCCAAGCATTCAAAAATTTTTTTGCATTCAAAACGTGTTATTAGGAAATAAACAGTTAAAATAATGACTGGATAATCTTGGCCTTAAAGAACCTAAAGAATGCCCTAAAGAGGCATTTCCCATTCCCGGACATTTCCAGAAGATTTATTGAAATGTAAAGATTTCTTGTCCACCATCATGCCTACAAGAGCTGAAAACATGGACCATCAGCTGATGGAACTCAGGTTTCTGCTTTTGGCAAGATCATAGATAAGGATCTAATCCAAAACAGATTCCCATTGGTTTTTTACCTGCTTGGCTTTTCACACAGAAATATTTAAGCATGTTCTTCTACAACTATCTTTTAAGCAAGTTTCCCAATGGTTTTTCAACAGGAACACAAGCTCAAGTACAGATCCCTCAAACCACGTAGCTTTGATATTTGAAAAATGCACAAAACCAAGCATACCATATAAAATCATAGTCTGATGATGAAAGAAATCAAAATTAAAATCTGGCTAAGTCTGAAATCATAAAAATTCAAATTAAGTCTATAGGGACTAGTTATGACCTCATTATTAGAGTTGTGCTGTTTTGTAAGTCAAAACTGGCCAGTAGTCTCCCGTCACACATTTGTCAAAATACTTCTCTCTACATCTTGCACCTTTTAGCAGAGAGTGTCTTTAGGTGTTAAACATCTCAAAACGTAAGTTCTTGAATTGATACATAACTAGGCCTATTAATAACAACTGGAAATGCTGTTCCATAGTGTTTATTTTAAATAATTTATGCGCCACTCTTCATTTACAGGCAAACGTTCAAGTGAAGAAAGAATGGCTTTGCAAATGGTAGGTTTGCAAAAATAATCCAATGCCTTGCTTTGGTAGCTTAATTTGTAGATTAATAAATTTTGATAGATAAGAGGGGGTGCTGGAGTCTTACTGCATCTCAGATAAAGCTTCATAAAAATGTGTGGCATTCTGTTTGATGATACTGAATTCCCCTTCCAGTTACTGGTACTTCTCATCATGGAAGTCAAAGATACACTCAGGGCAAATGAAATTGTTATTTCATTGTGACAGGAGAATAGAGAGGTGTGCTTTGTGCATACAGGTACAGCAGAACGTGGACATTAAAAGGGAAAAAATCTGAAAAGTGCAGCCTGTATGGTCCCACTGCTTACGTAAAAGTTCTAAATACTCTGTAGCTTTTGCTTTTAAAACAGGTGTGATCAATACAGCTGTAAAAATAAACATGTCTTTATATCATAAGCAATGTAAGGTATGTTCCTCATAACAAATGCTCTCTCTGTTTATTTTACAACGCAGGAAATTTTAAATAACTACAAAACCAAAACCACACACACACTCCCAACAAACTTAGACCATAACCACAACAAAAAGCAAACTTTCAGTGCAGTAGGACTAAGAGCACATATTGGTTATTTAGAGTGAAACATGTTAACTGCATGGTTGCAACTCTTTCCAAAATAATCTTGACTACTTGAATTAAAAGGAGAAAAAAAAATAAGACATGTTAAATACGGCAGCTTGAAAGTAAGACAGCAGGAGAAATATTTAATAAACAAATTTGTCTCAAAACAAAATTAAGATGACAGTTTCTAAAAGGCTCTGAGTTTTGACGGTCTGTGGTACCAGTTCATTATGCAATTAATTACAAAAGAAAACAGAGTTCAGTAGCAATTTGACCTGACTAGTTAGGCTGAACACAAGACAAGCATAGGGCAAAAACTATGGCCACTAACTCCCAGATTCAGAGTGATAGGAGAGGCATTTCCTGTAAATTATTCTAGCCTAGACCCTGAACACAGCATTTGGCCTCTAACCAAGCACCAGTCTCATCAGGAACCAGTGCTCAAAGGTTGACAGAGGCAGCTCACATGCCCTCCCCAACAAGCACTTCCATGTACTTGGTAAGGGATCCTGCTGTTTGGGTTTTATTTTATTCAGGAGACACACTGACATTGAATTAAGCCTCTGCTGAATTTTACTATTTCTGTCTGTATACAGTATTGGTTTGACTGCCAAATAATCTCTCTTCTGCCGATGCAGAGGTAACTCTAGCAATATAGAGGCAAGTTTATAGCAATACATTACTCTGCTTTGATGGATGTTTAACACCAGCATAATCAGCTTCCCTTGCATTAATGCCTGTGAAATGCAGCAGACAGACCTGGCTCACAAATTCCAGGGAAAGCATCACCCTCTGCTGCCCCACAGCTCTGGGACAATGGGGCCATGGCAGAGGAAGGGAGAGGGAGTTGCTCCACAGGAGCAGCCTTTAGAGGACACCAGTGCTTCAGCTGCGCATGCAGGATGGTCTCCACAGGGCCTCAAAGGACAGCCCTCAGTGCCCTCTACAAGCTCCAGGAGACAGGAGGAGGTCTCTTCCATTACATCTAGTAGGTCTTCTGTCATCTTGCTTTAGAGTGAAATGTACAGCAGTAGTGTTGGTTTTGGTATTGAAAACAGGCATTCCACAGCTGCCCACTCTGCTGAACTGTTTAGCCAAATGGTATTGCCAGATTTAAATTAAGAGGTGTACAATTACAGTTTAAAGTGGATTTCTTTGCATCCAGTGCTGCTTAGAACAATTATTAGAGTAATACGAAACAGTGGAAGTTACACCGATTTAGCTAGAAAAGCCAACTATGATTTTTCTGGAAATTAATTTTATGGGTTCCTTAGGATTTGTGTCAAGCAAGTTCCAAGTGAAAAGGAACATCTCTACTTAGACTGTCTAGAATTAGGACTGCCTCTTTGAGTATCATTTGGAATATTTCAAAGCAGACCCGTTAGGCAGTTTGTAAAACTAGCAAATCCAAGCTGCCTTTACAGACTGTGATTCAATTTCTGTTCATACCTGCATTGTCTTTATTCCAATAAATATTCTACCATAAACTCTGTGTAATTTAACCTGCAAGTATAGCAGCATGTCTTAAGCTCAGGCTCCAATGGTAGACCTGAAAGCATACAGTATTCATACTCATGACCTGCTACAGACTAACACACTAGCAGACTAGTTAAAAGACAATTAGTCCAATTTCACATTTCCTAGCAGCCGAAAAATTTTGTGTTATTTTAGTCACAGTGGATGGATGCCAAGTTCACTGGAAACAACCCTGCTGATTTACCCAGTCCATTTTAATACTTTAGAAATACTGTTAAAACATGGCTGTCCTAATTACACAGGGATCAGTGCACAGTGTCCCTCTCACCCAGGATTCTCCCAGAAGAGCTGCAATCACCTGCATTCCCCTTAATTTCACCATGCAATTCCAACTAATTTCATCCTACTACAGTGCTGTCAGACAACTCCCATGTCTCTGCGGTTTTAATCGATTAGCTCAATGTCTCTATAATGCATCACCAGCTGCCAGGCACAGAACTGGACGCTTCGCAAGCATTTCAACTAAAAGACAGTTTAATTACTATAGCAGCATCTCAAAGGCATAGGCGCAAGGACTTGGAAAGGAATTATTAAAATATTTGGTGTCAACAAACCACTTTATAACTGAGCAAACAATGACAATCAAAAGATTGGAAATAAGGAGAAAGCCACATTTTTAAATAGTCCTTTTTTAATGGACTCTAATGTATTCAGGCAAATGGACTGCCCTAAGTATTACTGTTTACACAATGCAATTGTGCTTTAGGATAATTCTTTTGCTGGAATACAGACGTGTAAAAATTGACATTGCTGTCAGTAAATTACAATACAAGAAAGATACCTTGGATTAGAAAATAGTGGAAGTAAGCAAATTGGACACTAAATGGACTGCTTTAAATTAATGAATTACTGAACCAGACTGTAAACTTTGGTTCATTCCTTGTACCACTTCTGTACAATGCTGCTCACAAGTGCAATGAAAGGGTCTTGTGGCTGGCTGGCTAAAGTGAACACATGCATAGGGAAAAAGCAGACATTTTAAATAATAGCACTTTTAACAGAACTGAAAGTGAGATTGTAGATCAGTCAACGAGACAAATGACCACAGGAATTTAGGGCAGATCCTTTCCTCCCGCTTTGTGCAAGGCTACAGAATAGTCAAAATACAGTAGGAATACCTTGTTTCTGCTGCACAGGCAGAGACAAGGAAGCCAAACTATACAAGCCCTGAACAGTCAGATCCAACAGCCCTCACAAAACACACACAGAACCAAGCTTCACCAAGACTCAAAGAGTATGACCGCAAACCATACAAGTATAATTGGATTCAAAACGTTTTCCAGCTGACATAAATGTTCACTCATTTGCCCAAAGCTCTCCTTCAATGTAAGGCGTGCAGTAACTTCAGCCTAGCTGTATCCTAAACCTGGCTATTGATGGGTTGGCAGGTGCACGGAAAGAGTTCAAGGTCACATGCTCCACTCTAGTGGGACATGTCTATATTTGATCTTGGTGACCTCTTCCAGTAGTCTGAAAGGATGGCATTGACAGAAGCTGCATAAAGACTTAGCCATTTTTCTTTACTACAAGGAGGGTCACTATGTTTTATCACCTTTGTGATGGGAAGAAAAGAAAGGGATGGAGAAAACTTACTGCACTTAAAGTTCTAAGACCTCAGGGCAACAGTGCAGGTAAATGGGAAATAATAACGTTAAGAAGTGCTCAGGCCTCACACAGTGCCAGTGTGGTAGATGGAAGTATGTGAGACTGGATGTCATCACATTTCTTAGCTGGCTCATTAACACCATTTAAAATGTGCTGTTTTGTTTGATTAACTTACTGTTTTGGTGGAATCTCAACCACTTGATTTTCCTTGGCGCTGTAAACCAAATCAGACTTATGGAAACACCTGGGGGCCTCCATTTTAAAAGCAGAAAAAGCTATGAAATGTTTCCACTGCCTAGCTCACATACTCACTTCGCAACATTATCTCACAGCAGGTTTTCACCAAACTGCAGAACCCGTTTTCTATCATCCTTGTGCATCCTGTGGCATTCTGTCCTTAAGTGAAATGCAGACACCTCAGTTTTCACTTCTCTTCTGCAAATATGACTATGCCAGCTGGTTTGGTAACTAAAGTACTCCCTCAGAAACCAGCACAGTGCAAGGCACAGTTATAAAGTAAATAGGAAGTTATAAGATACTTTTTGAACTCAGATGAGCATAGCCAGTTTAGATTTAACAAATTAGCCACCTTTATGATGGCTTTTTTTTTTTTTTAATCTAGGCGAGACATAAGCCTTTCCTCAAGTTTTGAATAAGTACATTCCAGATTTTTTTTTTTTACCTTAAAAACGTTAGCAATCAATACACAGGGCACAATACTAGCTTCCATTTTTTACAGCATTTCAAAGCATGTACATTGTCAAGTCAGTAATACATTTACAATTTATATTTTAAAAGTAAACCCCAATAAATTAGTTATCCTATGAAGTGTTGATTTCTTCACACATGTAAAAAAGCTAATGTGCATGGAAGATATTGCTGTTTAGCCGCAAAGTGATCAGCACCATGCAGGAACTAGTGCAAAATGCCTCCAAAATAAACACTATGTATTAGGTTTGTTTCGCAAGGTTTGGGGAGGGGCTACAGGGGTGGCTTGTGTGAGGAGCTGCCGGCAGCTTCCCCCATGGCGATGGAGCCGATGCCAGCCGGCTCCAAGACGGACCCGCCGCTGGCCAAGGCTGAGCCCGTCAGTGATGGTGGCAGTGCCTGGGGGTAATGTATTTCAGAGGGGGGGGTGAAAACCTGCGCAATAAATCGCAGCTGGAGAGAGGGGTGAGACTGTGTGAGAGCAGCAGCCCTGCCGGCACCCAGGGCAGGAGGAGGCCGGGGGGCTCCAGGCGCCGGAGCAGAGACCCCCCGGCAGCCCGAGGTGCAGCCCCCGGTGCGGCAGGCTGTGCCCCCAGCCCACGGAGCCCACGGGGGAGCAGACAATCCCCCATAGCGGGGAAGCCCTGCTGGGGCAGTTCATGGGAAGGACCCACACTGGAGATGTTTGTGGAGGACTGTCTCCCATTAGGGGGACCCCATGCTGGAGCAGGGGAAGGCTGTGAGGAGGAAGGAGCAGCAGAAACCACATCTGATGAATTGTTCACAACCCCCTTTCCCCGCCCCCCTGCACTGCTGGGGGGGAGGAGGTAGAAAAATGGGGAGTGAAATGAGCTTGGGAAGAAGGGAGGGGTGAAGGTGGTTTTAAGATCTAGTTTTATTTCTCATTATCCTACCTTGATTTGATTTGTAATATTTTTTTTTTCCCCCAAGTCAAGTCCATGTTTGGTGAATAATCTCTCCCTGTCCTTATCTCTGCCATAAGCCTCCATTACATTTTCTCTGCCCAGTCCAGATGAGGAGTGGAGCAACAGAGCAGCTTTGGTGGGCACCTGGTGTCCAGCCAGGGTCAACCCACCACAAATAATAACACTGTACAAAAAAAAAAAAAAAAATCTACCTTAAACTCACAGTTGTTTCAATTCCCATTCTTCATCAGTCCCATTACTGGTCAGGTCTCCAAAGAATGGGTAATTTACATTTTTCAGTATTTACATACTATCCATAAGTGCGAGTGCAGTCAGCACAAGGGCAGGGTTTTGTTTGTTCATTCACTTATTTGAAAAGCTTTTATTGAGAAACAAAAGTGATCGCATATATTGCAAACACAGTGACGCAGCAGGAGTCATTGAAGATATTATCTTACCAGTAGACCCCTACTAATATGCAACTACTATTTAATCGGTGGTTAGGTGAAGGCTTAATGTGACTCTTGCTATACTGACTTGTTTGCTTAAGCAGTGATGTCTAATTTCCTTGTCTAATTATGGGAAGTAGCAGGAGGAGGCCTAAGGTTTTGTGTTTTGGGTTTTTTTTTTCCAAAGTAATACCATACATAGACAACAGTATATCCTTGTTATTTCTTTATGCTGCTTTGTAATGAGTTGAGAACTGCTTCTTATTCATAACGTCTACAAACAAATTTAGCCACTCCACCCTGGAGGATTACCCATTGGGTTTTCCAATGTCTGATTAACAAGTGTCTAGAGACCATTGTTCCCAGGGCTATCAATCTTTTGCTCTACTTTCCTTAATTTTTGTCCAAGGCAAATTTAATGACAGCAGTTCTCTTCCCAGGAAGTTCTTAGGTTTTGGGAGTACAGCATACTGCAAAGCAATACAACTTTTTAGCACTAGCTGTTATAAATTCACATAATTTTCAAGAATCTAAACGAAAAAAAAAAAAAAAAAAAACAATCAAACAAAAAACAACTAACATGCAAACCTGAGCTGGAACAACTATTTCTCATGTGAAAATCTGTCTCCAGATATTGTAACCGCACACAGGCACACTTTAAATATGAATTCTAGCTCAGATACTTTTAATACTGATTTGACTTCAGAAGAAGGAAAAAGTATTTAATTGATTATCACCCATCCCTGAATTAGATATATGAATGTGAAAATCTCTGTTACTAATTTTAATTGCACTATTCCCTCTCCACAGGAGACTGTTAAATTGGTTTGGTGAAATAGTAGTGAATCACATCAAAGTACAGGGATACATTTTATAATATATCTAAATAACTATCCCATTTTCCCAGCATGTTGCTGTGTATTTTAAGTATTAATATTATGACTCCAGTTTAGAAGAATGTAGCTTTATTTTATTCAAATAAATTTTCCTAGTACTGTATGTTAGCACTGTTAAAAATCAGGCTAAATTCTAAGTGGCTATCAAGTAATAAAGGAGAAACATTTACTGCAGAAGCCAACACGAAAATGTGTTTGCCTAGTCATAAAACACTCATGAAAGGAGCTCGCAGATGCATCATTTTGATGCAATAATGGTCTTTCCCATCTAATCCCACTTTTTTTCCCTCCTTCAGCTGCAATGTTTATTACCTGAACCTAGAATGGGTTTGCTTGTTTGCTTGTTATGCTTTGTTGCAATCCTATCAGGCTAGACACTAACATTTCTCAATAGATTTGCAGTATAATTATTTCCGCTTATCACTAACTCCCACCCAGAAGTGCAACGCAGTGTCAAGACATCAACAGTACCTTTGACGTTGGTTTCCTAAGAATGAAATGCCTAGATGACTGAAGAGCTTGATAAATGTTCAGAGAGCAAACCTTGAAGAAATACCAATCATACTGCAAGAAAAGGTGTTTGGAAGCAAGATTTTCAAAACGTGCCTATATTAGGCTGCTAAAACAGCTAAGTATTTCAACACTTAGGGACATTGAGTGCCTGCATAAAGAAAGAAACTCCCACTATAAATAGTCTCTGGAGTGACTTGACTTACTGTAATTTGGGAAAGCATGCAAGACAATGGAGATTACGATTCTGCAAGGAGTACTATTTATCAGACCAATAATTTAAAGATAAATTTTGCCTCAAGATGTGCACAAAGATTCATTATCTTGGTCTAGATTTTCAATCTGGATGCAAAAAAAGACCATTTTGTGTACCTGAAATATTCAGTGTTTAAAGTGAGCAGCTGTATTGTATTTTGATGTCTACACAAATAGAAAGATATGTATTTCATTATAAAATCTTAGGCAGAGTAATAAGGCAATGCAAAATGGAGTGCTGAAGTAAAAAAGAGATTGCCAGACAGAGCTAGAATTCCCTGCTTTAACATGTATACTGATATCACTCTTCCACCATCGCTTGCTCACTGCCCAAGTTACTGTCCATGTTTTCTCCATCAAAGTTGACAGGTATTGTTTATATGTTGTCAATGTCTTAGATATCATGCCTACTGTGAACAAACTACCTTTACACAAAACTTACCACAGATGAACATGGTAAATCTAGAGGGACACAATAGCAAAATTCTTCCTTAAACAGGAGCTTTCTCCAATAGTCCAACAGAACATTGAATTTTCATTCACTGTCATATGTGGCTATAAATACATGCTCCGGTAGCTGCTAAGATATAAGTAATGCAGGTTCTAGAGGAATCCCAGCTCTATCAAACCCCATAACAGTAAGAACCTCCTTCCAGAAAATCTGTTCTTCATTTAAGCAAAAATAAATGAAACAAAAACTGTGCAAAGAACAGCAAGCTATGTAAAAGAGGATGTAGTAAGATGATTCCAGCACAGGAAAAAAAAACCCATGAATACATTAAGTGTTTGGCAAGCCGCTGTACAGATCTGGGTTTCTGCCAGTTTTCATACACCCCAGATATCTTTGGTAGCACCTGGGTTTCATCTTCTGGCTTCCATCATCAAGGCCATAAGAAATAGGCTCTCTGCTCAGCCTGGCAGTACAGTGAACAGAGAAGCTCCTTTACCCAAGTGCTCAGGCAGCTGAGGGCAGAGGCTGCAGATGAATGAAGCAGGAGACTAAAGAAGGGAGATTAAGGACCAAGCCATGTTGCATAGTATAATGAAGAATGCATGTGATCTAATTACCATGTCTCAGAGCTCCAAGCACTGTAGATATATTATATCTAGTACTTATACTGACTCAGTGTTTGTTCGGTGTAGACATGCTCTCAGATGAAGGTGTTGAACAGGAGGCCGAGGAGAATTTAAAAAAAAAAGAGCATGACCTGAAAATGGAACAGAATGGAATCTGAAGAAGCAGCAAAGGCAAAAGTAAATTATTTTAATTATTTGAATTAATTTGTGAAATCATTTGTCTGAAAGACCACATGGACCTATGCGAAATTTGACAGCCTGCTTCCAATGAAATTCAGTGGTAGAAAAATTAAATACCTAATTATAAATGGGGTGCCCTGTGCAAAATACAGTTCATACATGTATGCACAGACCACACACATAAAACATTATATGCTTAAGAAGCTTTCATGAGCTCCATATTATTTCACATCACCTATGGCACATATTCCTTGTCCTCGTGAGTTACAGTCATTGGACATGTAAGGATTCCTGAAAAATTAGGATTTCGTAAATTAAATGCATTAATTCTCTTCAATTCTTCCTAAAAATCACATATATGTAGTTCAACAATTATTATTTTGCTTTGAGAGGCATTTTGTAGTGGGAGAGGTGACTGTTGCAATTTCTGATGTGAAATGTGTAAAAAAGCAAGTGGAGAACCATATTGTATCCAAGTAATGGTGAGAATGTCCCTTCTACTCACTTTTGTTAGCTGTCCTTGCTACAGTTTAAGATTTTTTTTTTTAAAAAATTATTATTTAAACTACATAGGGACAAGACCTACAGAACAGAGCACTGCCATTCCATCATCATGTCAGGCAAAATTTAAAAAGTGACTGGTGTCTTAAAGTCAATGAGTGCCTCCTCAAAATTATTTGCTTACTGCTTTAGTTGGGAGTCTTCTCCCCAATATCGTCATCAACATTTTAAAGCTTGTAAAAGAATAGGTTTGTGTGATTTTAAATTAAAAACTATCATATCCCCAAAGGCATTTAGAACTTGAAGACAATGCTTTAAGATAGAATTTTAAAACAAGACATCATCAATTTTGTGATTTAACTATAATATGTATCCTCACTTAAAACTATATAAATAAGTTGTAGTGCATGGTAATGTAAGAAAGACTGGGAGAAAAAAGTGTTAATTTAATTATGCTAATGGTACTGTTGTAAGTGCAAAAACAGATGGCAGAATGAACAATAATGGATTATTTTTTTTAATCAAGCAATTTTGAATAAATATTTTTGTTCAAAAGCAGTAAGCAACTATAACATTTCTGGGAAGTGGTAGTTCTCAGAATACCCATTTTACAGGTGTGCTTCAACCAATCAGTAAAAAAATAACACCCATAGTCTTATCAATAATCTCACTTCTAACCTTCCCTAGTGGCTATTCCCAAAACAGAACTCATTTCCTGGTTACTGAAAAATAAGCTGATCCCAATGCTACTCTTGAGCAAAAATGTGCAATGGCTGGCATTCATGACAGACTATGCACATTACTTTAAAAATATATAGAATGGGTATAAGTGACTGAGGTTTTACAAAGACCAAAAGTTGGTGCAGGAGAACTAAAGTTCTTTGATTGCATAGGTCTAACACTTTAGATAGCATTCCACACAATTAATTAAATGACCATATTGAACTTTAGAATTATGGTAGATAATATCTGTTTTGACCTGCTGCCACATTATAAAAAGCTAATAAAAACTGTTCATCCTATCACATACATTTTCATAATGATTAGTCTAATTAGCAACTTTAGACTGTTGAATATTGCAGGCCATAAACTAATGACATTTAAATAAGTTAAAGTGCACAGCCTGTTTTTCAGAAACCTTCAAGGTCAGAAAATAAGGTACTTATGTGTAGCTATCAATTTCCTCTTATTTTGATAAAAATATATAGAGAGGCAATTGTCTTTGTTTAGCATTACCCCAGGTACTACATTTCAAGCATTGCATTTAAGCAAGTTTTGCCAGTGATTTTATGCACACGCACAATTATGAATGTCAACTATGTAGATAAACTATACATATGTAGCAGTGTCTTATATTCATATACAATTCCTATACAAGTGTACACAAAGACAGTGTTTTCTTTCTAAAAACTCCCCCAAAGTACGTGCATTTTATGGACCCAAAGAAGGGCTGGTATGCCCATCTATTTTTTCACCCTACCAGCTAGTCTAATAAAGGATATTACCTGAAAACCTTGTCTTGTTTACATTTATGTGGACATTGCTCTACAAAGAGGAGAAATGAAGCATCCAGACACCACCTACACCACTATATTACTGCACAACGTTATTTTATTTAGATGTGCAGGTGAGTACACTGTCCAAGCTGCCAACGGCACTTCTGCAAGTAATCATTTTACAAGTGCACTTCGGGGCTGCAAGTTCAAACCACAATAAAGGCCAAGTGGCCATCCCCTAGAATATTTACACTCTTAGAAATGAAATTAGAAAGGATATTACGTATGCCAATGGTGAAGATACCTAACAGAAATTTCAGCAAAGTGCTCCTTTCTAATGCCACAATATTTGTAGATAATTACTTATAGACTGATACAAATCTTGAAAGAAAGAATTGTTATGAAATACTTTTTTTTTTTTTTCTTTCAAGTAATCTTCAAAAAAGTATTTAAACTTTAATACTTATAAAAGGACTGGATGAGAGATGAGACACCCTGGATATCTGGGGAGAGCCTATGGCAATTCTGGATTACGAGCTGTTTACTCTGTTTATGGGCAGGAAATAAAGTGAAAGAGAAAGCACCATTTCTATGGTGAAACATTAGTTAAATGCCTTGAATGTAATATTTAACTGTATATTCTGTAATATAAATAAAGTAATATAGATTATTGACAACAAATTTTTGAGAATATTTCATTAGCAACTACCTGAGAATAGAGCACCCAGTTTTCTGTAGCTCTATTTCATAATCTTCATGTGTCTAAAAGCCACATCAGGGTGCTGAGGGAAAGACAATCTGTAGGAAAACCTAACACTCAGCAACTACTCCACATCACTGCGAGGTGGGTATTCAGGGAAGTACCCAACTGACCCAGCACATGCTCTTTCTGATGGGCTTGCAGGGGTTTTAGGCAGCTTCAGGACAGTCTGCAGTCAAACTCTGTGACAGCTCCAAGTAGGCTAGGACTCACTAGAATTTACTTTTACGATCTCTTTTTTCTACTAAAATTTAAACCAATGGGATAAAAAAGCTTTTGTTTTCATTAATTGTATCACATAAATGTATTTTTAATAGTTTTCATTATTAAATAGCGTTTATTAATACTGTGCATTAATTGTACAACTTTGGGTTTCAACTGAAATCACTTAAGCTGTGTATCCAGCAAATTCCAAGGGATTCAGGTGAAAATATGACCTTTCAAATAACAGCATGCCACTCCATCAATCAGCTTTATCATGTACTGCATTTGAAACCATCTGCATGTGTAATGAATCTGAAGAAAATAAGTGCAAATAATTGACCTCTTACTTCTAATGAACTCAAGTTCAGACACGTAAAGAAATATTGTATATGTTAGTGATCCGGAAATGAAGCAGAGAAATGTCACCTGTGTAAAAGTTATTTTTTTAAATGAAAGCCAAGGAACTACTTGACAAGTAAAATATATCTAATTCTTATCTGAGTTTCCTCAACATAAAAGAAAGTTGGAAGCAAGTAGGGAGGGTATCTCAACAGAATCTTCTCTAGCAACACTTTACTAGTAATTTGGAGCCTACAGGAAACTTATTATTTCTAGTGTCAGACATTCTGAAATGTGGTTATGAGTCACTACCAAATTTAAGTATTAAAACTTCTTAGGCACCTTAGTCAGGCCAAAGAATCAGTGTTAAGCAAAAAAAAAAAGAAATTTTAAAACTAACCCGGTGTGGTTTTGTATAGCATTTACATAATAACTACCTGTCTGGTGAGAAAACTGGAATGTTTTAAATACTATAAACATAAATAAATACTAAATATAAATAAATAAAATGTAAATAAAATACTAAATATTCCTCACTAAGTTTTTTATCAGGCGCTTATCTATCCTGTCATTCTTTAAACACTTCTGAAATAGAAGGATTTCTACCATGCACTTTACCATTCTTTAAAAACTATACAACAATCTACATAGGAAAAAAGGGGAAAAAACCCCACCAAAACCAACACCAAAACCAAAACCCACATTCAAAGCAGCATACACCTCCTTAGTACCTTTGCCAGCAAGTTCATGAATTGCTTTAGGCTCTGAGCTTTGCTAGATATGAACGCCAGCTTTCACCTTCAGAACCACACCGCAGGTCTGTCCTCGGGTCCAAAATAAAATATACTCCACAGTGTGAATTCTGTCCTCTGGGAATTATTAAACCACATTCCAAACCCACTGCAAATAACATTTCAGTTTAGCATGATTGGCAGGTCACTTGGGAGAGGCCCTGTACTGCTTTTTAAAACTATATTGCTTTTGAAGCCCAGAAAGGACAGTTTTCACAGGTCAAGCTTCAGATCACTGGTAGCAAGCCTAAAAGCCTATATCAAAGTTATCTGCACCATACCTACCTGTAAGTAAATAAAGAAGAGTTCAGCTTCTAATGCCATAGTGAACAAAGGGAACAACAATATTAAAAGCTCATACCAGCTCTTGGTTTAAATCAATATTTGCTTGGCCTGTTTTCCCAACTAACTTTTATACTTAAGTAAATATCGACTTGCATCTGAAAACTGACTCAAACCAATGTGACCTCCTTCCATCCCCACACCCTTTTGCAACTCTCCACCAGTCCCTCCTTACTGCTAACACTCCTTTGACGTAATTTTCTACTTGCCTTTTCCAAACCCTCCACTTGCCACACTGACCCTATCTCTGCCTGTCTTATTACTGTCCTTGCTCAGCTCTCCCTCTGCATGCTTCCCACACTCATCACGTCCCTTCCTATTATTTTACAAGCAGTTTATGATTTTCCCATTCTAGATCCAACCTAGCGTACTTTGACGCCACTTTGCTCTCTCAACACCATCCCATCTCATGGGATGCTGCAATATTATGCAGAAATTTCCTCTCTTTAGGTCTTTAATACCCTATGAGCAAATTTCTCCATCAGAACATTATCTGTGCTTGCCGATGACAAACTCACACCATAAAAGTGTCTCTTTAGTAGTGTCATGGGCCTCCACACCCATCTGTATCACAAAGCATGATGTGTTGGTGCCTTCATATACCTGTATGTGGCTGCTTTAGCAGGGGCACAGTCAACATCATGTTATCAGTGGCTTGTGGATATCATCACAGGTTTGTGATGGCTGAGCTCTCCTTGCTTCCTTTGAAGAAATCATTAGTATACAACATGGCCACTGAACTAGTGTCCTTAGAAATCAGCAGAACCAACCGTAACAGAATTTTATTTAAAAAAGGAAAAAAAGGATCAGACTAACGAAGACAGACCACACACAAGACAGAAGGGATGATTCAGCTGCTGTTATTCATTTGTCTTTAGATATATTTTTCTTCTAGTTGTGACCAAGGGGCAAAATTAATCAGTTTCTTAGCCAATCAAGGGTTACAGGCAAGAATTAGGCCTCTGATAATAATCTTCAAATGCACAATCACCAGAAGTTTGCTGTGCAGACACTTGTGGAAGAATAGTTACACCAGGCCATACCTTCAAGCTCTGGAATGTCAGAGAACGAACTGGAAATAATGAAACCAATGTTTATATAGGAGGATTCCGTTACAATAGAAGGATTCCGTTACAGTTGTAGTAAAGTTGAGCAGTTCTTCATAGCATAGATCAAGAACTGTTAGCATTTATATTTTATTAGCAGTAAATAAACCAAGTAACACAAAGTAACAATGTTATTCATAAGAACCTCTGTCATGAGTCTTCTTGTCTCAACGTAAACTTGAGAAGAGCAAATACATTCTTTTAATTAACTGCTGTTCTTACCAAACATTACACTTTCTTTTTGCACTAAATCTTAACTATCAATTAACAGAATTACCACAGTCACAAGGTGAATAATGTTTTTTTAAATAATACTCTGACTATAACTATGAAAATGAATAAAACCAAACAGTACCCCAACGAAAAAAGCCAGGGATTCTTCCAAGCAGGTCACCATGTAAGTCAGGCTGGCATAGGGGACGTATTAAGTGTCTAATCAAAACTTACGTAAAAACTCACTTGCAATAGCTTTCGCTTCAAAGTTAATAAATTTCATCAAAACTTTTTGCGTCTTTGATAAACTTTTAAAAAGCAAATGGGGCAATTTTTGCAGTAAGAGTTTTATCAGAAATTAGGGGGAAGTAATTATTCACATAGCCTGCTTTTATTAGGAAATCAAAGGGTTGTTTCTTAAAAATAATGATTTTTCAATCTTGAATATTTTTGTGCAAGGAATACTTCTGCTTCTACACTTGTCAATTAGGTAGATTAATTCAATCAGTTGGAAAAATATTTAATTAAGCCTATCTTCTTCCTCATCCTTACAGAAGAGCTGAACACAGTCAGAAAAGAGGAAAACCTACCAATAAACAAAAACTTTGAAACTCTTTATACTCTATCTAAAACCAAGATTAGAGTTATTAGAAATGTTGAAGAAGCCTTCTAAATTATTTGTTCCTTACTGAACAGAATGGACAAGGTGATAAAGCAATTAAGGCATCTCACAAAACATTCAGATATATCAGTTTGAGCCACGTTCCAAATTCATGCAGCAAGCCCTTTCCACTCCATCAAAGTGTACCAGGGAGGGGAGTCAAGGGCTGTTGGCTGTGACAACCCCTCATTCCCATCATTCCCTTGTATGCCGCTGGCTAATGGAATTGTTGTGCTTCGACACTGCCAGCTTGTTGACCACTTCTGCTCTGGAAGAACCTTTGACTGGGCAGAGAACTTTCCATTGAAAATTCTTCCAAAGAAAAATAAAATAAAAATTATCTGCTGGCAACACAATGCATAACTTGCCCATGATTTTTTTGATCAAATATTGCCCAATAAAGCTTCTCTCTCTTTGCAAACAGAAAAATAATAATAATTATTATTTAGAGTAGAATATCTGCTTTGCTGTTTTTAACATCATTCACTGGACTTAGCTAAAATACTCAATTTGTAGGGAAAATAATTCTAGTGATCTGGATTAACATGTGGAGATTTACCCAATTTTCAATATAAAAAAGCAAGCAAGAGAACATACACTCAAAAAGATATTTCCTGTTCATTCAACTCCTGAAAGATTTCCTAAAATTATTATCCAAAACCCACCTGAAAGTTTTGCTTGGTAGCATGGGAGTACTATACACACTGACAAGAGTCAGATGGATTTCGATTCTGAACAGACATCTAGCCATAAATAACTGCACAATATGTAACTAAACAAGTATATAAGACAGGAAAGTCAGTAAACACTGCAAAATCTCTTCTAGTGTATGAGGAGCATTTTCCAGATTAAGGGCAATTTCCTTTACTAGAGTGCTTATAATACTAATAGTCCTCTTTTTTCATGTAATACAAAGTTGCTTATCAGTAAATGTTCTTTGTGGTTGCCTCCTCTTCAACCATTCTTTTATAAACCCATTCAAAATAGACAGCTCCGCTACCTAGGAATTATGAGAATGAAGAACCAGAAACTGTGAAGACTGAAGTTACAATAGCACAGAGATTAGGAAGATTATTAGTTGCATAAAATATTAACAGCAATGCCATTTGTATTGCTCATGAAGAAGTTGGTGGAACACTAATATGTACCACAATTCCAGATGCTTCCAGGCACAGACTGAGGAAAGACGAGTCTCTCCCACCTTCTGCTTGGCATCCAGTGCCATGGATTTGCCTGCAGTCCCCTCCAAGAAATGGAACCATCCCTGTATCCATCCCTGACCACTATGGATTCCTGTGTCCAAGACCAGGTGGAAGTAATAGTCAAAGCAGAGATACTACACATCCCAGTTCTTCTCCCAAACTGATGGTGCTACCATCTCATCAAATAAACCACAAAAAGGGAAGAGAGAGTTCAAGTATATCAAAATGTTTCAACACTTAACTGGCTTTTAGGATGCATCAACATACTGTAAATGTCAATGAATTGTGAGCTAACAGGACAGTATCTATGTGAATTATTGTATTATTCTACCTTAATTAAACTGTGAGTCACATATAAGTCTTCCGTTACTAAGTTTCCTACAACTTCAACATGTTTTCTAATCACTTGCAATTTACTTCATTTGCAGCAGCGCAGTAGAAAGGGGAGAGGAAACAATATGACCTTACTTTACCCCACCTTCCCTATTTAAAAATTGCAAATCTACACTTGAAACAAAAACATTCAGTAGGTCTAAAATGGCAAAGACTATATGCCTCTCAATTTCTACAAAAGATATCCAAGTAAGCATTAGGAAGATTTTGTATTATACATAGCACTGATTTCTAGGAAGTGTATTTCTGCAGTTTCTGTTCTGCAAAAATTGGGAACACCAGATTACTACTGGTGTGAGGGTGGGGGCTGAGAGAGACAAGAGGTGTTTGCTTTTTGCCATATAGGGGGGAAGAGAGGTTGCTTCAGGGATGGGATTCTTCCAGTATGAATTGATAACAAATGAAACAAGAAAATGGCTGGGTTGGATGAACTATTTATATGTACAGCAAATGATACATCTTATTCTTCCTGTTTCTTCATGATACTGCAGTACTATGTACAGGCTTTTGGTATATTCTGGAGAAGAGGAGAAGGCATTTCCCTCCATATCACCACTTCCAGTTATACCAAATTATCTCCTAGAAAATACGTAAAAATAGACAAATAGAGCTAGATTAGATAGACAGAAAGCTAAAATAAGGACACATGAAGAGTAAGGTTTACAAACACACACACAAAAAGGGGGATGAATATTATGCCATGCATCTTGTCTCTTTATAATCAAGCTGGTTACCATTTAAAAAAAAAACAAACATATGTCCATTATGAAAACTTACATTTAATGCAAAAGTAAAGATTTCTTTTCACCAGGAAGGGAGGCGATGCATGTAAGGGACAGCTGTAACATTTCATAGGAAGGAGTTTTTTCTTCAGTGTCCTACATATATGTATTCAGCCTTGGGAGTGTGACAAAATGGTAGATAACCATAACGATCCATGCAGATTGTAGTTAAAAACATGCAATAGAGCTTCCCTGTCCAGGAATTTCCCATTACTCACCAATAATTCTTTTTCCACCACCTCAGTTCTTTCCAAAACATTTTTGGTTTACTTAATACATGTAGTAGGTACTGCCATTATTTTGGTTTTGCACTGCTTTCTAAATTGTATACTTAGCTACCAGATAAACAACTCCAAACTTTTAAACTCTTACATTTTGTTTTACATTAGTCTACTTTTATAGAGCCAAAGAATAAAAGAAAGGTAAATATACTGAATGCTACTGATAAGAGGGATTGATTACTTCAGATTTCTCTTTGCGTTTACTGACAAAAAGCAGTGTGCAGTAGCATACCAGGTTTGTTCTGAGTGAAAAATGAAGCCTAGTTGGTAGATTAACCATCTACAAAATGATTCCTTGCAGAGTACAGTATGGCTTTTTGCACTCTAATATCTTATGCAGCAAATCTGACTAAATTACATCTTTAATCAATCATTTAGTACTTACCATGTTTTGCTAATTATTTCAAAATACTGTAATCCTACATTATTTATATGTTATTTTTTTTTATCCTAAAAGAACAATACTGCACATAGTGGATTGGTACCTTCAGTAAACAGCAATATGAAATATATAACTACCAAAAGAAGCCACCATAATTATGCAGCAAAGTGCTCATTTAGGATTTGGATAAGGCTAAACATACAATGTATTCTACTGTGTGTCACTAAGTACCCATATCCTTCATACGACTAAGGTGGAAAAAACAGAAGTCACAAAAATAAAGCTGCAAAAAACAAGAAGACAGATCGTAACCACAATCATGCAAGAACAATTACAAATTTCAAATGTACAGATCATTCAAATAAATGTAACTGATGGATAATCCTCACAGGGTGCAAGTCAAAGTAAACAGACAGTCCACTTTAGAAAGTGTCTAGTGAATTGATTTAACAAGTTTAATGCGAGCATCAGTGTGGGGCTATTACTGATCGTAAGCTTTACTGATGTTATTTGTTCGCTTGGAAAAATACCGCTCTTTGGAATGAGCACATTAAGGCTAAAATTGCAGAGAAAACCCTATTACAACTTTATTGCTGGCAAATTGGAACCAAACCTTGTCTGTATATCAATTACTTAGAGTTACCACAGAGATAAATCCTTTTTTTTTTGAATAGGCTCAATCTTGAAGACAGTGATGAGAAAACTCCTTATTATACCCTACCAACATCACTAGGTTTTCTTAGCAATTTCAAGAAATTGTCAATTAAGTTCTTTTTATTAGGTTCCAAAAGCTGTTAAGTCAAACACAAATCTATCATAAGGCTTGTAACAGCATGTTATTTAGGCACATTTCAATGTTTCACTCTTTCATTATCTACCTACCCAAACCCTAATCAAAAGTTCTCATAAAGTGAAAGAGTTTTCAGTTCTCCCTTCTCAAGGTTCAGATAAATTTAGAGCAAGTGAGCTCTCATTTCTTATAACTGGTCATATGAGGAATGCCCATTATGTAAGTAGAAATATCATTATTTAGATGGCTTTAGATACTAATACAGTTGTTTGCCAGAACATTAATGCTGAATGGCACACTGCTGTGTAATTGCACAGGATAGTTAAAGCAGTAATATTTACAAAATCTTGTCAAATATTAGTACAAATGCACCTATTTTTATGTGCCTTGATGCCTGGTAGGGTTTCCTTTAAGACAAATAACTACTTCTAAAAATGACAGTTGATAAGGGAAGTTGTAAAGATCCCAGAGCTGTAACACTGAAATGAGCTGTACTTCTTGCTCCCTGAGAAGAAGAGAAGCTAAAGCCTCTAGCAACAATGCTTTTAGTTCTCAAGGAAAAGTAGAGTCAGTTATCATGTATAGGAACAGCACATTCAAGAGCTGAACAGGTCAGCTACCAAGACAGCTACTTGCCTGATGTCCCAGCTAGACATCGAGTACCTGAGAGAAAGAGCAGAGGTGGGGCAGTGGTGGAGTGTGTGAATGTAAACAAGACACATAATTTTGATGAAGAACTATGGCTAGTCACTAGCACTTCAGTATTTCTATTGTATTGACACTTCTGATTAGCTTTAGAAAAGTTAAAACAGAGACTTACATTCTGCACCTGGTAATGCACAACCCTAACTTATTAATAAGGGAATTGTATGTTCCTTCATCTGACTGTTCCACCTTTCAAATGAAATTGGAAATTTCTTTGCACTTCTCTAGTTGGTGCCCACACTCTGTTGAACAGGGCTGCTTTTGTTTGAATACAAAGAGCAGCATGCTACAAGCATATATAAATCTCAACGTTAAACATGCTAACTAGATTTGTTCGAGCTAAATGGATAGCTATAGTGGCTAGAGTTAAAGATATCTTCAGATAAATTACCATGTTGCAAGACAGAAAATGGGAGTAAAGTAGTTGTGCAGAGGCAGCAAAGCAAAAAGACTCAAAAGTTATAACATAGACTTTTGTGCCTAAAAATTCTTTTCTTTCTTTCTTTCTTTGCTTCAATAGCTGGTTTCATGTACAACCATCCCAATTCATTCTATAGCACCCTGACTAGCTGGTCACAGGCTAACGACATTTGAAAAGGAAGAAGGTCAAAGCTATCATTACAGTGGTGACAACCAATTGCAGTGAAAAAAAATAAGTTTTATTTATTACTCTTAATGCAAGAAATCTTTACTGTAGAATATAATTGTACTGTCACTACACACCAGAGATTTTTAATCCCCAATCATCTCAACATATTTTACAGTTCATTACCTTTTCAGTTAGATATTGCAGGAAAGACTCTCCTGAGTCTACACAAAAGCCTTAAAAATTCTACTATTTTTACTCTCATATTTCACCTATATCAAATAGTTAATGAGGAATTTCAGTGAATAAAAATATACATATTCTGCATGAGGTTAGTAAAGAATACAATCCCCAAATAGTCCAAACAGTTTTCTCAAGTGTTAAAAAGATATAACAATTTGTCTGGGAAGTAATAAAATCATAAAATATCTCTAAGTAAGATGTTTATAAGAACTTGAGTATGGTACTGTGGAACACAGTACAGCATTGTCTTTGCTAAACAAGATGGACTACATATCTCCCCAGTAATACACTGTGCTCTAACAAACAAATACAAAGTTATATTGCCTCTAGGAGGAGATTGCCTCTTATGATTCTCATAAGTTCTAATAAGTGTCACTGTGAAAAGGTAAGCTGTTGTATCACTGTGAATTTTATTCTGTAAAAATCTATCACATATGGTCATTTTTCACATAATATAGCTCCCAAGCCTTATTCTGTATTGACTGAATATAATCTAGACCTCATAACAAAAAAAATGACACTCTTGACATTATAGAGGTTGTCTAGTTAACTAAATCACAATGTAAAAATACAATTTTGTCTTTTTCTTTTTGGTTTTAAATTGGTAAAGTAGGCCCTGAAATACTAATTCAGAAAAGTACTATACACATGGAGAGAGATCTGTTTTATCTCCCAGTTCTGTTTTATTTGGGAATTCATTACAATCTCCACTTCCGCACAAATGAACCATGCAATAAATAGAAATATATTAAAAAAAAATCCAACACACTACCACATACAGCAAAGAAACCTCTGACGTCCCTACACAAGATTTCACTAATATGTCAAAAAGTAAATCTAAACACATCACTGCTTTCCACAAGAATAAGAAACACAGTTTAGGACATATAAAAAAAAATACACTTGAAGAAAGGCAATGAACAGCCAAAACAGAATTTGCTTTTTTACTTTTTTGGGTTTTTTGCTTGTGAGTTGAGCAATTTGTAAACACTGTAAAATTAATGTGGTCTAAATCTCAAGTCTACCTGACCCTTATTTTACCAATTAATTTCCTTGACAAAAAGATACATGTAAAAAAAAAAATAAATAAATAAAATTCTGGGAGACACAAGAAGAGAGTGCTTAGGTCTAGTAAACAAGGGAGAATAAAGGAAAAAATAAGCAACTCCTAATTTGATATAGCAAATTAGAAAAACTGTAGAAGAATGGAATCATGTATATAAAACAAAAAAATGTAATCAGCAATCATGAAATTGAAGTCTTCACTGTTTTCCACCATACTTTCTTCCAAGGCCAGTTAAAGCAAAATCAGGGGAATTTATGCTGACACAAAGCAGATGCAACACAATACAAAAAATATGCCTTAAATTTTAAAGAATCATTCCGAAACTTTATCCTTATAAGAACAAGCCACCACATGAAAAAGTATTCCAGAAAAATGTGTCATAGTTTGGCTTGCTGGGCAGCCGTGACATAACAGCATAACAATTAAAAAAAAATAATAAAAAAATAATTCTGCATTGGGATCCTGAGCTGCTGAAAATAATTTGCCATTTTCTTTGGCAACGGAAGGGCTGACACTATTTTGGCATTGAGTTTTGCCATCATTTTCACTGCACCTGGATTTTACTTACTAGGTGAACATTTACAGTGGGATTCCATCCTTGAGAAGCAATTCTTTGGGCTGTTTTGAGCTGAAGATAAACTGGAAAAATTTTTGGCTATCAGAAGACTCAGCATAGATAGAAGATCCAGAATAACATAGTACTAGCTAGGATTCAAGGCCTGTGAACCTCTCACAGCAGTTCAATTCAATAATAATTTTCAGTGAAGGTATTCTATATTTAAACTGATGTAAATATGACATAGCTAGTGGAATGCAAGTTCCCCAGCTGGAGGTTTACTAAGGGTCATCAGCTACAACGGAGGGCTTATGGACTTGAATCTGGTTGTCACGATACAAAACATCAATGACTAAACTGTCACTGCTGGTAAAATTCTGCCTAATCAGCAGGCCGATGAGTCAGAAAGTAGCCTAAAAAGAGGAAACAAAGGTGTTTGAGAAGGTTTTGCACTTAAGTCTTGAAATCTTTCTACAAGGCTCCAATGCAAGAGAATAAGAGTATGAAGGAACTCAGCACTGAGAATACAAGTGCAGATGTGCCACCAGCAGAAATTAAAGGCAGAATTCCCCCCATTCAGCTCTCAAATCTCCTTTCGGGGGGGCGGGGGTGGGGGGTGGGGGGGGAGGGGATGAGATTTCCTGCTGTTGGACAAAAACAGCTAGAGCCTTTATTTACCTTTCTTCACCTGGAGTTCATTCATCTAAAAGCTAGAAATTTTCACCCACTTATCTATGAATGGAATGGGATACAAGACGAGCGATTGGACATCCAGTTACTACACCTATCTAAGATAAAGAAAAAAAAATCCTGCAAAAGATGAGGCTAGCTGAGGCTGAAAAGATATTTTCACCTTTATTTTAGTAGTATATGTAATCGATTTTACAAGCTTCAACAGTTATTTCTGAAACCAGAGCATCTGGCACTGAAGGATGTCACACAATGTCCAATGTACTCACATGGCCAAGCATATAAACAAAAGTTGAATTCTGCTATTCATTTCCACTTCTGTAGCTATGTATTTTCCTCTTGTGCTTTAACCAGTTTTGGAATTCTAGCATACACCTTAAATAAGATTCTTAACAGGGAGGTCATCTGTCCATAATTTCCAAAAGGCAAGTTTAATTTAGGAGACTTTTTCATAGGTAAGATTTTCTATTTAACCTTTTTTTAAATTTTATTTTTATTTTTGTTCTTTGATGACCAGACTAGATGTATGTTCTCTTTTGAGAGAAAGAAGTATCATCATGATGAGCAGATAAACAAGTATTATATACTATGGGGTTTTACAGAACAAAAGAATGACTGGAAGTATGCAAATTTCTAAAGGTACCTTCTTGGAACCATGGATTTGTCTGTTCTTCATGCAGTTAAGGAAAATACACATTTAATATACATTTTCTGAAACTACATTGGCAGAGAGATGAGTAAATAAGAAAAGAACAACAAATGTTTGGTAATATTTTGTTAATATATATGAACTCTACAATTGCTTGACTAAAATAAGAAACATTTAAAGAAAAGC
Organism: Falco punctatus; assembly: GCF_963210335.1. Lineage (NCBI taxonomy): Eukaryota > Metazoa > Chordata > Aves > Falconiformes > Falconidae > Falco > Falco punctatus. The sequence goes on from NC_137587.1 coordinate 12,561,503, forward strand.
TTTACTAAAACTATTTGTTAGTTTCCCACCTATTTTAATTCCCTTTTTTGCTTCTTCCTGTTGGTTTCCTTCTTTTATGCTTTCACCTATTAGCACTAATCTCAGCCACCCAGCATTATACAACAAGTGAAAGGCTGCATAGTTTATACCCCAGTAAAAGTCTGGATTATACAAAACTGGTACAAAAGCCAGATTTTTAAGTATGAAAGGACTGCAAAATTATTTTAATCTTCTACAGAAAATCCTTGGATCAGCAGGTAAATACTAAAACCAGACATTTAAAACTTTAAAACTATTTTCGCATTGAATCAATATGCGTGTCTAGAACTTTGCTTAAGAAAACTATTCACCATGCAAAGTTTTAAATGCACAGTATCAAAGAATAATTTTTGACATTTTGATTCATACATGCTTATAAAGCTCCAAGACAACATGGTTTAATTATAAAACATATTTCTACTGCCTTAGTCATGCCAATTAAATTTGATTGGATACTTTCTTTATTCAACAAGCCCCTTTCATGTCATTTTAATTTACTGTCAAAGCAGCCTGAATATTGGAAACTAAATTATTTACTACAGCCCATAAGCCAATAATGTTCCATTTGTCTCGTACAGAGGGAGACTAGACTAACAAGATTATTAAGGACATTACTTGTAATAGCGAATGTCCTTCACTTTATTTGAGCTTCATGCTGTGCTTTCAGAGATCATACTTCAAAAGAGCTCCATTTCATTCCATCACAGAACCTCTGATATAAATTATTCTTTGCTAGCTTTGTAATACTCTGATCATAGAGAAAGTGGACCTGATCTTGTTGGGTAAAAACAGAGGCTTCTTTTCTAAGATAACTACATAGTTTATTTGTGCTAAACACCTTTGATGCACTCCCTTGTGCCAATAACACAGAACAGGCAGAAATCAGCTAAATTTATCATACAATGATAACATCTTGGAGATTTAACTCACAAGGGCTTTGGTTGTCTTTGCAATGATTTCAAACCAAATTCTGCAATCTAAATGCATGTGGTTAAAATCAATCTTGTAAGTTCTTAAAAAACACCGTGTAGAGAATGCAATAAATGTAATGCAAAACAGACTTCAGGAAACCAACAGATCTAGTATTTCACAAAAAGATACTTCAAAAATAGAATACAAATTGTCTAAGATATAAGCCTGTCATACAACGAATAAATTGATAAAGGATTACAAATACAAAGAAAGACTGAAAAGACAATATACTGGGGAAGGTAATTCTTGTCCTAATGTGAGATCCCCTTTGCTTTTCTGTTATGAGTCAAGTTCAGCAAGACTCTTAAACAGATTAATAACGCAAAGCAAATGAAAAAATCTTGTTTAAATCAATGGAACTGCTTACATGCATAAAGTTAGGCACATGCTTAAATCTTTTTCTTAATTGAGGAGATTTGTTATTTATGATACCCAAACGTATTTCAAGGAATCAAAAAATGGCAAACAGTAGAAAGGCTTTAGAAAAAATGACTAGGAAAAGCCTTCAACTTTAGAAAAAGACAGTGAGCATGTGTAAAAAACCCACTTTCGAGAACACTGGAAGAAAGGTAGACCATGGTAATTCCTCTGTCCTCACATGCATAGACAAGAAAAACACCCAACCTTGTGCACTGCACTGTATGCTGAATCTCAGATACCAGCTTTAACGGGGAAGATATGTGATTGTTAAATCCCAGCCCCATTTCTTTTGTGTATAACACTGACTATCCCGATTTAGGGAGATAAATTTTTAATAGTTGTGAAAAAAGTAACAGGATATAGATTAGGGTCAATACTGTAAGTCTCGCCTACTTACTAGAACTTGTGAAAACTGGGACTATGGCAGGTTTGCTATTTTCATCCATTTTAATTACCTTTTGTTTTTACGACGTAGAAACACCCTGACAGCTCACATGATACAATGTGATAGCTGTGAAAGAGGAAGATGACAAAGGTATAAATCTCTTTATATCTGCCAAGAAAATGGTGGAACAGCCAGATAGTTTCAATTATTAAAAATCTTAAAGACCTTTGAAACATTCAAAAAAATAGGGTCAAGTATAAATTTCTTAATGAATCTAGTAAGGACGGACTTTCATCAAAATTTCTGTATGCCTATTAAGGTACCTGTTCAGGACATTCACTGGTCAGAAGCTTTTAAATTACGATAAACAAAACAAAACAAAGTTCCTGAATATACAGAAATGAAAAGTAGGAAAAGACAGCAGCAATTATTGACAAAAGCACTTTCTTATGATGGAGGAGGGCATAAGGTGATAATTTAGTGTTCCAGCACAGATTTACTGGATAATGGCCAAATATTTCAAAGCAAACACAGCTGTAATGTTTATGTTAAAAACAACAGGCTAGGACAGCAGTCAGACGTTCTGTATCCTTCAAATACTGAAAATAAATTGTTTCTCTTCACACAATAGAGAGAGAGATCGCTAAAGTGTAACATGACAGGAACCTCTGATAAAATGGTGTCTTCCTTATAGGAAGAATTTCTTACTTGCTTTGTTGAGTGCTTCTTAAAAGACAATCCCATTTTCTAGCGTCACTTAATGATTTTAATGAAATCAGAACTGAAACAGAAATAATGCTACTAACCATTAACGCTACTGCTGTTAATGCCAAAATCCATAAGAATGGAGAGAAGTTTTAGTTTGTATCTTTAAAACCATTTTGAGTCTTTTTTTACAAACCTGGATTGGAACTGTGTATGCTATACATATAAACACTGAATGAAAATAGTTACAATCCACTCCTGACAACTGAGCAAAAATTTGCCTTTAAATAGGGGGAGACTTTATCAAAGTGAGGATTGCAGAGTCTAGAAAATCAGATACAGCAAACACTCACTCTCTTTTTATTCTCTGTGCTCATAGGTGGCAACTCTATTTCAGATAATCTGCCTTAGCACAAATTTACTGGAAAATACAAAATGAAAAATAACTCTGTGGCCCACATAAAGAAAATGTCTTACTGTAATGTTTATATATTGAAATGTACTTTATGACTCTACTACATTTAAGATATGCTTCTCTATGAATGTTTAAGTAAAGATGTTACAGTGTACTTACCAAGACCCAGAAAATTTAGTAAAATACACAATCTTAAAAATAACTCAGATTACAGAGTTTGTATTTTTCATTTTTAGATTTCATTATCAACAGCTGTTACATCTGGATGTATTTCAACTACTTGAAAGTTTAAACCACATATTCAAGCTTGATGCTTTTTATTCATTTGACATATACTAACAAATGAGAAACCAATGAGCATTGCTTTCAAGCCTTTGAGAAGGTGCTATCTATCAGTTACTCATGCAGGACAAATATAAATATTTCCCAGCTCAGCTAAAAAAAATGAAAGAAAAATCAGAAATTAAAAAATAAACAAATATAAAAAAAACCCCAAACTAAAACTCCAACCCTGACCTCAAAGGATAAATCTCATAACGTCCATGTAATTTTGTATCAAAGAGCAGCATAGCTTCTAAATGTTAAACTGTGTCTTAAAGCAGTAATCGTTGTGTGCCTCCTGAATTGCCACTTTGTCTTCATGTCACTAATACTTTTGTAGTCCATGAGCTGATCATTGTATTAATCCTTTTTTAAAAAACTAAATTTGTAAAGAAATGTGCTAAGAATGCATGAGATTCTCATTTTCGGCAAGAAAAAGCATCAATGTAGTATTAAAAAAACAACCACACCGAAATACACATTGCACTCCTACAGACAACGCATTAAATTTGTCTACTAACACATGTAAGTTCCACTTAAGTATTTCGTGTGTGTATCTAATTAAACACAGGTATGCATTAATGTATATGTAATAGACATGAACATAAAATATAAAAATATATTATATTCAAAATAGTCATTAAGATTCATCCTAGCAGTTCTGTCCCTGGGAAAACACATATATGTGTAACAAATTAACATGTCCCCATACAGAGAGAGAGAAAGAGATACACTTATATGTATCCCCAGGATACATATAATAGGAGTTGGATCTCAGCTGAGGGAATTTTGAAATCCAGTCTCCTGTTTTTTATCCAAAACATTTATTTCATATGGGTCTGGGTGATAGGAAACACTTCCTTTTCCATATTCACGTAGGTTTTTTGATAAACAGCAAAGCTAAAGTAATTCGGTGGTGAATTAGGCCTTCTAAAGCTATACAGAAAGATGTTCAACAAGTAGTTTCATGTCACTTTTCTCGATTTATGTTACAGATATGTTTGTATTAAAAGACAAAAAGGATGAATTCTTTAACATTTCTGTACAAAAAATTATGTGCATAAACTAATGGGGTTTTTTTTCCTGATTGAACTTTATACACCATGTTCCATTTTGACTGAAACAGTGAAATAACTAGCATGTTGCCTCTCTGAAGCCGAAAGCAATTTCCTTTTCTAATTTTAGTTATGCAAAGCCTATGGGCATCATCAGCATTTAGTAATTAGTTTTATAATTACTGCTGTTTTGCTCACTGTCATTCAATTTTTCTTACAACATGGTCTGGGATTGAAACATCCCACATCCACAGCTGTGTAAATTGCCATCCATTTATAAGACAAAAAAAGTAACATTCAACATACATCATTATTCAGTCAAGAATGTGTTATTGGTACTTAGGTGATGCTTTGAGTACATAAGCTGCCCAGTAAAATAAAAAGAAAAATATAATTCAAATACTTAGTAAATGCTAGATAAGACAGGACAGCCTGGAAAATCTATATTAAAAATAAAATAATTTCCATTAAATAACATTTCAGTCTATTATTGATACCAATATCTGCTCCAAATATGGGGGGGGGGGGGGGGGAATCTTTTTTGTTTAAAGATATGTTCAGGTACTGAGCTGAAGAACAGTCAAATTCAGATTTGCTGATACTGTAAATCTGACAATTATTGTTAGAAGAATTTTAGTCTGGCAACTAACTACAAAGTCATGTATTTATATAAATAGAATTAACCATCCATATAGTGGCAATAGATTTAGGCATAATATTACAAAATATTCTAAATTTTTGACCAGTTAATTTTCTGAGTCTTAGAAGTACAAATGGGTTTTGGTATAACATATTTGTTTATGCCAAATAATTTGTCTTAATGAAATAATACCACAGCAAAATTAAAGTACTACTAGAATTCTTACATAACTGTTTTGCAAACATTAGATTTTAAAATCTATTATTTTTAGAAATTTCTGATTTGAAATATGAGGTTAATTATGAGGTTTTAAAGGCTAGAAATGTAATATCTAAATAAGAACTAAAAAATATATATTCTGTTCTTAAAATAAGTGTAATTTCTTCACTGAGCAAGAAGTGTTTTATTTTCTAGAATGTCTGGTTTAAAAAAAAAATCGTCATGGTGAGAAGAAAATTCCCACACAAGGTTCTGCTGGTGCCAGTCAGCTACCATGGATGCCAGAGCAGAGCTGTGCTCTCCGTGAGAACCAGCTTCCCTCTGCAGCAGTGAGACCAGAGAGCACTGGCACAAATGCTCAGAACGGGACACCAGCAGTGGGACAATTCATACCTGTAATTCCCTCCTTCCTACCAGAACGCAGATTAATGTAATACTTTTAATCTTATTCCCTATGCTTGGTCAAGCTTAGCTAGGAGAAAACAGTGCTAATAAATGAAAAGCTGTTATAGACAAAGGGCAAGGCTGTGCTCAGCCCAGTGACAGGGTAGAGGAGACAGACCGCTGCAGAGGAACCATTTGGGCAGATTGCTTTCAAGGATTTTGGCAGTAATGTCCTCTGTTTTATATTTTGTGACACAGCTAAAAAGTCCTACCTTTTTGTCTCAAACGAATCAACGAGAAGGATAAAATGGTTTTTGCTATTCCTTTTATTGAAAAAAATCTTGGTTTAGACCACTTTTTAGTGAATACACAGCGTTCAGTATGACCCCCGTCAGAATTTTTCCTGAATAGAAAAATTTTAGACCCTTCAAACCTGAAAAACAAAAAACAAAGCTTTGTCTCCTGTCACGTACATCTTATGGGATGAGAAGACCCTCAGAATCAAGACTCAGGCTATGACAGTAGTGGTTACCCACTGTTTCTCCAGCCCTTACTAACTGATCTTACTTACTGCTCCTTACGCATTAAGAGTTACAGTCTACTCCACGCCCACACTCACTAAGGTCTATAGCCTGCAAATTGCCTTTGTGGGCAACTCAACCATATTCCTGCTATAGGGAGACAGTAGACTCCCCTCACACAGGGTTACCAGCAAGGCTCTTCCATTGACACAACCCGAAGCTCATCGGAGCCTGCACACCCCACCACAGCCCACCCAGCTCCTGCCTCGGCTTCACCCACTGCACTTCAGCAGAACCACAGTCCCTCTGAAGGCCACAAAATGGTGAGGGTGTCTGTCCCCAGGGACGCAGGTCTTTCAGGAAATAGCTAATAAAAACACGAAGCATTCCTTTGAAGGACTGATGCCTACACATCATGCCAACAATTGACTTTCATCTTTTCCAAATCTTTTTGTGTTTCTTTTTTTTGTGATGTCAGAACTCTTCAAAGTGACAAAGGGGTTTGGGGGTTTTTAGGTTTTCTGTTGGTTTTGGAGTTTTCTGTGTTTTGGTTTGGCTTTGGGGATTTTTTGTTCTTTTTTTTCCTTAGTATATGAAAACCTGTATATGGATAAATATCCTCACCATCTCTGTCTTCCTTCATTCCTTAAAAAGAAATATAAAGGAACCATATTGCATGTAATTTTTGAGCAGAATAAATAATTTCCATTTTTGAAACTAACAAAAATATAGCCAGTTAGGGGATTATCTGGCTACATGCAACTAGATCAAACTTTCAGGGGGAAAAACAGACCAAAAAACCAAAAAACAACCAAAAAAACAACTGTGCATGCACACATATCCACCCCTCAAATCCAAACACAAAATCTGTGAAATCCAAATTTATGCATTTATGCCTCAGAAATTTTGGGCTTAATTACTGAAACACATAGATCCACACGCAAAGATTTTTCATCTCTGAAATACATAACACTTTTATTAAAATACTGCACGAAAAACACCTGAATAAAACTAGATTATTTCCAACAGAAGAACTGGAGTATTATGTGCATTGAGGCACCACTCAAACTAGATGCAAAGCATGTCATGCACCATGCCCTCCACTAACTTGAACAACATGCTACACAGTATTTCAAAAAAAGCTGCAAAATGTCCTCTTCACATATTGCTCAGGACAACTATTACTAATCTACAGAAATATCATTACAGAAAGATCATTTAGAAGCTGGAGTAACTGATTTACTGGAATCGAGTTAGGTGCCTGTTCACACATGGGGACACAATTTGGTGGTGAAAAGCTGGGAGAAGGGGTTAGAATAACCTTTCTGCATTCCTAACAGGGAGAAACGCTTTGGGAATTCTGCACCTGCAAGTCAAAGGGCCTGAAAATCCCCTCTTCAATTTGGATGGATGCAGTAAAACATTGCAGAGGGGAAACAGAGGATTCACTATGGAAGAAATGCTGTCTGATGGATGGAGCAGATAACATTAGCTGTAATACCGTCTTTTTTGCTAGCTTTAGAATACAGTCTACAATAGCTTGTGCAAAGTATTTTGGAATCTTCAAATTACAATTCTTATATAAATGTGAAGAAGTAATATTGTATATTCCAGAAACCTCTTCATTCATAAAATATTCCTGGCCATATGTCTGTAAACTAATAGCGATCACCAAAAATGGCATGAAACATGGCACAAATAAGTGTGAAAAATAACACATGACATAGATCTGATACATCTTCAGGGAGAAGTTTCAGGGGAAAACACTCCAACGCTAGCAACATTCAGTGGCTACCAGAAATTTATTTCTTCTCATTTTGTCAGTGCCTATTAATCCCAACTATACTGACAGTCAAAGGTTAAAAAAGGGAATAAATTAACATTATTGTCAATCATTACATACAGAAGAATAATTAACTTGGTATGTTTATTTATCTACTTTTGCTACTTGATTAAATGAATGATTGATGACAGGTTCCTTGTTTTCTTTTTCTTTTTTTTTCAGTATAAATGATCAGTATGAAACTACACGGAGGCGTTAAATTGAAATTGTTAGAAGCATCAAATATACTATAGATGGACTCAGCTGATTTCAGCTGTCTTGTTATTGTTATTAATTGTATATTGTAACTTACTAAAATACATTTTTGTATACCCAAAGAACTCCTTTAATAGCAGAAATAATCTTTAACCTTACTTAATTTCCTCTCAAATATTATGTATTAACATTTAGGTTTCCCTTTTAAAAAATAGTGCTTTAAAAGTTCTGTAGAGAAGTCATGCAGATGAATGCAGTTATCCAATTTATCCTTGGATAAATATCCAATTTATCATTGGATAACTCATAACCAACAATGTGTGTAAAGAGGCCAAAGCATTCTTAAATGCTGGCTAATGCTCTGAGTAACACCACCTTAGTAAAGAGCTTTGGGGAAGAAATCAGGGCAAATATGGGTATGGTAAATTGAAAAATTGTCATTTGGGTAATGCGAGATGAGGGAAGAAAGTAATGTAGAGAGGGAGAGTCAGTTGTCTCCTCAGTCCGCCTGCTGAGAGCACACCTGATCTCCCGGCAGCCTGCTGCCAGGCAGGGCAGTGCTGAGTGACACCGCTTCAGATCACAGCATTTTATTTTTTTTCCTTACTCTCTTCACCAACAACAGAAGCAAGACCTAACGTTCTGATATCGCTTCCTGTAATGTAGCGTAGAACAGAAGTAATTGCCCCAAATTTTTGAGGGCAGCCGAAACCCCAAGCCTCTGAAGTGAGGACTGAAGCACCGCTCCTCCCGAGCTGACCAAAGGGTGCTGGCTGGGCATGGAAAGTTAACTGAATGCCACTGCATTTTTGGAAAGTTAAAGGAATTGACCTAGAAGCCTGAGGAGACAGCTTTTGTATGGGATTAAAAAGGAAGTAAAATATCTTTCTTCCAAAGCAATTCAGCGGTAAATGGCTGAGAGCCTGAAACCTTTGCCTGTTACAGAATTTAGTGTTGGGAACAGAGACTGAAGGAAGTCACCAGCAAAATCTGCAGCTTCATTTACACTTGTGAAGAAACTACCTGACTCTGAAGCAGTGACTTTTTCTTAAAGACAAGGCTCATGTCTTTTCATTACATGGAGCACTAGAGACAACTGACCTCAAATCATGCAGACAGTCTGAGTCCACTTAACACTAATTTTGAACCAAGGGAAGTCTGGATTCAGGAGGAGTTATTTTCTTCCTACTTCCATACAAATTCTGACTCCAGTTAATATGCTTTCTTAGAAAGCAAGTTCCTCTTCCTTGCAGAGCCCTAACTTCAGTGCACCACAGTACCAGGATTGTGAATGTGTGTGTGCATGCAGAGGTGACTTTAAGGCAGGTCTGGATGGAAGGGAACTTTTTGTGCATGCTCAGACAGGATCTCCTGAGCTCACTTAGTTTGGCTGTGCTCCGCTTTCTCTCGTCCAGATAGAAAATTGATAACCCAACGTGCCAATGCAAGTTGTCTGAATAGGACAGGTATCAGAGTGGAAGGAGGCACAAGGAACTCTTCAGACAACCCTGGACAGGTGTGCTTCCAGAGATGTTCTGAATTCTGTAGGTAAACTAACACTGCACTTGTAACTACCCTGGCCTATTCAATCTCCTAACTGCAAAAGCCACTTTCCCCAGATTACAGATACACAGATCACCCCAATCTCAACAGGTGGTGCCTGCTCTCCAAGTTCGGTTCTCTCCACTACAGCTTATTCCTACTGAAATAAATATGCCATTGAAACAAAATGCTGAGGGTAACCTTCATGATTCATAATTATTCCCGAGAATCTACCTGTTGACGTTGTTCTGTCCTTATCAGCAAAGGAATCCAGAACCACTACAATTAGAGAGAAAAACTTGTGTATATTCCCAAAGTAAGAAAAATAGCCCTTAATATTACATCAAAATGATTATCAAATATATGTCACTGGGATAAACCAGAGAACATCAGGCTAGAATAGATACAGTGATTTTTACTTTAGGCTTTTATGACACTTACTGAAATATTGTGTTCAGCTGTGATTTCCTTCATTCTTGAAAATATGCTAGGAAATTGGATAGGACTCAGGTAAGAGCTACAAGAATGATTAGACTCGTGAAAGTCATTCCCTATAGTGAAAGGCTAAGAAAGCTCAATTTATTTAGTTACTGAAAAGAAGGTTAAGAGGATCACAATACCTACATGTGGAAGAGATTTCTGACAGTAGGCAGCTCATTAATCTAGTGAAAAAGGCATAACAAGATCCAGTGTTTGTAAGCTGAAATAAGACTACAAATGAGGTACAGTTTTTTCACTGTGACAGTAATTAAGCATTGGAACAATCTGCCCAGGGATGTAGTTGATTCTTTATCATTTAAATGCTTTACATCAACATTAGATACTTTCCAAAGAGATAAACCTGTATCTCAAACAGATGCAGAAAATACTGGATGCGGTTCTCCGTCTGGGGTCTGCAAGAAGTCAGACTGGGTGCTTATCACAACTGCTCAACACCGTACCTCAACAAAACAGTTCTGCAAGTGCTCTGCACTTCAAGGACCAGTTATCTCATGGCCATTGTATCCATCCTTCATGTGCAGTTCAGTCCAGACTGAATGGAGACTGTCTCCAAAATTCACTTTCCTGTTCGGTAGGTGAAATAAGAACTCTTTCAGGACAGATATGGGCATCTTCAAAGATCATCCCATGCCAAGTTAACTGTCTGGCATCATCACTGCTGGAGACCAAATTACGTCAAAACTGCCAGTAAGCACACATTGGAAAGCTGTTTGAGCACTGGCTTTGCCTAATGCTTCTAACCCAAGGAACATCTGCTGAGATGACTCCAAGCTAGTGATGGGTGACTCAATATGTAGACCTCGTAAAATGTTGGAGCTTTTCGTCTCAAGGCTGCCATATGGCCTCTCAACATAGCTGTCTGTATGAAGAATACAGTTCCTTTATGTTTAATGAGGTTGTTGGAGAATCAACAGCCTCCATGAGGCTTTTGGAGAAAGCAACAAAAACAAAATGTATGGTGAGGTTAGGTGAGCTGCTAATTTTCCTCTCAGGTCCTTAGCAATATTGAGGGTGGGGGGGAAATTGCCCTTTAAGCTTTCAGGATAGTATGGTGGAGCGAAAGAATAGCAGAGAAAAGAAAGAGCACAGAGATAGAAACTACAGAGAGCAGGACAAGAAGAGTAAGTAAAAGCATTTATACACAAAATAAGCAGAAACAGCCTGACATATAAGGGTAAAGAGAAAATAGTGTGCTAAAGTATTAAATAACAAAAGTATTTATCTTCAGAAAAAGAAAATACCATATTTCTTCATCTCTAGGAAGGGACAGAAAGAAACATTTAAAATGTAAACAAAAATAAACAATATGCCCTCAGAATGTGGTATGAGGTGGAAGCCCACAGCAAAATCACACCTAGACTTTCCATAGCATATACTTGCTCCAGGCTTCTGTAGGTGGTTTGTTTTTTTTAATACCTAGTTACTCTATTTTTTTTCTTGTGACACTTAAAAAAATGGCAATGGACTATGAGACCTTTAAAAAATACTGAAGGGACTTCTTATTTTTACAAGAGATACTAATGAAAGCAATATAACATGGAGGTTCAATATTAAATGGATTAACAATATTTCTGAGTGTAAATCTTAATGTTATTCTGCAAACTGTCTCCTCACAGACATGGGTTAAATTTCCTAATGAAAAACTCATTAAATACAGTATTCGTGCAAAGGACATGAAGACAGTGTTATTTCTTAAGAACTGGACTCCTAGTCCTGGGACACGGGAAGAGGGCTCTATTCCCTGCTCTGCCACACACTTCTCACGTGATATTGAACAAGACACTCCTGGCTGGCTTTGCAAATGTGCTCAACAGCTGCTTCTTATGATCAGATTACCAAAGTGATGAAATCTTTTGAAAATCTGGCTATTTATTTTGTTGCTGAATAGGATCAGAGATCTTTTGAAATCTGGCCCCAGTTGAGGTGCTGTACTCTTTGAAAAGCTAGCCCTAAATCTGTATATGCCTCAATTTCTCTATTAGCATTATCAGCACTGTTCTGCTTCATCAAGAGGCTGAGAAACAGCTAGCATACACAGCAATTCACATTTGAAAGGGGTCATATAAATGTAGAGTTGCTCTGATAGTGGTGGAAATGTGATATATACTTCAAAAAGCAAACAAAAAAACCCAGCTCCTGATTCTTCCTAAACCTTTACACACCTGTGGTTCTCTATGAAATCTGAAGTAATGCTGACATTATTCTGCTTGCTATATGTAATGTTTGGGAATTGTCTATGTGTATGAAAATGTGAACAAAAATATTTTTCCCTCTTCCTTTTCCAATTATTAATATGCATTTACTGAGTTTCCAGATCATGAAATAAGACACGGAATTTCGTACTTGCATCTGGTATCACCCCACGCAAAGCAAAGCAAAACCAATTTTTATATGACAGAAGTAGAACACAGAGTGACAACACACACATGCTTGTGCAGATGCACCTGGCTAACTCAGCGAGTAAGAATTATAAGGAGTGATGTGCTCAAACACTGAAATTAAGGTAAGCATTTTCTAACGGCTCCATTTATAAGGATGACTGTGGTGCAACTGGAGTTAAGTAGTTAAATAGGGATTTGCCTTTCTTTCCTTCCTTCTTTAGAAACAGAAATCGCAGTACATCTAAAATCTTTGAAATTGAAAATAAAAATATCCACCTTGGTTTAAAAGCTAGCAAATAAACAGAAAAGACGTGTCTTAAGGGAGCTCGATATTTTAAAACACCTAAGTCCCCAACTCTGTGGAGATACTTATTTTGCTTGCAATCTCGGATAGATATAGGGGCTTACACATTCTCTAAATTGTAAGCTCTCTATGAAGGGTGCTCTTTAATTACAGACAGCTAATGAAAACAGTTTTTACTGATCTCTCTAATGTCCTGGGAAAGTCTTTACTATGGATTCATTGTATTCTACTTTATATCCCTGATTGAAATGGGAGACCACAAGAGCATAGGGATTTGGTGGAAACTCGATTTCCTTCCTCTGGCTTCAAAGAGAAGTTGCAGAAATTAAGCTGCGTTGATATTGTGGTCAAACTTTGGTCAGACTGTGTTTATACTTGCATATTATATAGATATAAAATCACTGCACTTTGGTTTTTAAAATTGCTGGGTCTACCTTCAGCATCTAAATCTTGCTGTGTTGACCACAGGTATCTAATGTAACTATTACAGAAAAACAAGAATTATTATTAAATCCATATACTTCAAACTTAACTTTCAGGGCTCTGACTACTATTTACTCCAAATATTGAGACAGCCACTTTGGAAAATACTAATAAATATATAACTGCAAACATATGAGATGGGAAATATAGATTTACTCTTTTCATAAAAAAAAAAAAAGTTTGCGCATGTTCTTTCACTTCAGACAAAATAATTTTTTTACTTGTGATATAAAGAGATGTTACTCTTGGTGAAACAAATATTATGAAATTCCATTCATTTACACTGCTTTATTCCCTCATGTCTACATACTAATAAGGACATGACTACCTGTGTCTGGGGTTTTTTTTTGTTGTGTGTGGGTTTTGGTGTTTTGGTTCTTTTTGTTGTTTTTGTTTTTGTTTTTTTTTTAAGGTCTCTGCTATATTAATTATCAGCTTGTTAATTTGTTTCTTTAGCTCTTCATACAGATGTATTTATTATCTCCACAATGAACTTAACGAGGTCTAAAAGAGGCAACCATTCAACTGGAGATATATGATAAAAGTTCAGATGACCCAGAAAACCAATAAACTAAATTAACAGAAGAAACAAAGGCTAAGCTCTATTGAATTTAGCAGGACTTGGAGCATGTCCTTACATTCCCTGCTCAGCTGAGGAGACTCAGGTATGATAACTATACTGAAACTGTTAAATCCAACCACAAGATCCAATTCCTCAACCACTTTCAGTTGCAAACTGGAGCACTACAGTATTAAGCTTTAGCGAGGCTCTGTCCAAAATGCTTTTCAGCGCAGACACTTTTATTCTGTTCAGAAAAGGACAAATATAAAGACAAACAAAAGCTCTATCAGATATTGCAATCTACAGATAGCAACAGACCTTTTTCATTTTACATATCAAAAACTACAGCAGCGATTACTTTTTGTCTGTTTCTGATTACTAAAAGCAAAAAGCAGAACAAGCACTTTTGGCACACCGGACTTATTGCACATCTGTAATTGGCTAACCCCATCATGTGCATTATTTGAAAAAGTTATGTAGACTGCACATACAATTTAAGATATTCATGCTTCTAAAAAAGACCACCTGGAGCTAATGCATGCAACATAAAACATGCATGTAAAAATCATATGGAAACATTTTATTAAGAGCTTTGGAAAACTGGATTGCTGTGACACTGACTTTTACATAAAACTTCTACTGGATAAAAATCCGTATCATTATATAATGACAAGAAATTAACTTTGGATTTGAGTTTGGATTTGAAAGTTTTCCCTGATGTTTTTTACCATCCTTGCCAAGGTTGGAGACATTACAACTGCTGACACTATTCTCCTCCTGACATATTTACCTCTGCAAGTCTGAAGCCTGTGCTGTTGCTAAAACCTGCTAGCCAATATCACCAATGTTCTCAACCATGAATTATAATGACGACACCCACCATCTTTCAGCTGGAATGAGGAAGGTATGTTCTCAACTCGGGGGTGGATTTTGAATGACACAGGATTATTGTGCACAGAAAGGCAGGCCCATTGAAGGAAGATAGAATGAATTGAAAAGTTAAAAACTATTTAGGGTTTCTTTTAAATATTAATATTCTTCTCCAGGTTGCTCTCATTACCAAGACTGCATTAAGAATGCAAACATGCAGAAGAAAATGCAGGACTACAAAAAAGAGAGAGTCAACACTGGAAGCCGCATACAGGAGGAAGACATTATCCATATTCAGTGTTCCAGCTAAAAACTCAAAAACAAAGAATGGTTAAGAAAAATACACAGTATTAAAAGAACATAATGAAAATGCAAAAACGACCAGTCAATGTAACAGCCCAAGAAGAGAAAAAGGAAGGTGAAATGCAGTGTAATAGAATGGAAATACAGTAGTGGCTGGAAATGAGAGAAAAGTCATGCAAGCCACCTGTTCTATTTCCTTGCTCTTTAAAACGTTTCCTGTCTGGTTGTTTTCCTAGCTAATTGTTAAGATGCAAGGTGTGGAGTTCTAGCAATAAACAACTCTTCCAGGGACTGACATCTGATTGACAACATTTTAGAAAGAGTATTAATTTTTTACCAATAGTAAATGTTGTGTGTCTCCACAGAAGTGATGGATAGAACTTTTTACGAGACAAATAAAGCACCATAGGAAACTAAATCATTCTATCATTTCTGCTAGCAGAACTGGAAGGATCAGGTAGGTTCTTTTTATGCCTTTGTTCATGCAAAAAAGGAGAGCTGAACTTGAGATGTTTTCCCATTGTTCCTGTTCTGCATCTCAAGAAAACCAAAACCTTTCAAAGTCTTGTAACAAAATTAACTACTTGGGAACAACCTGTAGCTTGGAGTTTAGGACAGCAAATATAAATATGAATACTATAATAATTATAAAAAATTAATAATATTTTTCATTTCAGTATACTGAAATAAACACATTTTAGGAGGTTTGCTTTACTGAGCTGCACAGATCATTGTTTATCATCCAAACATCATTGCAGTTTGCAAATTTGAAATCAGCATTTGTGCCGTGTTTATTGCCAGTTCATTGAAGATCATGCCCAGAGTGCTTTCTGCAGGAAACCACAGAAACTCCTTCCTAATAGTACTTTTCACTTCAATTTACTTTCCAAGATCAATCAGTTATAAAGTTAATGTGTTTCGCTTGGTTCTGCCAATACAATATTCTTCCGGTATTTTAAAATCATAATTCTTATGCACTAGTAAGTCAAATGCCTTACAAATACTTCAGTATAAAATGCATATCCTGGTTAACTGGACTTGCAATTTCAGAGAATTAAGCTGCGTTTGTTTTATAAGAATTATTGTCCCTTTACCCATGTTTGCTGAAAAAATACACGATCTTACCTTTATCCCTTTATTGCAGGAATTTTCCCAATATTTTGCCTGCAACTGCTCTGACGCTAAGACAGCTCAGTACCGCAACCGCCACACCACCACCACTGCAAAGAATGGGTGATGCTGCAAACTGTATCAGGCTGATATCAGAGGTAACCCAATCCCTGTCTGAAGAACACACACAATTTATTCAACAGTTCTGGAATATCTGAGAAACACAGCAAGCTGGGATTCACGATGATGATGCCCAAGAGTTTCAGAGTCCCTTGCTTATACCATGGCAGGTAACCTACCAAAGCAACATGCAACTGTGATGACTGCTGTGGGGCAAGGCCAGTGTGTATTACTGTGATGTCAGGGGTTTCCCTGCTCTGTTGGAAAGATCTGCTTTTTCTGGCACATCTGAGAATTATACCCTTTTGTTTTTCAAGTACTTTTAAAGTTTGATTCAGACACTAAAGAAAGATTCCTAGTTTCCCCAGCAGAAAAGATAGAGATAGCATTCATCATGTACGGGTACAACTCAAACACACAGCAGGCAGTTCTTGGAGCCTCACGCTTGGGACTCCAGCATTTGGATTACAGAAGCAGAATACTTTTGCATGGGAAGCTTGAGAGAGAAACAAGGAGGATTGAGCAAGACAACAAAACCCACAACAAGCTATAATAATCCCATTTTGATTAAGACATATGATATAGAATCATATGATCATTTAGTTTGGCAAAGACCTTTAATATCATTGAGTCCAACTGTAAATCTAACACTGCCAAGTCCACCAAACTATAAATTCTGGCAGCAGAATTCTCCTCCCCAAGTTTTTATATTGTTGATGACTATGATTGCATATGCTCCCTGAACACTGCCGTAACAGTAACCTGAGCTATAAAGGCCGGTAGAATGGATTCTGTACAGACAAGCACTTGAAGAAACCTGTATCAAGCTCCCCTGCCTTTGCTACAACCACAAGTTTTACCGTACCTTACTGCTAATGAGCCTATATTGTTGCCAGAATTTTTCCCATTTCTAATACAAATAAACCAATTTTTTTCTTTCAGTTTTCTAATCCTGGTAGATTTTTCCTTAATGTATCTGCTTGTCTTTGTAAACTTCCTGCACCTAAGAGAGTCTAGTTTATCCTAACTGTTATGTATTTCCCTTTTATTCCCAAAGTTTTACATAAATACATACATCTTTTTTCAAATACTTGATTTCACTTCCGTTCTAAAAAAGGATGCAGTTTTATAATTTTAAGGTGCACAGAAGATGGCAATTTCATAATTTTTTTCTGTAAGAGTTCTAGTCAACATTTATTCTAATTTTTCCATCAACATTTTTCCTCACAATCAATTTCACACATAAGTTTCTCCATTAGTCAATTAGTCCCTCAAAAGCACTGAGTATATTGGTTGGCACCCTCCTCCATTTGCAGAGATTGAAAGCAATCAGGTCATGATCACTTGTCACTAGGCAACCACCAACTCTGAGTCCAGTATTCAATTCATCTTATCTATCACAATGAGATTCAAACAGAGCTACCTCATTTTGGCTTCCACATCTTTCATACTAGAAAACCATCAATAATCCTCACAAAGAACATTAATGTTTTACCACTGTCTGTCTGAAATTTCCAGCACTCCTTTCCTACGTTCAAACCACACCTAATCGCTTTTTCCTTTACCCTGTGTAATAGGTTGATGACTAAGCTACCTGCTCCTATGGCTGCACTGCCCCTATGGCCACATAAACAGGTTTACAATGGCTAGACATTATGTTTACAATCAGTGTTTGATACTGGTACACAGAGCACTTTATAGTGGCCTACACATAAACAAGAATCAGATTCTCATAAGAAAAACACCTACAAGACAGGGAGAAATAAATTACGGGGCTACCTAGAATCATCCAGCACAAGGGCAGATGTTCCACACCAAGCGGCATGGCCAGATCTGGAGAACCTTTCCATAACAAGCAATACTGCCAATTCACCTGCGCCATGTTTTCATCTCATGCACCTTTTCATGTCTAACAGCGAAAACCAATGTCTTCGGCCACAAACACTGAGGAAGAAAGTAATTCTTATTTCTTTGCCCCTATAGAGGGTTTCCCTCAGATAGAATTGTGTGGCGGTTCAGAAGCAAAGACTGGTCTTAGCAGAAGGCCTGGGTGGTTCGGCAGAGAAAAGCTTGTACTGTCTTGCCTCTCCTGCTCTGAAGACAACTATCAGTTTAAAATATGAAAGGTTAACAACAGGTAATGTTATCTAAGGGTTTCCACAATAAGAACATTCAGAAGAGAACCATTTATTTATCTCTAAAAAATGCATACATATCCAGCATAAAAATTATCAGAAAAAGATACTTAATGAAAGTAACCTCACTTGATATTTGGGATAACAATTACCATACTTTCCAATTATCATTATTGCTTATTTTCTTTCCCAGAGAATTCAAAGCTCTGGACTTACTTCCCCAGCACCAAGTTCCATAATACGATAAGACTTCATTTTCAGCCTACGCTTACATGCTTTTTTTATGTTGAGAATGGATCCTTTGGAAAATATGCAAGTTTAAAGGCAACAGGTGTCATTTTGTGTTAAAGTTAAATTTTTTCTTCTGTGATTACCAAAACAACGTCTTTTTTTTTTTTTTTTTTTTATGTCATTACCACAGCTGAACTGAAGTAACATTGGATGTTTTTATTGCAAGCAACATGTCAGAGGCATATTTACTTACATTGGACAAGAACAATTTGGACAAGAAAAACTTCAGTTCACCACAAACACTTTTGACAGCATCTGATTTCTTTTTATATTGATATATATTAATTCCAGAACACAGATGTGTAAAACTACCTAACGGGAGAACATGTAACACTAAGAGTACAGATGGTTAAACTAAAAGTGACATTCTTCACACAATCTACCAGTCAATCAGTACTATTTACCAAAGTCCTTTTCACTCCTCAGCTAGAATTTCTCATTCGCCTGTTCTACTACAGCAGAACATAAGTAAGGTTATTACAGTTATGTAACATAAAATGTAAAGATTTGGCTTAAAAAAACCCTTTTTTTTAAAAAAAGCAGCTCATGATAAACTCACTTATACCTTGAGATTATGGATAATCCCACAATCACTTTTTTTTTTCATACAAAGAGAAGACATGCCCGAAGTTGTTTTAGGTAATCTAATTTCCATATGCAACATCACTTGGCAGGAAATTAGACTCATGGCTTTGCACAAACACTTGTTTGTACCTCCAAAGACAGAAATGAACACCTCACTTCAACAAAAAAGGAATGAAAATCTAATAACTATTTTGATGCTATCATGGCAAATTTCCAGGACAAGGGTTTGTAAAATTAGGCACAGACTACTGGATTTAATTGCTGCTTCAAAAGTAACATTAATGGCAAATGCTGGGACTGGTGTTCAAGACAGAGTCATAAGCCTTCTTTTTATAGTGACAGTGGTCACACATCAGTGCCAGTGTCCCAAAGATGCCCAAAAAGCAAATACATGCCATGACTTTACATCAGCCAAACACATTCAGCACACTAGAGAACATCACGGTGCTTCATACTGCTCCCCACCCTTCCTCTCTTTATTTGAAGAAAAAGGAAGAAAATATGGCTTGGTAAGAACACCTATGGCGTAACAGGAAAAAAACATTAAAACTGCATGATCTTTGAACTCTTTCAACAACAGTCTGTGCTAAAAATATAAAGAAATTGGGAGTCAATCATTTGGAGACAATATTTCAAAATATGAAGGTTCTCACAGGGTCTGGCATGGGTCAGGCAATCAGAACGCGCAAGGGGGCTATGCCATGGAAAGCACCACTTACTAGCTGAGCACACAGTATAGACTATAAAAATGCTTCCATTACCAGATCAGAACTTTCAAAAAGCTCACCTTTGGGTGCAAAACATTGATCAGCAGCTCATTTGCTGTTCTCCTCAGAACATACCCCTTAAATACTGGGAGTCAAACAAAGACTTTTGGAGGGATTGAAATAGAGAATAGTACTGATATACATAACATATTGTATATAGCATGTAAAGAATAACCATTTTATTTCTACTGACTCTAAATAACTTTTTGATTATTTTCTGCCATACGAGAATCATGTACTGGTCTTTAAGAACTGTAATCTGTAAACTCATCTGCTATAACTTGTGTGCGTATTTGTTTACAAGGACTAATACTTCCTACATAAAGAAAGCCTTAGACAATGTACGAAGAAAAATTGACTGAAGCCTGCTGTATTAGAAGGTGGAAAATTTATCCATTTTTAGCAAATGTCAAATCATTGGCTATTGCTTTTAAGATTAATAAAAGATATAATGGTTTCTAGATAGCCTCTAAATAAAGATTACTATGAATGGAGAAATGATTTACCAATAGTCACCACAATGAGATTTCTTTAAAGGTTACAATCATCAGTTATTTAGCTGAAACAGTGCTGAGAATGCCTGGTCATTTCTTGAATAATGCATAATGTTCATTGTAGATTTGATCTGTATTTTAACAATACAGATATTTCTAAAATAATGGAGAAAACTATCTGTTACTTTCCAACTGCTCAAGATAGTTACATGAAGTAATTGTCTCTGAAAATATTATATGGAGTTACATGACTGTTCATTTGCAAGCACAACTTGTAGTGATCGCTACACAGTAGGCATAAGAAAACAAACTCATCAGGTTTTATAGACTTTTAAGAAAAGCTGTGATAAATACAGGGCATAGAAAAGGACCTTCCTGGAATACTAAAATAAAATTATTAAATTGCTGTATAGTACAGGGGGACAAATGTAAAACTAACCTTTGAAAATTTACAATTAAAACAAGCAGGACCAACAAACACATTTGGCGGGGGGGTGGGGTGGTTGGGGGTGGGGGTGTGGGGGGTGTGCAGGGAAGCAGTTGGCTACGCAACATAAATACCTCTGATATAATTTTCCAAATACCTTTAAGTCTATCCAGAAGATTGCTCGGGCACACACAAAGTATAATGTCTAGTGTTTTATTGTAGGATTATCAACCATACTTCATGTGAAGCTGCAAGCTATTTATGTGAGCTTGTTTCTCCATATGAACTTCTTCAAGAGCAGCAAAACCCGACCTTAATAAATGAAAATTAATTTATTTTGATGTAATTTCATGAATGTTTGATCAGAATGTGTTAACAGGTTTCAGTGTAAGGAGAACTGGTGAAGTAATAAAATATACCTGTACTATACAGTTAAACCTGCTTATGGGAAACTCTTGTACAATGAAACACTGTTTATTCAAGCATTATTTTGATATACTGAACACAAATAATGCAATCCTACTTAATATAAAGCTAAATACTCAACAGGGGGGTGGGGGGAAACAAAACCCCTTCCCCAGCTCCCCACAACCCCTATGCCTAGAGGGATGGGAACCATATCACCAGATCAGTGGAGAAGCAGGATTATTTTATCAGATAAGGTGAAAGACATTAAATGTTTACCTAGCTTTTTTTGTAGTGAGAAACGTGTTAATCTAGGCCAGAGTATTTATGATGTTGTCTAAGAATAAGGTTTTGTTCTCCCTCTAAATTATTTTCTTCATTAGAATCTGTGCCCAAAAAGGAATATTCAGGTATATATTCCACAAGTGGTTAATGAAAAAAAAACCCAAAACAAAACAACAAAAAACCCCACCAGCCAGATACTCCAAAAACATACACAGAGATCTGCAGAGATCAGACTTTCCATAATACAGGACAGCTTGTAGAAGCACTGTATGTCTGTTAGCAACAGGAATTTGGGGAGGAATTATTTGTTTTAACAGACAGATCACAGATTGTACAGCAGTTCACTTTACATCCACCTTGAAACACTTTAAATTGCCTGAGAATAAACTCTCATCTTGAAAAAATGGGGAACTTTTGCATATTACATCAGAAGCCTGATGAACCACATTATACTCATGCTCTGGATGATGTAATTACTACTTTTTTTTTTTTTTTTTCTCCCTGAAAATTATATATGATGTGGCAGATAATATAAATGAAATATATGAAATGACGCAAATGTGTCCAGCTACCAAATCATCACCCTGAAAGTCCTTTGCTTTTACCCTCCATGTCTATCTCTGTCCACTGAAAATTATAACTTTCCTTAACTAATATTACTTCCTTTGAATGGAAGAGCAGGTAAAAGGCCTTTGCACCATCAATACCAGTAAACTTTCAGCAGCAGCTGTGGGCTGATAAATAAGATTCTATTTCTCCCTCCTCCCCTCACCCTTAAAGGTATCTTTTTCTTTTGCCTCATGCTATATACAGTCTTTTCAGTTTAGTGTAGACTGAGTTTAATTTTCATCATGTGTAGGAAAAAAACTGAAGTGCACAAATCTCATATGCCTCTTTCCAAACTATGTTTCCTCCAAAATGTGAGATCAGTAGCTAAAATAAAACAGTGTAGTTTTCTGTGCTGTCAAAGCCAGGACAACCAAAATTCCCAGGTTATGGCAGCTTTGAGTTCTTGCTGTTAACGCAGCTTGCTCTCTATTTTACAATACTTATCAGACAGCAAGATCACACTCATCTACATAAGTAACATGAGTAAAAATAAAAAAAAAAATTACAAAAAAATGACCAGTTTACAGAAGTCCTTGGAAACACTACATAGGACCAACATGCACATAGCCTCTAAAACAACTGATTCCTCTGTTACCTGACTTCTGTGGCAACTCATGTCTAAAACATTGATTTTCCTGCCCAACTGCTTGTTTGAGCATGAAAAGAGGGTGTTTAATATTGAAAACAGTCTATTTTGGCTGAAATGTTGACAGATGCCTACGGGCTGAGAAGTCAAAATAATTTCTATACACATTACAAGATGATATATAAAATCCTGTTCTCTAATATGAAGATTTAAATGTTTTGATGTGGTGCTTTCAAACTTCAGAATACATGATTCTGCCTTTAAGGTCTAGCCAGAGAATTAAGATATTGAATCCTCAAATCAAGAAATAATGCCATGTTCCTCTCAAACACATCCTTATATAAAACACTAAACCAAAGCAATTGCTAACTTCAAACAATTTAGTCTATGTCACCCAGAAGATATACAGCTGTAATAATTACATCAATAGGTTCCTTGTTAAGTAAAAAAAAATAAATAAGAGGTTTATTTCACCTTCACATGGTGTCTTTCTCATGCAGACCTCAGATTTCCACATTTGTATCCCTTTAAAGGATTTGATATGCAGGGAAAGAAGAAAGGATGATGGTAAAAATTTCAATTTAGCGTTACTAAAGGCTGCCATATTCGATACTATACAACATATTATTCCATACCTTTTACTGATGTATTAGGTGGAGGTCCTTCCATTCTCAAGTTCCACGGAGGATCACCTTGATTAGCAAAGTCCCTCATTTTCAGATAGCTAATTGTAAGTCGGATGATGGATGCCTTGTCAAGCTGGCTGGTAATGGCTGCAGGCAGTGGCAACAACTTTGCCAACTCATAGAATTCAAAATTCTCCTTTCCCCGGCGAGAGCGAGCAGCATCTCGGGACTTCTCCTTCCTCAAAGCTTGTAAACTGAAAGAAAATATACAAAGTAGGACATTCATCAATATTAGCGTTCTGTCACATTTAACCAATTTGCTTTTTCACTGCTGGTCTTCTGTACAAATTACTACATTTACAAAATGCTGCTGTGTATGGATGTACAGACTTCAGGATATATTTAATGGTACTCCAGTCTTTTAATGATTAAAACTAATGATAATATTTGAGTTTCAGTGGTAGCCAACATATTGACTACTCCTAACTCATTTCAGCCACTTTCTTTTTAGCCTGCCCTTCCTTTCTCTGCTGCCAGCTGCAAGAAAAGATTCCCAAGAATGCTGTGTATGTGGAGTTTATCTGCCTAGATGTCATTGCTTCTCCTGACTCATTGTACCCAATTTTGTCTAAATTTGTGCCAAACTCTGACTCTTGGGAAAAGGAGGTTAAAAGTAGATGACTGAAGTGTGTGCCACCTCTGGCAGGGGTTGCGGTGCAGCCAAGATGACCAAACAGGTTGTACAGTGACCTCTTAGCCACAGAAGTTTAAGTCTGGTGAAATGATGTAAACCTTCCTTAATTTCATTAAGCTGCTCTTTTTGAGTGGTTCAGCTGTCCCTGCTGTGGGAACAGCAACCTTTGTCAGCGGGGGAAGCAAGCAGTTAACACAGTTATGTGCTTCACATGTCTGATTGTAATTCACTACCACATACATGCCAGCCTGACAACTTTTTGGACAGAAAGGACCTCCTGCATTACATTGAACAGGTGGAAATCCAAAGACATTCATTTAGTCCTATTGCATCACTTGCTACCACCCATACGCAACACCTAAAGGTAACTTGGATTTTACTCCTGGCCTATTTGTTTAATATGTGTATAACTGCTGAATGCACTTTTTTTTTTTTAACTAACTTTTTTTGTTGCATGGTTTGGGACAAAGAAATGTACAATACTTCCCGAAAGATTAGGAGTCAATGTGTAGATAATACAAAGAAAGATATCAATTTTTTTTTTTTTTTTTTTTTTTTTTTTGAGACAGAGCATTCAACTCGGGATATGATAAGCTTGAACAGACCTCTGTCTCAGTGCACAGTGTTTGGTGCTGATGCTGAGGGTGGGTGTCTACCAATCAGTGTAAGGTGAGTAGAAATTGTTCTTATTCATCACAAATCCCTTTGCTTCATTTGTTTACTTATTAATTTGATGAAGTTGCAGCCACGATTCCATTAACTAGTCATTGGTTTACAACAGAGCTGGAATTCAAACAATGTATAACAGAACAGCAAACGCTTCTCATAAGCTTCCACAGCCCTTCCTGAAACCCTGGATTTTGCCAACAAAAAAATCATAACAGCCAGATATACAAAAGCACTCTGGCATGTGAAGTAGATCAGTAGAATTTAGGCACACATATCAAATACCATGATTCTGAGACCTCTGCTTAACTATCTTTCTAATTGGGAAATAATTTAAACTTCAGTGTCTCTTATTTTAATATTCTTACCCAGCTGCATTTTTCTGCCTGTCTGTGCCACCTCAGAATTGAAAGAGCAGATCAGCTGGGCCCTTAAAACACAAATTAAATCCCTCCATCACACTTCTCTGAGAATGCTTAACAAATTATATTCCCTACACAATTCTATACTAATAGCAATCATATCTAAAAATACAGCCTGGCTAAGAAATAGGGATGGTGAGATAAAGGTACGGGAGGAAATGGCACATCCTTACCCATAGGTAAGGAACCTACTGAATCCCACAATAAAGTACATACTTGTCTTTATGAACTCTATATAGACAGCTAGCAGCTAGATTTGTAAGTTATATTCCAGGAGAAAAGTACCTGAAAAATAAAATTTCACAATGCTTGTTGAGGATGCATCTCTGTTGGATTTCATACCTTCATAGATGTGTAAAATCCCTCAAAAGGTGCATTAAATATAACTGATAGAAATATTTTATGTATATAGAGAAACCTGGAAGCACAGCTCTGTGAGGTGTGAACCGTCTAATTAATTTCAGTGCAGTAAGGTACCCTAATACAAGCTAAATACCCACAACAGTAAGATAAGGAAGAGCAGGTAAGTTTCTCTGCCCAATTGCTTGCAAGTGAAAGGTCATTTTCAGGGCCCAAGGGATGGCCTTTACTACGTGCCATCACACTTTTTTCTCCAGAAGCTAAGGTTGAGGACCTCAAGTCCCCAAATCAAGTTTGAAGAATCCAGAAGAGCTGAGATTCTAGATCTGTTATGAAAGTCTGCACCAAGTGGTTCACACCTTCTTTCCAAAGCAATTGATTATGCTTATGGAAAATTCTTATGGAAGAAGGGGGCTTTTTGGGGATCCCTAGTAAAACAAATCAGAAACATTACAGATCCCAGCAATTTTTGAAATTGAAGAAAAGTCAGAAATTGAATGGTGATAGAATATTCCTTAGCAACACCAAAGACTGAATCCACAGTTTACAAGTCCTGTATAGGGTTCAGGAGATTGCTGAAATTGAGTAAAATATTGCAGTAGAAAAATATGTAATACTTTACTGTATTATTAACAATTTACAATGGCGGTCAGTTAAGCTGAAAAGCGAGGCTACCTGTGCAAGTAAACAGCATCCTTTGAAAGCCACCTATGTGTATTCAACCTTTTACAATAAAAAACAGTCCCGAAGTACAAGGGATGGGAAGCTGATATAATAGACATACAAAAGAAACTCCTGAGAAATAATATTATCAATAACATGTTTTTCCTCCCAGTCATTTGTGGAAGCTTCACCAAGTGACTCAGGTCAAGGAGTTTGTAGCTTGTAGCACTTTCCTCTTGGCATCAGTGCATTAAGCTAAATTTACAAACAGTATCTGTTGAAATGTGCACAGAAGTCCTAACTTCTACTCTACATAATTCCACTAGGGAAACACTCTTATAGTGTTGGACACTACAGTTATGCTGGTACGATGGGTCCTTAATTTAGAAGCAGCGATTTCCTCAGTAGGATGCAGGAATTCCCTAGATATGGCCTAAACGTCACTGTTAATACTCTCTGGCACCTGTGATTCTGATAGGCAAAATCAGCTTCATCATCAGATGCTAACAGAACAAAGTGCTGGCACTGATAATCCCAAGAGGATGCTAGAAAAGAGAGCTGTGAAGCTCACAACAGAAAGCAGTGGTGTTGGCACAGGAGCAAAACACATCTTACGTTCTGTCACACGGCATTGGGATTAGAGTTGATTCTTGGTAGGTTTAATTAACTTACTAGGGTATCGGGCTACAAATACCCACATGGTGTCCTGCTAATGAGAAAAACAAAAATGTGGGAAACTATACCCATGTTTACTAAGTGGATTTCAAAAACATTCAGAAAGCACCAAGAAAGCAAGCACCACACATGTGAGAGCTCTCACATGATAGAGAAGGTCCTCCAACAGACAAGCAAATGTACATATGCTATCCATAGTACCAACAAGAAAGTAATAGTGGGAAGTATACCCAAGGGATACAAATATTCCTCCCTCTGCCTTCTGTGGAGAAAGGGAAGGAGCTCAGATAATTTGATCAGAGTGCATCACCGTACGATATCAGATGATGTCATCATCAATAGCAAAACTTCATGCGTTCCCTTAAGAACATACTTCTCAAAGAATTTCCATATACTGAGTCCACTAAAGAAGACTAAGAGGTTTCCAGCTGCTAGCTCCTGATAATTCAGAGATGCAGTACCATATAAACAGGATATTTAATGGCTAGTAAAGTAATGCTATTTTAGATAGCAGGCTTCTAAAATATATATTATTTTTCCTTTTAGGGGCTTTCCAGATGGACTGATACAAAAGGGGTCTGGTTTTTACAGATGAAAGGGTACAATAAATATTACCATACAATTTTAAAATGGTGTACACAACATTTCTAAAGTAGATTTTCTATTGAAAACACAGCAGATGCAGAAGACATGATAATATGGTGTTGCATAAAAGTTTTATTGGTACTCATAACTCACTTGTGATTTCATTGTGCTTGTGGTCATTCCAAGCATAACCTGCTTCATATTTTATTTCACATCATTTAATATATTTTATATTCATAAGCATATACATGCATCCATATCTGTGTGCACACCCACAAGCTCCACATGTCTGACAGATCATCATCTGTCACTTTAAAGATGGAACAATCACAGCTCCTAATTTTTGCAGAGTATAATGGCAATCAAACATATTACAGCATATCAACAGATGTACTGACCTATTAGCGATGATTTTTTAGCATATCAGTACCTCGCTTCTGTGTCTTGGTTTGGGCAGTAAAAATCAGTGAAATAAATTAATTCCATGAGTTTGCGTTTTGAATGAAAACAGGGGAACGGTCATGGTTACAAATAAATATTTCTATCTGCAATTTCAAAATATAGCTTGGAAGTAGATATATCACAGAGTTGCCTGCCCAGTGTTAGAAAGGCAGCTTGCATTTACATTTCACCTATGCTGTTCCCTTAAGCCTGACACAGGCAATCCCCCCGCCAAGCAAGGCTTCTCAGAAATGTCGGTCTCTCCCTGCTCAGCCCCACGTAACAGCGCCGGCAGGGTTTTACAGTACCCTTGCTGTACTTGTCATAAATAGAGGTTGGACTGGGGACGATGGCCATAAAACAAGGTTTGAGGGACAGACGGGCTGCTGAGCTCCAGCTATAATGGCTCCAGCCAACAGACAGCTTGTCTGCAGTGTGCCGTCATAGTTTTTGCTCATTTTCATTAACTACAAGCAGAGAAGTATGGCAAACTCTCACAAAGGATGCACAGTATTTTTGATAATTCTATTGAAATCCTTCCTGCTTTCAGGAGAAACTTCACAAATGCAACAGTATACCAGAACAGAGCACTTTTTCTTGTAATACTAAACAATATCACACTTGTTAATTCAGCTGTTATCAACCACTAGTGAATTTCTTAAGCCTCTAACAACAATATGGATTAGTAGCAGCAAAACCAGATACAGTACAAAAATAACAACAATATCTAATAATGTTTACAACAAGCTTTATAGAGAATGAAGCAATATGCCTGGTGTATTTTTATATTAGTCTAGTCTTTTAAATTCAAGGATCAAAAGGTCCACTTTAAATGTTATCCAACTCTCCAAAGAACGCAGTCAGATGGATGTTATATCCATTTCACAGAAAAGAAATCAAATATATGGAAAGGATGTGCAACATTAGAGCACACAATGAATCTGTGACAAAAAAAAAAAAAAAAAAAAAAAAAAAGAGTACGGGAGCTAAGTGATCCAACCCTATCAACCTCCTGAAAGAGACTTTCAATTATGTATGTCCTTCTGTGCATATTGTTTTCCAATACAAATAACAGAAGAATGCTTACTTGCCATTGACTTTAGTTGTAGTATTACATACAGAAATAAATTTATGCTGCTCCTGAGTCCACAGGTGTGCATTTGGGCAAATCTGTATGAGATATGCTAGAAAGATCCTCTTATCTTGTTCTTACCTTGTTGTGTATTAATATGACATAACATAGTATTGTCATACTTTGGACATTTTTATATTTCAATCAACTTTAGATCCCTTCCCTTTTTTAAATAACCTCTTTACTTAATTTCTATATTTATATCAACACCATGTAGTGGATTAATGTGATAATTTAACTAATATGAATGTTTGCAGATTCTGATCTATTGTAGGACTAATCTCTTATCTGTTCCCTCACTTAGCAAAAATTCTTGAGGAGAATCTTTCCTGGGGCTTCAGGCTGACCAGTGCAAACAATGAGGGACGTTTGAGGGACGTTAAGCCCATTTGTAATAATGGATACATAGAAAAGCTGACTCTTAATGCCTGCGCGATTCATTAAGATAATGTCCAAGGCCACTGGTAGGTGCCCACCCATAGGCCATGTTCTGGACTATAAAAATCTGTTTTCATCTCACTGATCTCACAGGACAATTACACTTAATTAGAAGTTCAAAGAATGGAATAGCATCAATATAGAAATGACCCAATTATTTTGAATATTTATTTATTTTGCTTCTATGTGACTCTTACATCTGAGGATCTTTTCCAAAGTGTTTGTTAATAGTGACATCTCAAAAACAGTGTTCAATTCAAGTGGATAATCATCTGAACAACAGCACACTCCAAAAAAAGAATTATACTGGGGGAAAGATGGAGGAAGTAAAGCGGAGTAACCTGTACTACGTGATTGCACATATTACAGTTGACAAGTCCAGTCTAGCCAGTCAGGCAGCACCACTGGCGGCAGCAGGAGCCTAAAGCCTCCTATCATCAAGGGTTCTTCTTATTGTTTTGTTTTTCTAAATGTTATGCTCTAGAGACCTCAAAAATATGCAAGAAACTGGATATTTTTTCAGTATAGCAGGTACAAGTTGAGTCTAAAAGAATGAAGCAAGAGAGGTGATGTTCCTGTATATGTGAAATAAAAGAATAAAAAAATCCTCTTCAACTCCCTAAAACTCAAATAGTTCTGAAAAACTGATACTGAAAGTATGTTAAGTTGTTTACCTCCCATTTCTACACAGTATTTTGCTATGTTTGGGCATTTTTTTCCTTTTGAGACAAGTTTTTGAATTGATGTTTTCTCCCTTTCTTTGCCTGTCTTTTTTACTGCTGTCCTACTCACAGACTTCTTTTTCACACAGATTGTTTCTGAACTGAGAGTACAAGAACTTAAAGACTAATAAAAAACAGTTATGCTGTTTGAAAGAGAGGAGTACTTTTGTGAGGGTAAAACCTCCAAAAAAAGAGGAAAGGAGAATCAAAAGCCACATTAAATTTTACCTTCTTCTTTCTTTTTCAAGTACATCTGAGAAGTCAGATGGCAGATTTTCATGGATTTTTCTACTTGTTTGCTTAGGAGATCCGAACATTGCTCAGTCTCACTATTTATCAATTAATCTAGCATGCAGCCTCAAAGGAAAAAGGTCGACCTGTATTAAAAATTCATCCATCAAAAATTCATCAAAGACTTCAGCATTTTAACTCATGAACCTTTGAACGCTTGCATACCTGTCAGATCTGTGGTCATGGTTAACTGGAATCTATAGTTACTACAGTATCTATACTGGCTCTGACATGAGCCGCAAGAGGAGGCTTTCAGGTGAAAGTGCAGTACATAACCTAGCGAGCCACACTGCTTCCTCAGACTGTTCTTTTCATCGGGCCGGGGACACCTGACATCTGACTACCTTCAAAGTCGGTCAAATCAGACCCTTTCAATGAGCAAACAGTTTTCAGGGGCATTCATTTTTGCCACGCCATAAATATCACCATTATTATGGGGCAAAATTTTGCCACAAACGTAAACAAAACCATTAGCTGACATAATCATCAATGGTGTAGTCCACAAATTGAAGCCGTTTAATGCTGTCTAAGAAAAATTAATGTTTTCAGAAGACTTTCTTTAATGCGTGAAGAAAGCTGTACAGTATATGCTGGAAGTTAAAGCTGGAACCTTCAAGTTCAAGGTAAAAACTCTGCTGCTTAACTAATGCACTGCTCATAGCTGTCATCATTAATTTATGTTAGCCTCTGTAAACATCAAGAGTATAATAGGCCAATTTCACAACTAAATATAGATGCACATTTTGCCCTTATATAAATGGCAGATTGCTGCTGTAGATCATCGCTGCAGCAACACGTCAGTAAAGATGCACTGTTTGATGGTCTGATGCTCACACAATATATAAAACCAGTTGTAATGGTTGTTTGGAAGCAAAGTGTAACATAGCAGCAAAATTTCATTTGTTCCACAAACTCAGGATATATTAAGCTTGGCTGACAAAGACTGTTTGATGTGCTAAATCAGTTTGACCTTCATTTTTGCTTTATATTTCTCATTTAACACATGAAATGACCATTATTTTTTTACTATATAGGAAAATACCACAGAACAGGTTTCTATTAAAAAGCCTCTTTTCCTTGTAGATAGCAAAAATACATTTTGCAAATGTGCTTTAACAATTATTGTAAAAATAATGTGCAACTTATGAAGAAAAAATAATAACTATATTATACCCAAGCCTTTTGTTATATCAGTGAGACTTGAGATTGCTTTGTTAGGCTTTGCTGTTTGACAGAAGAGCTTTCTTTTATTTTATTTTCAGTATGTAAATGTGGTTTAAGGAAGAGGTTTGTGTCTGCCTGAACTAATCATTAAATTGAATATTTTATCGCCAATAAGCACCTTTGTTGCAACTTTTAAATGACAGGATTTACTTCCGAATCGAGTCATTAGAACATCATAATAGAAGCCTGGCAGGTTTTTAAGGATTAAAAACTCGTCATCCTACACAATCTTTTAAAACTAATGTACACTTTGATACAGCAACAATTAAGTGAGCTGTGGTGCACTCGTTCAGACCCAAACTCTGCAACCAGAACACCAGTGTTTTGATCTTTTCTTCCTCCTGTGTTGAACGAAGCAATTGCCAGCCTCATGATAATAAAGAAACTGCAGTTTTATCAAGCAATTTTGCAGCACCCAATAAACAGCACTTTACCTTGGAGCAACTTGTACATTTCACACCTTAAATTTCTATTTACCAAATCAGCTAATCACTTCACAATTGAACTTCTCAGAACAAAAAATTATCAATTAAAGTGGTTGAAACTCCTGCAAATTATCATTTAGGAATGAAGTAATTGCTTTCATCAGGGCAGAAAAGCCCGCCAGAACAGAAATGTCACTTCAGATTAGTGTTCTCACTCCTGAAGCTATGGATGACACAGCTGATATAAGACTAAATGCCAAGACCAATCAATTGCTTTTGTGGCTCTGTTCTGAGCTGCTGTAAAAGGGGCCATTTTCTAGGATCTACTCTTCATTATAGTAAATGCTATCTCCTTGGTAACATAATTCCATTTCTCATAAATTCCGTCTGAGAGCATTGTCCTAACAATGGATGTTTGTGGAAAAGAATGCTGTTGGTTTAATGCAAAGAAATTAAGTGTGAACGGCTGTCAAAGTACTATAGTTTGCTTGTTCTTAAACATAAATTGAAGTCTTTACATTAAAAACAGAATACTTTGGCGGAAATGAATGTTCTGAACAAGTGTAATATATTGCATTTGGAAGTGCTGTGTTTGAGAGTTTAGACTTTTTTTCTTTTTCTTTTTCTTTCTTTTTTTTTTTTTTTTTTTGTATACCTATGTTCTGTCTATAGTGGGCACACTTGTCCCTAGCAGAGATTTGTCAGTTTAAGAGAGAGTAGATAAACACTCCACTTATTTCACAGCAGTGCAGTTAGGAAATGTGAAACTGCAGAAGAAAACACAGTCTCATTATCATATGACATGCTATTTGTTAGCAGACTCATCTGTGTATAAAAGCCTTCTTTGAACTGAGCCCTTACTGGAAATATCTGTATTTCAATTTGTATTGTTCAGCTTCCTAAAATACTAAGAATCTGAGTTATGGTCTCCAATTAAAAGGATATCTGAGAAGCTAATTTGGTGGAACAGCAGCAATTTCCTGCACTGCTCTCCTCATGACTGAAGTTTAGAAACAAATTCAAGATTACAGATTTTCATTCAAAACAGGATGAAAAGTATTCCTCCCTCAATGAGCATAAGCAATTCCAATTAACAATAACAAGAGTTATGTGACAGGAGAATATATTACCGAATATGTAAAGAAGTAATTTATTCAGCATTAAGATGAAAAGTGCAATTTTACTATAGTATTTCAATGGGTAACCAAAGAAATAGCACAGGTATACTGTTGCCAGATCGTGACTACATCCCTGAATGCTAGCAACCACACAAATATATCAAAACCTGCACCCATTATGTGACATGGGGAAAACAAGAGGACAAGAGAGGTGTAAAGTCACAGCATGCTGCATCTACCTGCTTGAAGTAAACATGGTACTTTAAATTACCAAGCCCAGGTTCTCTAAATATGCTGTCTCATATAACATATTAATATGGTATACAGCATACAGCAGTTTAGATAAGAGCTTTACACTTTGGACTAAGTAGCAGTTACTACATAAATAAATCACTCCAAAATGAACAAATAGAATCCAAATTTCTGATTATACTCCTTTTGTGAGTACTGTATTTAAGAAAGAACACTTCAGATTAGGGGATTCTAATCTGGTTTTGAATTAATATTTTAAAGAATGAGTGGACAGCTGCTATTTTCCTCACCTATGTCAGACCTATTGCAGAATTTTTTGCTGGAATGTTTATACCGGCTATGGCCATTATTTTCCATAACATTATTTTACAGTAGTAGCTCTGGTGCATGCAGCTACAGAGGTAAAAAAAAAAAAAAAAAAAAAAAGTTTTGTTGTTATAAAAGCTTTGTGTACGCAAGGTAGTTTTTCTATACAATGAAGTTTTACTACTGCCAAAAGTCCTAAGAGCACAGTGTTGCATTCAGACACCTCGTGTTTGCTCTTTACAGGTGACCTAAATAGGGATTTTGTTAGAGTTGGCTATGCTCTCTGTAACTATCCACTCCAATTCAGTTCCCAGAGCCAGGAAAAAAAGGCAAGAATTCCAACCTCTCTCTTTCAGTGCTGCCACATAAATAATCTCTTGGTGCTGTGCTCTCAATTACTATAATACCAGGACCCATTCTGAAGAAAATAACATGCTTTATCTCCCTACTCACTCTTACAATTATCATCCTCATCATCTCCTAATTCTCTCCTTCCCATCTAAAAGTTATGCTTACACTGGTGGGTCTATGCCAAGCATATATGCGTGTTGTAGTTTCCAAGCCTACCATGGAAGTCTTGTCAAGACCATTTCTGAAGCAGCATTGAAGAAATATAGGATACACTGGCACCACAACCCAAAGGAGTTACTGCAGTTTACAGAGACACAACTGAGCTATCTTAAAACTGACAACAATATAACTTCAGGAGGATAGACAATGACCTACACAACCAACATCAGCTCTGAGCCCTTGCATGTTTTTTGCTGCCTGTGATAAAACCTGTACCTATAGAGGTCACGCTGCATTGATACTCAAGATACCCAGTTTAAAGATACCTCCAGCACATTTGAAAAACAAAAAG
Organism: Falco punctatus; assembly: GCF_963210335.1. NCBI lineage: Eukaryota > Metazoa > Chordata > Aves > Falconiformes > Falconidae > Falco > Falco punctatus. The sequence continues at coordinate 12,596,279 of NC_137587.1, forward strand.
AAACATACAACAACCAGCATGGGTGATGGTGTAGCTACATCCGCTGAATGCTCAAAACCAAGCAGTGCAGGCAAAATTTTTCTTTTGCAGTCTTAGGAAGACTCTGCTGCCTGTGCAAGTCTCCAGAAGCTCACTGATAGATTTATTGCAGCTCATTCTTCCAGAAGCACAAGCTCCACTCTCCAAGGTGCAGCGTTAGCTGTTGAACCATTGCCTCAATAGAGTATGAAGGAGCCACAAGGCCTTTCACTTTCAGCTTGTTGGCTTGAACCCTGAGCAGGTTAGTGTAAATTAATTTCAGTAGAGCACAAGACAGCAAGGTTTTCACAAGCAGGTGTCTCTTTCACATACCACATATAAAGAAATAACTTTTATTACTGCTTACATATTCCAGGACAGGCTACATTCTCCACTGACTTCCCTGGCAGAAGGACTACATTTACTTTCTATTTAACCCTCTGGGACAAGTGGCAACTCTGTAACTGTCACGCAAACACTGATGAAGGGCAGAAGAAATTTGGGGGAAAATTCTGGCCAGAAAACAGTAATTCAAACAGAAAAAAAATGTGCACTTTTTAGGGCATCTGCTTTTTCAAGTCTAAAGCAATGGCTTAGACACCACTGGTAGTGTTATAGCAGTGTATGAAGCTTTAAGAAAAAGAAACAAAGCCAGACAAGCACATAGGGTTGGACACAGAACAAAGACTAAACAAAACAAAACAAAAAATAATCTCAAAACCAATTAAAAAATCTCAAAACCCCATCATTCTTCCACAGATCAGTACTAACATTCATTTTCCAAGGCTGGCTTTCTCCCTTCTACCTGTTTCTTAGTGGAATTAGGCTATACTTACATGTTTTTACTTCCCAAGGAACATTAAAGACTTGCCAAATACTATAGAATCTTACAATTAGTTTAGCAAGAGGGAACCCTTCCTGAAACTTTAAGCAGAAAGTCAATGCAACTATATGCATGTGTTTCCACTGGCACAAAACTAGCATTATAGTTTACAGGTTAGGAAAAAAAGCCTCATGAAGCACCCTGTTACCGTGCACAGTGCTCCACAAGTCTCTCCCCAGTTCTAATTACAAATTTTCAGGTTTTCTTGTTCATCAAAAGATAGTTTAAAAACAAAGTTAATCTTGCAGATTCAAACTAAGTAATCTTCATACTCTTAAAATAACCTCTTTGGATGGTATGAAACACATTAACGAGCCCGGAAATGCAAGAAACCCACAAAAAAACCATACTGTCCCCTTCCATTCCACCCTCCATTCCATTCATAATAAATGAATGAATAAAAGAAAACCTACATAAGGATTAAAGTGCCGAGTCCCCAGAGCAGTCAATTTTATATTTAAAATTTTATTAAAAAAAAACGCACTACCTGCATCATCATGGTTTAGTGTATTACAGTAGCACTGCATAAATGTAACAGGTTGATGGAAATTCTTCCTACTTTCAGTCTGTTACAAACTTCATTAAGAAATCACCTTTCAGTTGAAATTTTTCATGCGGGTTCTCAGCTGGTCCCCAAAATGAAATTTTATATGCAGATAGATAAAAATTCATTGAACCACTTTTTAGTTATATGGCTGTACGGATTTTAGGTGCATAAGACAAAGACATACAGGTCATATGAAAAAGACATAATATTGTTATATTTTCAGCAGTTTTGATACAGCAGGATAAAAGTGAAACCCACACTGATTACAGAAGGAAGAACTCCCTCCTTGTTCCATTTACAGATACCAGTAATGGCCACACACATTATTGGGCTCACATGTTTCCTGAAATGCTAAGAAGAGTCTATTGTCAGAGGTTTCGTACTCAACCCAGACCATGACTGCCTCACATAGTGGTAACTGCTGTGCTGGAGGTATGTCCCTGCATATTTTAGTTTTAAGGCACCTGTAGAATACTAAGATCTGATTTCTAAATAAGGTGTTCAGAAATGGTCTAGCCAAAACCAATTTTCCTTAGAAACCGATTTAATTAGTTGGAGTAGACCTGATGCTACAAGCATTTTATGTCCAAAGTAGTGATCCACCTAAACCTTTGCTTAAAACACACGCATCATAAATTACAATCCTAAAAATGTAAAAAGCAACACTTAACCGAAAGCCTCAAAGTTTTAACATTTCAGACATAAATCCCATGTCCTAAATAATGCTTACTTCCTTCAGTAGTACTCAACTACAAGCAAAAAGTAGCAATATCCTAAAGCCACCAGACTGAACTTACCAAAGGCATTAAAATTTTCAGTGCTCTGAAATATACCCACTGGCTGCCCAGGCTACATCTCCACCAAGTAGCAAAGCTTCTTGCAAAAATGCTTCCAATAAAACCCCAAAACCAAACAAAACCAAACCACCTAAAAACCAGCCACAGACCTCAAGAAATGCGAGTGACAGCAAACCATGAAAGAAAGCAAGATTGAAAGGTAAAGTCCTGTTCTGACGAGCTCCTTGCCTCAAGTGACCTCTTAATTACCCAGCAGGTAAAGCACCTCCCTGCAAAGTCTCACAGGTCTAGATCAGAGAGGAATATTATAATTATCTAGGAACTATCTTCATCATGAGGCAGGCCATATGTTACCCAGCAATTCTGGTTTCTTTTGCAAAAGTAACAATCCTAATCTGGAAACTCCAAGAAGTAAAGAATTTCTATTGCTAAGCAGCTGCAATGTTTAAATTAGCCTCACCATTAACGTTTTGTGTTTTATTTCCAGTTTCAACTTTGCTGAATTCAGCTTTTAGTCACTGAATCTTGCAATTCCTTTGTCCACTAAACAATAGAAGCTCCAAATATCTGCTATCTTCTTCCTGTCTGGGTAATTACAGGCCATGATCAAGTCACCCTTTTAACCTTCCCTTTGACAAGATACTCGATTGACTAAACAAACTCAGTCATTGTATGTTTTCCAGTCTTCATTTCAGCAGTCTTTTTTTCAACATAAAAAGAACTAAAAAATTTCAACACTGAATCCAGTAGCAATCAGCAGCAGGTAACATCATCTTCCATGTTCAATACTTTAATTGATATATTTAAAGATTATTTTAGTCTGTGTCTGAAACAGCATCATACTGGGCTGCAGTGCTCTGCTACTCATGAGAAAACTGAAGTCTTTCAATTTGGGGTTCACAGAAGAAAAAGACACTGAGATATAACTATGAGCTACAAGTTCAATTATGTGTTTCTCTCAGCACGTTATTCCTGGCCAGAGATGGTATTTATGTTTCAGAAACGGAAACAGATCCGATAAATTCCATAGGCCTCAAAGCATGTAAAATGAGAGAAAAACATTAATTCATTAATGCCAGAAACCAACATATTTTCTCCCAGGCATGTAGAATTATCTCAGTCTCATCCAGATTGATTCTCATTTCTTTTATTTCTGAGGAGTAAAGTAATCACTTGCTCTGAAGACAAGCTGGCAAATTGTTTCTTTTACACCACCTAAGAATTTTTGGTGTAAAATGGCAGAATCAGGTTAAAATGACAGAACTCAGAAACAAGCAGAGACATTCTGTACAAGTTTCTTAATTTCCCCCAGCACAAGATATGCATTTTTCACTTATCCAGATTTCATTTTTCTCTTTTCCAAGCAAACTGAAATTCCTCAAAGAAAGGCTCCCCATTTTCCCTAGCATGGACTGCTTGGACGGACCAGACTGTTACCTGTCACTTCCATCAATCACAACAATAAAAATTAATAATAATTAAAAAATAAAAATTGAGACAACCTTATTCCTTCTCTATTCAGCCACAGCATTATGCTTAAAATTATTCAATTTTTTAACTCCTCTGACTTGGACCAGCATTTCTCCTCCTAACCTTCTGGCCATCTTCCCCAGTGCTCTGACTGCTACAGCACTGTGAGGCTGACCTGTGTAGGTGAACAGGGATGGAGAGTATTTAAGAGCACCCGTGTGAATCACCGAGGGCAAAGAGCAAATTTGTCATAGAAGGGCTGGTGGCAGAGCATTATTATTCCTCAAAGGCTGCTGAAAACCTTTCAGATTGCTGTTAGCCATCAAACCAGTACTGTTGCTCAACACGGACAATATGCCCAGGCCTCAAAAACATCAGCAGTGGCGTTGTTCATGTTCTCCATATCAAGTCATTGCCCAAGTATTGGGTTTTTAGTATACCAAAACACATACGCTAAGTGAGCCTCTGTCATAAAAAATTTCTATGGCCATGGTTTTAGTAATGAATTCTTGAGATAATCCCAAAAAGCCATTATTCACACAGATGTTCAAAACATATAGAACAATTAAGGCAGGATTTTCAAAACCACACAGTGCTGGTGTATTCCCACACCTAGTGAAAGTATGCCCTGGAAGTTGGGTTTGAAAACGCCACCTTACTCTGTTTAAAACTTCTCATCGCTATGATAATCTCAGTCAGGTAAACCAGAAATACTTTGGAGTCAAGAGGACATATAACCTATATATACCCATAAACACTACGTATTAATCTTGGAACTTACCTGTTGATAGATCTACGAGCTCATCGGAAGGGGAAAGAGGTACAATGACTGCTAGACTCCTAGTAATAGCTACTGAGCGATGTTTAAACCAGCAATTGTATTAGGTTTGTGGGTGGGGGTTTAGCTACAGAAAAGAAAGAGGAAAAGAACGAACCATCACAAAGAGCTATTATACCTGACGGGCTCTACAGAAGACAGATGAAATGTGAGCTTCAGTATTCAAAATAGAAAGGATACAATCATATGTCTGGTTAACTTACAGGAAATAGTTCCAGAGACAATTTTATACTAACTACAGTGATTTGAGCAATTTTTAAAAATAATACCAGCCAATTTCTCTCCATTATACTCTGCTGGCAGAAAATAAAACATTTTTCTTTGAAATGATTGCCTCTGGTTTTGTTAAATCATGCAGCCTGTCAACATGTGGTCACCAGTTTTACATGATCTTTCTGCTTCTCTGGAAAAGAATGAATTTGCAGCCTGATCCGTGATATAAATACGTAATCTGGCATCAGTTAAAGTTGTTGCTATTACTACAAAAAAGATAGGTCAGCAACTGTAATATTGTAATATGAAAAAAAAATCTAAGTCAAAATGATACATTCTGATCTCAAATATGACAGGATTTTTGTTTTCCTTAAATGTTAGTTCTGGCAACTCTCGCCATTGAGAAATTAAGAGCAGGAAAAAAAAAAATATAGGCAGAGTCTAATTCCGTCACCAGCTGTGCCTACCCAACTCCATTGATTTCAAAGGACAACATGGACCCTTAGTGTTAAGTGATTTCATAAGAGTAAATATTTGAAAAGCAAAATGAGAAAAAATTGTGGAATCCTTCCTTTGGTACACAGTTGTTTCAGCAAGCTCACAGCAGCTGAACAAATTAAATCTCCAACCTTTTGCTGTCAAGTGGGAATCATGTACTAATAATCCTATAACTGTTTGATTGGGATATGTGCTCATCTCAACAATATGACTAAATGTCTAGAAAATGTGAATGAAGAACAAAACTCCAGAAAGACAGAACACATTAAATTTGATTTTAATAAACTTATGTTGAATTAACCTTTACAAGACACTTTGTTTTTACTCAGATAATTTGCCTATTTAGTATTCTTTTTACACCAGGGTTTTCACGTTTGCTGTCTTTTCTGAACTCCTTTGTAACCTGGGTATATCTTTTCACATACCTTTTCATCTCTGCTTAGGGATGAAGAGATATACAGAGTCAATCTTTATAATTAAATCATGACTGTTGACAACAGCAGTTGCTGTGATTTCAGTTTATACAGCTATTATTTCTATTCTTCGGAATGCCTACTTCAAAAAAACACAATGGGAAAAATAGTGTTCTTAAGAGCAAGGGAGAAAAAGCAGCTGAAGTGTTCCCCATAATGTGGCATGAGTCAATGTATCTCTGTGATGCTTAATGCCTTTCAGGCACTTGAGGACTTCACTGGGCAACAGGGTTTACTATAGCTTTAATAAGATGCAAATGCTAATTCCCACACCGCTAGCCTACTGACAGATACTACTGGCGTGACAAAATGGGATCCTGACTATTGTGGTCATAAGACCTGTGGCAGGGGCTACTGAAGATACATCCACGTCTACCGATCCTCCAGTTTGTGACGGTCTCCTGTAGAGAAATCAGAGAACAGGAGGCTCATAATTGCCTCCAGCATCCCTGAAAAGTGACAGCCACAAACGGACCAAAGCCAGCACTAGGACTGTGGCCAAGTAGGAGAAACTTTTTCTACCATGTAGTTTTTCACTGGAATGCCAAAAACACTAAACAGCTTTAGAGTCTTCTATTAACGGCTAGTATAAAAGAAGGTATTAGCCTGATATGCAAGAAGAATAAACATTAGGAAGAGATTTAGACAGTAAAAAGTAATGACTGCATGACAAAACCAGAACAAGTTAAAGCAGGGTAGAAGTTGATTTTCAGGTTACTACAAGATTTGTTCAGACCTACAGCCTTCAAAAACTAAGAATTCTTGTGCCAATTTTAAAAGTCTTATTTAAAATATTTTATGAGTTCAGTTTACATTAAAATCTCATATAAAATAGCATGGATGCTTTGTGTGGCCATCTGCTACTCTCATCAAGTGTCTGTAGTGACGAAAATGAGGATTCTAGTAGTTTTACTGTGGAGATAATTGAAGCCTTTCTAAGAATAATTTCTATTCAGTTCTTTAAAGCCAAATTTTGCCCTTGGATCTGCACTCTATCTTGTAATATTGGAACGTGGTTCTTGTTTAAGCAGTTAATATCAGCCGCTGAGTATAAAACATGAGCTATCAGTACTCTCCTACCCTTTTGCAAAGATGATATAATCTGTATTACATATTTTGGCGGATGCTTTTGGGGCACACTGAGCATGCTTATATATTTAAATTATACAAATAATGTCAGTATCAGAGGCTGACTGTCAGTGATCCGTGTTTCTAATTTCAGTCCTACTACTAATTTCTAGCATAATCAAGGGCAAAACACCAACTTGACCCGCAGACTTACAATATTAGCCTACTAGAAAAACTGTTCGGAGATTTAGTTTATGTAATACGTTTTCAAATCCTCACAGATCCCAAACCTACAAAGTTTATTCATTAAAGCAATCCAGTAATTTCAATGAGGTTATACAGGGATGTCTTGAATAAATCAGAATTTATGATTCAGGCCCACGCAGGCAAGTCCAGCTTGTGGGTTAGGTGACACCGAGCCCTGGCATACCTAAACTGCAGTCCTGAAAACTTATCTATAAAGAAAGTGTGTACTTGATGTTGAATGGAAGATGTAATCCCTGCACCACATACTTTAAAAACCTAAGTATCTGAATCAACCTCATTGCTATGGGATGCTGCCTCCCACTGCTTTTACTGCAGCTGCTGGAGCAACGCTCATATGAGCTGGGACTGTTCCAAAAAGCTGCTTTCCTTTCTCTGCTACAACTGCTTATCAGCTTTCTAACTTGCCCCGTATCACAGCATATCATACCATATCATGACACAAGAACAGTTGCCATTCAGCTTGTCTCTCAGTAAGTCTGAGGAAATCTGAGCTGACCCGGTCTTAGGGAGCATTTCCTCAAGGGTTTTCTCCTTCCCTCAACGCAGATAAAATAGCCAAAGAAAAGAGAAGGCAGGGGGAGAAGGAAAATCTGAGAAAAGAAAGTGCATTCAGCTTTCTTATTGGAGACTGAAAGACAGACGAGGAGTTAAGCCCTGGTACTCGCATCACCATAGGCCAACTGGGAATTGCTGGTGCATAGTGAGCTCCCATCAGTCTCAGACTCCAGGGCGCACACATACGCATACATTAGGGATGAGGTGTAGAAGCTAGTTCTACCTATATTAGCTAGTGAATTCTCCATGCAACACTCAGGGTGGGGGGTGGGGGTGGATATAACCTTTTTTTCTCCTGTAAAAGAACAAAAGCAAAAAAACTCTTTTTCTCAAAAAAAAAAAAAAAAAAAAAAAAAAAAAACCTGTGCAAAGCAAACGGAACAGATGTAGGAATCTATTTCATAGCACAGACTGCATCCCCTTGACTTCTCTGAAATATGTTTAGCCCTTCACTTGAAACAGCTGGACACCAGTGAATATAGATATCATTTCATATACTACTGAAAATACGTTATATTTGGGAGCTGTGTACAGGAATAAATAACAAGATCCTAGCTACACAAACACATTAAACTGGCATAGACTAGTGTTACAGCTGAAAGCAATCACTTTCCTCTCAACACTGGTGCTGTATTCCCACCCCACACCATCACCTGCCTTGGGAGTAAGGCTAAAATTACTAAGTGATTTTTACTGGGTTAGTTTACAGGTTCCTTAATCCAGTTTACCACATGGATGTATAAATGCCCCTATAAGCAGGGATGGCACAGAATGAGTGAGAACACATCTCTAAACACTACCAGCTTAACATATTCATGAAGGAAAGGCACTGATAGGAGCAAGACTACATACTCAGCTGAAGCTGTCAGAACAATAAAGGTTGCCAGAATGAAACTGCCCACTTGGAATCTGGCCAAAATTACCATTCTTTTAGAAATGCTTACTTAGAAGTATGAAAAATGCTAAACAAAAATAAGCGCAGCCAGTCACTATCGCAAATTCTCCTTCGGCTCCATCAGTAAACTAAGGCATTGCTGAGGAAGTGGTTTGTTTTGGACTTTGGTAGAACTCAACCGTATACTGAAACCACAGACACAGAAGAAAATAGATTTCAATATAATTGACAGCATAGGTTTCTATACCTCTATTCAGTAGCTGATAGAAATAAATAATACAGTGTGCCAGTGATAACCGCGGCAAATACAATGTCAGCCAACTTCCTGAATTGCATTCTAATGGGATCTTAGCACAGATCTATGCCAGGTTCCTCAGGGCCTCCATTCACTTGATTTCTTTCCCTTCGTAGTGGTTTGTAACGAATTCAGCAAAATTCACATACTAATTCTGCTTTCCAGGTTCAAAACCAGTTTGTTGTTCTAAAATATTTTTTCATACCTTGCTAGTCTAACTTTTCTTGATTGAATCCTTTGCTGTTCTTTCTTAAAATATGCAGCAACATCTATGGATTAAAATGAAGTTTGACTAATGCCAAATCCTGGTTAAAAAGTGAGATGTTATCCAAAATAACATTTTCTTATGAGGCTGTTCAGATGTGTAGCCAACTGGGAGCTGCCTGGCCTTATGAACTGTTTACATATTCTTAAGCCATCAGAGGTCCTGATACTAAAGCCACCTTTTTATCATATTTTGTGACTCCATGACTTCCTGGCAGAACTGTGGGGCTTTAAATTAATAAAAAAAATATTTTATTCTATGCATTCAAGTACATTTTTCATTTTGTGTTAGAATATAATAAAGTTCATTTTAATATTTAACAACATTTTACAGTCAGTGCTATTTAACTGTCTTATAATAGCAGGTCCAGTTATGATCTCTTACACCTCTTCAAAGTTTAGTAACTCCACTAACTTCAAATATGCTACTCTTCATTCTGTCAGTTGTGTTAGAATCCATCTCTGTGCAACTGAAGCACAACTTAACCACAAATGATGAAAGCTCAACCTCAACTACCCTGTGCAGATCTTGTCCCACTTTGAAAGGCAAGCATGGCCTGTTCTGCTCTAGCTCATACCAGGTGACTATAGCCATTAGATTCCAAAAATCCAGCTAGGGATTGTCACAACAACTGGTTCCCTGCAATACTCGGTTTCCTCTAACTATGCACACCTCTGAGTGAAGCTTATCCAGAAATACACACAGATTTTTCTTTTTTTTTCTTAAAGCATAGAAATCCACAATCAAGAATATTTCAAAAGCTTAGTTTGCAAGAAAATATACAAATTAAAGTCTTAAATATAGGAATTGTTCTGGACCCCTTTCCCTTCTCTACTTAACCTTTCGCTGAAGTCAGAAATTCTCTTTTCCCATCTCAAATTATGTCTGACGAAATTACCAGAGAACAATGTCAGCTTCATCAGATCTTTGCACCACTTCTTTTTTCTTCTTTTTTTTTTTTTTTTTTTTTTCTTTTGGTTGTTGGTGGTGACATCTTTTGGTGACAATCAAAAGCAAAAATTTTATTTTAATCAGCCTAGATACTGAAGGTGCAAGCAAAAAAAGCCACAGCTCTTCGGACTGCTGCTTGAAAGAAAAATGCAGTTCAGCTCTATTATTTGGCTCCCTAACTACGTACACAGAACCCTCCCTCTATCAGAACTATGTATCAGGCTGTTGGCAAGCACCTTTTTACATGTTTAACAGCCCTCACGTGTAATAGCAGAATCCCTTTCTATGGATCACCGTACTCCAACCCTGAGGAGACATAAGTTCACTCAGCAGACAAGTAATATTCTTCACCATCCTCCTTTCAGTGCCTTTTACTCCCTTTTCCCTCTAAACAAACGCATTCTGTGCAAGATGTATTCCTCATTACAAGCACTCTTTGTCAGGGTAGCCGGCTGTGGTCAGATGCCTTTCCAAGAGCACAGTCTAACTCCCTTGGCTGGTTTCAGCTCCCTGGAATGGATCCCACCCTCCTCATTCACCTCCTCCTCTTCTGAGACCTGCAATCTTCAGTCTGGGTGGGGAGGAGGTGCATTGCTCCCAGAGATACCATGTTCAAAGACAGCATCTACATTTTGTGCAGCGTACTACACACACTTGGTCCTATACGCAGATTGGCTCTACTCCCTCTTATTTTGGGTACCTATAAAGTTTGAGTTCCATACATTTGAGTGTTTTTGCAGATATGCCCTGCTTTTCTGCTCTCAGATTCCCACCTGGGCTTTGGATAACGAGGGGAGCTATTTGGCCTTTTGACTCTAAGACCTTCAGACAGGGTAAAGGGAGAGTAATCTCATGGGAAGGGCTTGACTATCTTTGGGAGCAAGGGGTGGAGATTAAGATCAGTTAATTAAGTAAGTTGGGAGATGTCATAAAAGATGCACCTCTCCCCCTCATCAAGGCCATGTCTCTCCTTTTTGCCCTCCATGCCTTTGATCCATTTGATTGCTGCCTAGTCTGAGCAACCTGGTGTGCTCCAGCCCTTCGTGTTCAGGGACAGCATGGAGAGAAGATCAGAGGTAACAAGCAGAAAAGAGGACAATGGAAGCAAGTCAGCTGAGAGCTTATAGCTATGAATCAGAGGACAAAGCAACATGGGTGATGTCCTGGTAGGCATCTGCTGCAGACCACCTGATTAAAAAAAGGAAGTAGATGAAGCTTGCTTTATAGAGTTGGAGGAAGCTTCGCAATCACAGCCCTGGTATTCATTATTAAGTCTACAGAGTAAATCCTTCCCAAAAAGCCACTTCCAAGCACATGGAAGACTAGAGGTGAATCAGAACAGCAAGCATGAATTATCAAGGGCAAGTAAAGCTTTACCAGCTCAACTGCCTTTTATGAGATGATTAAGATGGGTATGGGGAGGGCAGTGATATTGTTTACCTTGACTTTACAAACATCTTCAACATAGTCTCCCTTCTAGCCAAACTGGTGAGATATAGACTGGATAAGTGCACAACAAAGTGGGTGGAAGACTATCTGAACCATCAGACTCAGAAGGCTGTGATCACTGGTACAAAGTCCAACTGGCAACTAATTAAATCTGGTGCCCTTCAGAGATGAATATTAGAGCTAATACCAATTAATGTCTTCTTTAATGACCTGGATGATAGGATGAAGTGCATCCTCAGCAAGTTCCTCAACAATATCAGGCTGGGGGAGCACCAATAGAAGTATCCCCACCCATGTCCTTACCCCTCTCCCATGCGTTTCACAGATGAATTGATTCTCCCACAATTCTGAGATACTGAACTGACCTTTGCAGCTGGGCTGCTGGATAATCAGACAGATGTATCTGGCCCTTTACTGCTATCCCACACAGACACAACATTTAACCACGGCTCCACGTAATTTATTTCTCAGCTAGAGAACAATAACATTCATAACAAAAAGCCAGATATACATCCCTGCTCCACCTTGCTTCTGCTTCTAAAGGCTCTGTGTTTTGTGTGACTCTCCCTTACCCCATGAAGGGCTGTCTGGTATAAGTCCATAATGAAGGGAGAGGTGAAAACCTTGTGACCGCATTTAGATTAATCCTTCTCACCTCCTAACCTTGGATTAGGAGCGTACCCGTCCTTCGTTACTAGCACTTTAAATTAAGAAGAGATAAGGCAAGAGATAAGACATGTTAGAATATGCTACTGTCAAAGAAAGCAAATACAGTAACTATAAAATCAAGCAATACTTAGTGATTCTATGAATAGTATATTTTCCGTTCTTTCACAATACATGATTAGTAGTGATAATTTCAGAGCTCCCATTCGCCACTAATTCAAAAGCTACATTTTGCGACAGTAAAAAGCAGGGGCCATATGAGTAAGCTTTGCAGATGGTCCAAAAAAGTTATTTAATTCTTCATCAGCAAGTAATAAACAGCTGCATTCTTGTATATTTTCTGCTTTTGTTTTGTGTGTCACAATGTATAAACTTATTTCTTGAAAAACTGAGAACATACAGAATATTCAAAATACATTGTACTGAAAATGTTACTTAATTGGCGATAATGCAAAATGGCAAACGATGGCTTAGAAAACATGTGAAAGACTAGAGACTACAACAAAACCAAAAGAATTTGCACGGTTTTTTTACTGCTCAATTTCTCATTACTTAAATGAAAAAATAAGATTCAAATAAGATAAGGTTTAAAAGAAAAAGTCCAGCCTAAATTCTGACATGGCTCTTTGATCACATTACAGGTGTTCTATGGATTGTTTTATCGATATCCTCAAATCAGTGCAAACCAGGACATCCTCACCTCCAAAACCCTAATATGATAACTTAAGCACAGATGTGCTTTAAGAATTAGAATGGTTATATCATTAGATCTTTACTAGGGCCCTTTTCCACGCCCCCTTGCCCCCACACCCTGTGTAATTGTAGCTTAGCCTACATTGGCAAAAGAAGGAAAAAAAAAACCCAAACCACCAAAAAAACCCAATCCAACCCATTACATTTGTTCCCTAAATGGAATAAACTATCAGACCTTTATTCTCATACTCTTCTATTTCATTTACAGTTTTGCTGCCATAGAGGTATTAAAAAGGGCTGTGTTTTTGTTGGGGTTTTTTCTCATTTTCCACACTTCTATCAAGTACACTTATTCCAGCAGGGGATATACCAGCAAATTTTTGGTTGTTTAAAGTGTGTCCAGCCAAACATCTGATACCACTCCATTCCTGTTATTTCATTTCAAAGTAATAACTTTTTTTCTTCAAACACAAAGGGATGATTTAGTAAAAAGGTCACACAATCAATGACAATGGTCACAGAGCAATATCAAACACTAATTCAGAATATTATAAGCTATGCATAAGTAAAATTTTATCATCTGAAAAATGAAAGGTTTAAAGTGAGTTTTAACAGTTTCTAGAAGCATTCACTTCTACAGATATTCGAAGTATGCATTTGAAACTATTGCTTGATGAAATACGAAAAGGTAGGAGAAAATGTGTGCAATAGATATAGCAGAGTGATTCTTTAAAAAAAATTCCACAAGTTAAAATCTTAATTCAGTGCAGTTGCCACCATCACTAAAATGTGTAAGTATTTCTCTTCACCTGCAAATCCACATTTTTTGCTAGTTAAACAGCAGTTGAATTCACAGCTGGCAGTTAGGCAAACAATTACCTAATCTGCATGAGGACTGCTGAAGTTTAAACATTTGGATCTAGAGAGTACATTTCATATTGCCATAAAGAATTACATGGTCAGATTCTTTACTATTCACATTTATAGCACAACCAGGCTTGGTTTTCTCCCCCTTTACTGAGAAGACAGGTCTTTGACTCTGATCTACTTCAGTGAAATAGATTCTAACTAAACAGAAAAGCTAATTTTATGGAATTATACCCTATCCTATTTCCATTGTCATAGAACTATGAAAAATACAGGATCTTATTCTACCTCTGATTCTTTGTTATTATTTTTTAAAGCAGAGATCCTCAGAAAATAGTTAACACAATATAATTCACCTACAAAACCCCTGAAACTCCAATCTTCCAAAGGCTTTCTATTATCTGGGTGGGAGAAAAACTGATAGATTATTCTCATCTTGATATGCATAGATGCAAAGTATGTCCTTCTCCCTGGAGCACGGCTTTGGCATCTGAAGCAGAACATGTGGAGGCAACAGCTTTTCAGGCATCAGAAATGACAGAAGCAGGAGCACAGGTAGACTCTTTGGATACAGTTCTTTGACCCATATTCAATTAATCCACGCGGTTCCTGTGCTCTACCCAACATCAGAGGCTGCACAGAAGCTGGATTAGAGTTCACAATACAGTTTTACACAGTTTCTTCCTTCGTTAGAAAAAGACCATTTTCACATTTACAGAAAACTGTAACAAGACACTGCCCTCCACCAAATAATCCACCAGGGCTTTGTCAGACACACGCAGGCAGAGGTGCGAATGTGTGAGTGCAGGCAGACCAAAGCTACCCGTGGTATGAATGACGGTAAAGCTGCGTATTACCGGTCCCAGAGCGTGCTGCAGAGCGGCAGCCAGCAGGCTATTTGCATATTTGGGCACTTAGCATGCACTGAAATCCATGTTGCTACAGCCTGACTGCTTTTGGTTGAAGCTAGACTGGGTATGCCTACAGATGCTACAGTCACACCTGTAACGGCAGAATAGAAGTAGCCTGTAATGAGTGGCTAGGAAATATTTTTTTTCTTCAGGCAACAGTTTACTGGCAAAATAAGTGTGTGCGCACACACATACACATACACACATGCATGCTTTCCTACACACATGTAACAGATTTTGTTGCTTTTCATTTAGAAAGAAAAAACGCACACCAGATTATTTAGTTTTGAAGAGTAGTCTTAGAGATCGCTTTGGTTGCTTGCTTGCTGCATCTTCCTTGCAAAATGACTATGCACGCTGTACACATAGTGTATCATAAAGCAACTCAAATGGAGAAAGTAAAACTTGGAATGGTGACATCACCTGCCCATGGCCCTTTCTATCACTCCCAGATGCTCGGTTTATAGAATTTTTAGGTGTCAAAATATGTTTATATCAATCAGTGCTTAATCAATTTATGCGAAGCATTCAAAGACTACAGTCAATAGACGTTATTCCACTTATTTCTGTAGTCTTTGAATAAAGTCCACAATAGGGCTTAAAGGGGACATAATTTCTATCAGCTGCATATAGAAAAAAACCACAAAGCAAACAGTATGTACATGTAGGTGCCACAAACACACACAGCTTTGTGGCACTCGTGTGTGCCTATTCCCCCCTACCCAAATCACAACCACCGTTTTAGAAAATAATTGTCAGGGTGTCTGCAAATTCAGCTCAAAACGATACTGTTGGCTTAATTTTTTGAATGTTACAGCTTGGGCAACTGCAAGCTTTAGGACAAAACTAATCATAGTGCTTTGTTTTTTTATGTTTACCTAGAAAAAGAAGAAAAAGTTCTCCCGAAGGGTTTCAAGATTTTCAGAAAGTAAAAAGCCCCGGTCATATGACACTGTACAGATTAGTTCCATATTAATGTTTCTTAAATAAAAGCCAGAATTGGGTCTTTTCTAACACATTGGTAAGGACCAAGCAGTAGTACCCTTCCATTCACTATAATAGATGTCGAAAATAGTATTTGGTTATAAGTAGCAGTTATAATGCAACAAAAAAAGAAATGAAATTTGCAAGTTTCTACCCTCCATTCTGGCTCCTTTCCATGGATGAATTGCCTGTGGTTTTGATTCCTTAGGATGTTTAAATACAGAAATAAATACATAAATAATTATAAGCTAATGAGCAGTGTCACGGAGGTCAATGAAACTATTTATGTTTAACATTACGTACATGTCTAAAGTGCTTTTCTGGACCACAGCCCACATTAACTTCCATTTCATACAGAAATACAGTGAACAGTTTATTAAAACAGAAGACACCATCTTAAGGGATATTGTGAATTGCATCAACATTCTTCTGGCTTTGATATGTATCTTTTAATTAATAAATGTACTTAAAGACTTACTGACACCCTGTGCAGGAACAGTACATTTCAGACATATAGTGTGTCAGCAGTGCACAATAATCTGTATAGAATATAGAGGAAACTATAGAGAACCTGGAGCACCAGCTCAGTTATTTCAGTGTCTTTAAATTTTACAGCCAGCATAATTCAAGGTGTGAATATGCTGGCAGATCTCTTAAAGAGACTCCAACTCTTTTTTTGATGAGGATTTTTGAAAGAGATTAAGGAAAGAATAAACAGGTGAAAACTCCCATAAACAGAAGAGAAACCCAAGAACCTAGAACTCTGTGAACATCTCCAAATTAATCTCTCAAACTGATTGCAGTAAGATTTGACAATATACATAAAATCAATCTAAACCATAAATGTTTCAAGAGATAAAATTTAAAATAACATTCAATTTATATATAACCGCTAGCAACACTGAAAAAAAATTCTCCCATTTCTCATGTAAAGAATATCTTGGGATGCATTCCATCTTCAGAACTGCTGATCTTGCTTTTTTTTTTTTTTTAAAAAAAAAAAAGTTTGATAGTAAGGACTTGTTTCTTTACAATCACAACATGTGATGAAGTAGGGCTATTTTGTTATTTATGCTAAATTGCATTTTGCAGAACTTAGCCCTTAGTTATTAACAGCTAGTTAATAATAAATAAAAAACTTCTAAAAATGTTAATACCTTTCAAAATACATCTTTTTTCATATTTTTGCTTTTCTGAAGACTCTGAAAGCTTACTTCCTTGTTTAGTTTGTTATGTGATAAACTGTAAAGAAGCAGCTATGATTACTATTTGTATTTAGAATAACATAGAATTAAAAGTCAAAGATTTATGAATTTAAATATAACTTAAAAAGATTCCACAATTTCGAAATTCCCTGTTAGCGTCTTTCCATGGAACTTTTGTTCGTGCCTTTTCTGTACTGAAGCAAACCATTTCCTCTAGCTGAGTTTCATTTGAGAAGCAAAACACGACCTCCAAATTATACTTTTTCAAAAGAAATATATTTTCCCTTACACTTTGTAGTACAGTAAATGCAGAGAAGCAGAAAAATTATGCCCTATATGTTATGATTTCTAAAAAAGTACCCTAAAAGAAAAAAAGTAGGAAAAAGAGGAAAAAATATTATTTGAGAATAGCATGTTCTAAATACCATAGCCTTATGATATTTATTAGCTTTGATTCTTTTTACATTTCCTACCATTCTGTTACTGTTCTAAGACTATATGAAAAATGATGACCAAGAGTATCATTGGCAATAACTAATAAACATTTTCTAGAGACAGCAGGAAGCGAAGGGGAGGAGCCTGCTTGGCTCTTCAATACAGCAGATTTTAAAAAATGATATGCTGGAAACAAAATTTCCAGAATTGAGTTGTGAGTGGGGGAAGAACTAAACGTTACCAACCAACTCTGAGAGAAACATCGGAAGAAGCCAAAAAGCAAAAAGTACCTGAGCTGAACAAAAGGACAAATGACACCAAGTAGACAAAATCAAATACAAAAATTAAAAATCGTACTTTCAGTAATAAAAAAAGCAATTATTGTGTTAAAACATATTAAAATATTGTTCAGTGGCTCAGTATTCACTGCCTCTACAGTCTTACTCCTCCACGTATACAATTGCACTAGCTGTCAAAAAAATGATTCTTGAAAGATTTCTGACTGCATGTTACCTTTAAATTTGTCCTAGCTAAGGAAAGCTTCTGTGTCGTGCTCCTCAGCACCTGAGGCAAAAGTTGAGAGCCCTCCTGAAGGCCTAGTGAGAGCCAATGATCATGGGGAAAGACTGAAGAAGAAGGAAAAAGAAAGAAAAAAAAAAAAAAAAAAAAAAAAAAAAAAAAAAAGGAGACTATAAGGTGACAAGAGGATAGAAAAGAAAGGGGGGGGGGGGGGGGGAGGGGAAGAAAAGAAAAGGATAAGGATAAGAATTGGTGGACCATGATCTGATTCATGAGTGAATGGGATGGGAGCGATGTTTGTGACTTTATCTTGATGAGTCTAAGTTAATTGTGGAGTTTTGTGCTCATAGACAGCCCCCTGAAAAATCCTCACGCCTCAGGCACACATCTGAATTTTTCTCATAACTTATTACATTTATTTCAGTATCCAGTAAAACATTTTAAAATAGGTCCACTTGACTTACTCCTACAGAACAAACCTTCTTATAGATAAGATAGATTGGGAAAGCTTCCTGAATGCCTTGTGCTTACTTGATTTGGCAAAGTGACACTTGGAAAAAATAAAATCTAGAACTACTACACATATTTTGAGAATATAGGGTGTTATAATACAGTAAATGATGAAACACTGTGAAACACTTTCTTCAATTATCCATTTAGTAACCATCAGAGACAATGCTGTGTATGCCATTTCTGCCAAATTAGAAAGGAGGGCTGAAAAACACCTGACTTCTATAAATTCATGAAATGAAAAAGAACAAACTTATCACAGGATAAAACCATACTAAATATACACAAACTCAATGGCCTCTGAGCATCATTGTTAGTAAAACCATATACTGTAATTATTTCTCTGAAGTCAGTGTGACACCACAGAGTGCTAAATATTCATTCTTTGGAATAAATATGAATTTAGAACTATTCATCTTTTTTCAAACAGCTGACATGCTGCATAAACAGAAAGTATATATATATCTTTTTTTTAAGTAAACAATACAATAAGTGATTTATTATGCAATTTATCTCTTTCCATCTCTGTGCTGTTCACAATTCAGATCCACGCAGGGCAGCTCATATACCATTAATATTTCCCAGATGTGTTTGACTTTAAGGCTATGATCATTTTAAATGTTTTAAAATGTATGCCATTTATCATTAGTGTTATGGTGGTGTCATTCACATTATTATAGTTAATGTTGTGTCAGCAGTTCTATAAGCCCTTATTTTCAGGGGTTCAGAACTTGGCAGTAAGAAGTGGCTACAGGCTGGAACCTGGCATACAGCATCCCTGGCTTGGGAGCAATTAAATTTCTTTCTGAAAAAGCTAATGGAGGATTTAGTCTTGAAATTCCAAAAAAGAGAAAGAAGCATTTTCATGGTTTTAAGATACAAAGTTCTGCTGGCAGAACCGAGAAATTTTTTTGCACAGAAATGAATACAGACAAAAGAATGTCCTGCGGCAGGTAAAGAATGCTGGTGAGTTGGGGAGGGTAGAGATAAACTACTACCCTTTTGAGCAGCTCAGCTGCATGTATTTCAAACAATCAAACAAATACGGCAAGGGCATCACAGTGACATCTGTAACACCTGGAAATTCATTGAGTATATGTTCTGCATGTGACTTCAAATATCAGAATTGAACATTTCCAGAAGTGCATTAACCTAAAAGCATTCTTCCCACATGGCAATATCAGAATAAGCTTTGATTTAAACAGTCATGTTTTATTTGCAACTTCACTGACCTCCCAGTTCTGATTGTTTTATCTCAACTAGACTCGGATTGGAATCATACAGAACTGCTGTGCCATACAGCTAATGTTCACACAAAAGTGACAACTATTTCAAGACCTTTATGCTGTTCTGAAACACTTCTGAGTAGATACATTCTGCAAGAACATTTTAGACTCTTGCAGAAACTGAGGTGATAGTAGAGCAATGGAGAATATGGAAAACCCTTCCCTGCAGGGCCAGTCTACCATCTTTCCAGTCTGCAGTTACAGTTTGCCTCTCTTCCTGCCACAGCACAGAATTTGCTTCTACTGTCTAACAAAGATAACTCATTTATTTAAGAGAACAGAAACACCAGTAAACATTCCATATGTTTGTAGACATAGTGATGAAAACTATTTTCACCACTAAATCTATTAAAATTTGCCAGGTCCACAATGAGAAGGATTGGACTACTTAGAATTGCCATTTATTTCTTTTCTTGGTCACCACCAAGTCCAACATTGTAGAATTTCACATTCTGTGAGCAATTTCTACTGTCAGTTCCTACAAATTTCAGATTTGCCAGTTATTTGTTCTAGGGTTTTTTTGAGTTTTTTGGCTTTTTCCTCCACCTGCTGGGCCATGCAGCAAGAATAGAGTACTTTTCAAGTCCCGCTTTCATATCCGCAGTTCCCCAACAAGCACACTTGTTAGCCTTCTTTCCAAACATAGGTCCTGTAAAGTCAGAGGTCAGGGCCCAGCCCTAGAGGAATCACTTGCTTTTTCCCACCAGAACCAACTACTTTGTCTTCCTTTCATCCTCATGCAGGTATTCAGCAGATCTCCCCACTCCCCAAACTCCAAATTTTTATTCCTTCCTACCACAATTTTACTTTCCTTTGCCCTTCTGCTCACTCTGACATGACCCCTTTCACATATATCAATAGGAGTCATGCCCCAGTGTCTTCTCTAAAAATAACTGCAATGAGAATATGCCACCTGAAAAGTTGCTAATGCCCTACCCACTTCTCACAAGACCTCTGCTATTGCTGTCCCTCTAACTCCACCTCAAAACAGCTTGCTGTTGCTGTGCTCCTCTTCTTTCACCCCTGCTCTACTAGCTACAAGGAAACTGGCTTCCACTTTCTCTGATTAAGCCTGCATGACCCTACGCTACTAATACGTCACCGTTTACTCCTCTCCTGTTACTAGAGCAACACCCTGGAAGACATGTTGCTTTTCACTCACTCTCTCAGCAAGACAAAAAAAATTAAAAAATTCTTTGTCAGAACTAATTAAAAAAAATTCTTTGTCAGAACTAATTATCAATTCCTGACCAAATAAAACAGTTTTTCAATAGAGTTCTCTTTTCAGGGACACCGACTGAACAACCCTGCCTGATCCAGAAAGTTGAATATTTCTGGTCAGGACATGGAAAATCCTTGTTACCCTTCTCACCTCATGTCTCCCAACCAGTCAAGTTGTTTAAGACCTTTTACCTCTTGCGTCCTGCGCTGTTGCAAGATATGAAAAACGGAAAACACAATCTAGACTTTTCAAGCAATGCTTGGAAACTTAGGCTTTATGGCTGATTGCACCACTCCCGCATAAACAGCTAGGGTAAGAATATATTACTCAGATATCTGATAAAATATGATTGAATAATAACAGATTATCAAATATTTTACTTGTAGATTCTCCTTACATTCCACCAGAGGGCTACAGAACTGCCAAAATACTGAAAAACAAAGTTTCCAACCTTTCCGAAGTAAACTATGCTTTGTGTCATTTCCAATTTGCTATAAGCATAGTTTTCAACTGATTTTTAGATAAGTTAAAAAAAAACAGCAGAGCTTTTTATCATTTTGCAATCAGCAAAAACTTTCAGAATGAAATTTGAGATGCAGCAGATTTAAAGAATGGTTTCAACATGTCTGAAGTGTCATCCATGGTCATGTTTCCATTTCTGTCTTCAGACAAATGGCGAAAGTCCCTTCTACTTTCTATTTTCCACCTACTTTGCACATCTACCACATAGAGCTGCACAACACACATTATCCAACTTAAAAAGTCTCCATTTATTTTCAATTATTTTTCTCTTGTATGAAAAGTTTTTACTTTGCACTCCACAAATGTAATACCCTACTGCTTCTGGATACACATAATTCACCCTTCCCTGCTACTGAGCATTCCTACTTGTGACACCACGAGTTGGAGTAAGAAACCATGACACATGCAGAAATAAAGTTAAAATGTAAAGGAGAGCAGGAATAGGAAACACATGTGCATGTCAGATAAATAATGACATATAAAAAGTTCTTGAGGTCATGAGTAAATTTTCCAACAAAACTCAATACACACTACTGACTTCCCTTTTGTAGAACTGGACTTAACTTTCATCAGCTCATATCAAATTAAATTGACAGCCAAATAAAACTTATTGAGATCTTCAATTTAAGTTATGCCAAAACCTAATCCTAGGTAAGGAGAGTGACAGTTAGTAAAAGAAGAATTGATCTTAATCTCCACCTAGCACTATGTTCAGAGCAATGAATAGCAATAAGTTTAACCTCTTTTCCTTGCATACAATGCACTGGCCATTTTATTTTTGTTTTACATGCTACACAGTATTAACTTTTTCCCCCTCACATTATAAATATGACAATCTACACTATTCATGCTGTCAACTATGAAATAGTAAGATATATCTCTTCATTCCATACACAAAGGGGAATTAAATTTATGAATCCTGCAGGAAGGTTAGTCATTCTTTCATACTGTTTTCTCCGTTCAAATTGGTAAAGAGCCTGAACACAAACTTAAAGCACACATGCCTCTGAGATAAATGTGGTCTAAACAAAATACTTTTCCCCTTGTAATATCAATGTTTACAACTAGTAAAAGCACAAAGCAGCAAGGATTGGGTTTCTTTCAAATGCAAAGAGAAGAAACAATTGTTGGATTTGATTGACATAAGAAAACAATTTAAAGATACTGTACTTTTTCAGATTTTACTGCTACGTTTGCCAGACTATAAATGGTCTGATAAATTCTGCAGATTATAAATGTATTGCCTGTTGTATTTATGTTGCACTTGCTTTCAGTGCTACAGTTCAAAGGCAAATACAACTGCATAGCTCCATGTATCAGCCCTAAAGTCACTACAAGCTACAACTGGTTGCTCTGGAAGCAATGGAATAAATTGTCTGTAGTCACCACAGAAATCCTATGGAATGTAGTTTCCCGCTGGTTTGCAATGACGTTTTGAAATAACTATATTGTAGCCATAGCCTTCAACATTATAAATGGTGCATCAAAACCATACATGTTATAATACAGTTACAAATAGAGATTTTCCTCTTCCCTTGCAGAATTAAGCTTCCTACTAGCATTATATTTATGGTTTTTTTATCTAAATGTAATTATTTATATTGTATCATCATATATGCATTACATTGTTGTTCTGGTTTCAGCTGGGACAGAGTTAATTTTCTTCCTAACAGCTGGTACACTTCTGTGTTTGGGATTTAGTATAATAATAATGCCGATAACACACTGACGTTTCAGTCATTGATAAGTAGTGCTTTAAGGACTTTTCAGTTTCCCATGCCCTGCCAGTGAGGACAAGTGCACAAGAAGCCGGGAGGGAGCAGAGCCAGGACAGCTGACCCGAACCAGGCAAAGGGATATTCCATACCACGGAACCTCATACTCAGTACATAAATTGGGGAGAGCTGGCCAGGGCGTGCTGATCGCTGCTCGGGGATGGCTGGGCATCGGTCAGCAGGTAGTGACTAATTGGGTTGTGCATCACTTGCTTTTCTTGGTTTTTATTGCACTCTCTCCCTCTCCTCTTAATTTTAATTGTTATTCTTGTTATTAATATTTTTACTTTATTTCAATTATTAAATTGTTTTTACCTCAATCCACAGGTGGTTTTTTTTTTTTTTTCTGATTCTCCTACCCATCCCCCGTGGGAGCTGAGGGCAGGGTGTGGAAAAGCGGCTGCATGGTACTTAGTTGCTGGCTGGGGTTAAACCATGATAATTATATATAACATTCAGTCCTGTGACTGGAGAGATTAGCAGACTGCACTCCCCTGCTCCAGCTTCCGTTGCAACCTGTCTTTCAATGTTGCCCTCAGTTACACAAACCACAAAGCTCACAAATGAAAACACACTCATATTTGTCCAAGAAATGAGAGAATCTATTCTGGCAGCCTATACTATGTCCTTTCTTCACAGGTTGAACACAACTTCACTAATAAGGTTAACTGTCATGATTTCCAAACCCAAAAGGTTAATAACTCCCTGGATTGATTTATAAGATCTATCTGATAGAGAAATCAACTTTTGTTTCTATTTAGTTCTTATTCTTCATGAGCCAACTTTCTTTTTAGACAAACTAGAAGAAAGATACTTGTGTCAGCTCTGGCTTGTAATGTCAGAAAGAATTGGGCAATAGTTACTTTATTTACATTCATGAAATTGTATGCCACCCATGCACGGACAGATTGGAGGCCTTTTTAAAGCCGCTTTTGTTATTATGCAATTTTGGAGTCTATGTAGACAGAAAATTCTCCTGGCCACTGGTGCTATGAGCAGACAGATGCATAACCCCTTAATGGAGCAGGTAAGTCCCAAATTCCACCAGGTGAAATCAGTGGAATTACACAATCAAGAAAAAATTTGTCCCATCAGACATGAATTTAAAGAAAAAGATCCCAGCGCTATCACAAGGCATAGTTAATAACTTAAAATGAACAGGATAATTGGGCATTACTGAACAATTTAATTTACATCACTAAAAAAAAACCAAACCAAAACACCAAACCAGTTCAGACTGTTTCTCTGATTTGTGTCTGGTCTTGTTCCATTGAAATCAAGTGTTAAAAGAATAATTCAGTTGTGAGTGGAATTAGGTATTAATACAGTTAAGATTCACTTAAGACCCGTTTATCTATATATTCAGCAACTTTGCAATGCCATAAGTCACTGCGTACACCTTCTTTATATACATCCTGCAGGCATCTTACATAACTTGCTTTTCAAATACAACAGTGCTGATAGCTTTGAAAGGTGGCACATTGGGGTAAGGCTTTGGGTTTGTGGCTTGGTTTTTTTTGGTTGTTAGTTTGGTTTCATTTTTGTTTTTTAAACTCAAAACCAAAGGGAGTATGGAAAGGTAGGATTCATTATGTTGAATGATGTGTGAATCACCTGACGAGTTTTCAAAGGGGACAGTATAGAGTTAAGAAAACTGCAGGATCGGTTTACACAGTACACTAGCTTTAAAAGTCATAACTTGAAGAACACACAGACTTCTTAAGTGCTAGATTAAAACCTTTAACATCAAATCTTATCATTGTTTTGAACTATTTGATTGTGCAAAGAAAGGGAACCTCTTTTTAAAAGAATCCTGTCATTTCTTCCCTCCTCATAAGCACCGCCAGTTTCCCAATGCTCTTTTGACAGTATAATCAGTCAATTCAATCAGAAAAATTCTATAGTACAATGGTAATTTTCTCTCACTTTTTTTTTCCCTCCCTTTACACTGTCAATTCAAACCACCTGCTGTAAGCATTGATGTGGAACGGCTTAGTATTAGCTCTGAAATTAGTACCAGTCCCCAGTTAAATACCTGGCACATTCAGTGTGGGACAGACACTGTTAATGGCACATAAACCCATCAGATGCAATCGGTACATTACTTGAGCAAGTCTCTTTCCAAGCCATTCAGATCGCACCTTGCTGGTATTGCTGCACAAGACTTAAAAATCAGCCTGAGAGGAACGATTTGAGGAAGGAGGGGAAGAGCAAACATAGCCACAGAACCTATGTCTTAAAAAGGGAATTTCTAAGAATATTCTATTAAATACATGAGGTAGCTTCCTATGGCAACATTTTATTTATTCAAATACACAAGCAATTGCTTTAAAAATACATTTTAAGGTACAAAGCATACAAAACAAATTGCACACTGTTTTCAATTAGCAGAACCAAACACAATTCATAACACTATATAAAATTTCATTTCTTCTTAAGTCCTAACACTGGGCTTCAACTATATGTACTAACTTCCATCACTTAAGCATATAAAAAAGGGCTATTAAATCCAATATTTTACAAATCCATCAGTTCTCCTGGCCTATTTAGCTCAGCAGGTAGGTCCGTGTGCATGAGTCAGTCCACAATGATGAAAGGCATTTACTATAGACTCCTCAAAGGGTCATCAATGGACAACCTGTACAAGATTTATGCTTTAAATAATAAATGAACTAAACACCTTGATGTAATTGGCTGTGTGAAGCCTCACACTAGGCCAGATAGCTTGTCTGTACAAAGTAAAATAAGATTAAATAATAAATGAACAGTGCAGAGGTTTTCTAACCAAACTAATTCTACACGATTTTTTTAAGTGCAAGTTGTTCATGAGTTGAGATACTTTCATGATTTCATGCTGGTGTCATGGGGCCAGTCTCTTTCTTTGTCAACAGTAACTATCTCAGAGGTCTGTGCTCTTTTTGGTGATGATGTAGGAACTCAGTACTCTCCTTCCCTGTGCAAGATAACGCAAGCAGCCTACAGAACTATGTAAGCATGTCAGGAGTTCATCAAAAGCTCATTCTCCATTTCAATTTTGTAAGGAATGAACACATCAAGCTTTTGACCACACAGGTAGCAAACCTCTAGAAAACTGGCATAAATTCATTAACTCATTCACAAATAAAATGTGCAAACTCCTCACTGATGGGATTATACTGATAACAGAGTCATGGGATTTACCCGCAGTAGTTATAATGTAGCATTTCACATTCAACATTTTTTCTTTAATGCTGGCAAATGTTTCCAAAACATCTTCCAGCTGCAAACTAACACTCTGACAGCCTTGTGCAGAAATTCTCTCTCTTAAATATGACGCTGTAGGCCATCTTACTCCCAGTTCACAATCACATAAATCCCTGTTAAAACTACAGCTTTATTATCCATATAAGCACCAGTGTAAAATATTTAAATTAGTTTGCAAAGCTTCTTTTAATACGATCAAGCAGTCTAAAACTAAGTCAGAGACACCAATGAGACCAGTGGGTCACAGACAGTCCACAGCAGATTTGTTTTCTAAAACAAAGCAAATTCATTTAATTTTGTTACTAGACTCAAAACTCATTACAAAAACCGCAGATACTAGGCATTCCAGGGAGAAGAAATAGCTTGAAAGGAAGAAAGTGGGAATATATTTAAAGGGTTTAAAGGCCAGTTCTCAGCTGGTGTAAAGCACCTTAGCTCTAGAAATTTAAATAGACTTTCCTAGATTTACAGAAAACAAAGGTCTTGCCCTTTATCTTCAGGGAAGCTACCTTCACTAAAAGAGGCACAGGGCAAAATTTGTCAAAATATTTCATATTTCTGGTTTAAACTTTTGTCACGTCTCTGAAATGCCCAAATCTTAAGACTTACTTACGACTCCTCTACTTTAAATGTGTGAAAGCAGCTTGTTTTGAGAACAATGAATTAGAGGAGCACTCCTACAGTCCTTGGTAGGCTCACATCCTCCCTCACTGCCCATCATTTCTGTACAAGGTTGATTGACATATGCCTCAGGGAACACCTATACACGGTAAAGCAGCATTTCCAAGGGTTTTATTCACAACCTACCTCTGGGCTCAGCACCCAAAATTTGGGAGCTGCTCCTCCAGAGCAGAACAGAAGTAGTCTGGAAGTAACTCTACCACAACAATATGAATAACAAAAAGAGAATGAGGAAAAGGTTAAAAAAAAAAAAAAGGAATGTATCAAATGTTTAAATAGGGGAAATTAAACATAATAAATAAATAAATAAAATTGTTTCAAAGAACTGTAGTGAAATGTTAAGGCTACCCCTTTAAAACATACAAGCAGCATTTATGCAGCCAATAATCTAAAGTCCCTGTGACCTTGGCAGCCTTACAGGGGTAATCTTCACATAAGATGAATTATTCTTGAACAATTGCTTTAACGTATTAGGCACAAGCATACTGTCCTTCAATATTAGGCATGCTTGTCTTTCCACATCCTTATTTCTAAACAAACGTATTTATTAAGGACAAAGCCAGGGGGGAGGGAAAAAGAAGGAGAGAAAGAGAAATAAAAGATTACATTCCACGCAAATATGCTCCACAACACAAGAAAAAACAAATTTATTGTAGTCCATAGAGATGAAATTATTTGTCAGAACAGACTTTCTTAAAGATTTCAGAGCACAAGCTAACTCTCAGTGAGCCCTGCTCATAGAAGATTTAATCCATCCAAGCTTCTGAGAAAAAAAAAAACAAAAACAAAACTTTCAGGGAAATCAGTAGGTAAAGAATGAACTCAAGCTTGTTAGTGACCCAGATACATCCCACAAACACACCAACTGACACCCCAGTGACTATAAAGGAAACTCTCTCACGTTACGTGGAGAAATCCTCCACATAAGAGAACCAGTACTTTGCCATCCATCTTCCTGTGCTAGGTTCATTTATACACTGGTGTCTTACCTACCAAGAGAGTAACAATTTGGGCCAGACATGAGTACAGAGTCATGCATTCTCCATGATCTGAAGAGGGAGCCAAGCAAGTTTGTAAGAAAAATTATGATTGCATCCAATAGCAAAGATCTGTACTCAAAAGTACATACCTTTTGTTGTTTCCCCCCCCAAAACTCAAGTACTTTCCAATCCTATTTCTTAGTTACATTTAGAGATCAAAGCATTTTGAAGAGGATCCATATCTCTAAAAAGAGGATCCAGACCAAGACACAGCATTACTGGGCTGAGTGGAACTACCTATATATCTGTTTAAACAAAATAACCAGCGGAATTTCCATGTAAAACTCTTTGCAAGCATAAATAAAGAAATGTGTGCCACAGGACCGAAGCATAAAAAGATGGAAATTTGGAAGTCACCTTAGATAAGAACCACATTTCTTCAGCTTCATGTAAATCCTAAGAGCTTCTAAATAACCAGTGACTGTTCAGTTCTTCCCACAGGCTCCCCAGGCCTTTACAGTCCTGGTTCTGTTCATGCTTGAAACCTCCTAGTAGCTCTCCCCCAAGCAAGGTAAGGGCACAGACATTATGCAGCTACCTGACCCCCATCTCCAGCAACATGCCCTGATCCAACGCATCCTCAGATCCAACCTCTGTGGCTAGGTTTTCCCACAAAATACCCCTGCAGTCATGACTTTATTCAAAACCAGAAGCTGGAAGAGAACGTGTGTGCATCTGTTCACATAGCAGCTTATTAGTTAGAACAGTCATGAAAAATGGAGATAGCAGGTACAACGTCCTCCCCTGCCTGAGGGATCGAACCCTAAGGGCCTGCGCCAACCACCAGCATCCCCCCTTTCAGAGCGGGTGGGCACTCGTAATAACCCCTGCACCCTGTACAAAGGAATCAGTATTAATTGGGCCAGAGAGAAAGAAGGTGTAGACATACACAGCTTACCTACCTAGTGATCAGGGTGTTCACTTGAAAAGGGGGGGCTTCAATTCCACCCTAGCCAACAATTGAATTAGTAGCGGTATATCACAAAGGATACACTGGAAAAACAATCTACGGGATGAATGCACAACCTCCTAAAAGCTACTGGGAGTTATTTGTATTATTTTTTTCTGCATTTGGATTCTCTTGGACTTTTAAAACATGTATCTAGAAGCATGAATTGCTAGACAGGGAAACGCAGCTTTCCCAGTGCCATAGGCTAGGCACCAGTTTTGGGGCACTGGCACAGACCTTTCTCCAGGCCACGCTGTAGCACCCCTCTGCCATGTAGGTCAGGTGAAACCTTACAGGTTTAATGTTTGTTATTGAACCTGTGCACACTTAACAGCTGTTGAACAGTATACATTGCCATTAATGTTTTTTCTTCTTCAGTGTCAGGGAAAAGTAAAAAGAGCCTAAAGTTGAAGGGGATCTTCACAGCAGACAAACACAGGAGAGTCTAGTGTTGTTTGGTCTGCTCTCCCATTCATCACAAATACAGCAAATTAATCATTCCACTTGATTTGTTGGCTTTTAAACACCTGGGTCAATGAAAACTGGATACATACACCTGAGGTTAGAATTTTTGTCTTACATTTTAAAACCTGCCGAATGTTTGCTATATAATATGGAGAGTGGGTCCCTAACATACTGGCTAGCAATGTTCAAGAACTATTATCTCTGTGGGAAACAGTGACAATACATGGGAGGAAGCATCACCTTTTTAACTTCTTTCCAATAACCACTTTTCTTTAGGTTGGTACCTTTGTCATATTAAAATACATCACACCTATCAAACCAGTGCCAGAGGTCTGCACAAATGAATAGTCATATGCTCATGTCATTAATAAACAACGTAGGAATTCCAGGAGCTCCAGTGTGTGTACAATACACAATATATTTGCTGAAGTACTGCTCATGTCATCTTATCCCTCAGTGATTCATAGATCACGTGGAAAAGAGACAGGTTTTGCAAATTTTGCTATTGAAAAAGGATAAGTGATGAATTCTATATTTATACTACTAAAGGAAAATTTGCAATCATGATACAGCAATGCTAGAAGAAAGGGGTATGTGTGTGATATATTGGCCAGCCTTGACTGTGACTGTTCCTGCAGTGTAAGAATTTCTTTATCCAAGGACAACTACTTTCACCTTCCCATCTGTCCTGTGAATTTTTTAATGTCTGAGACAGGTGGCCTGTTGGAAACCTAAAACCCTGTGGGTACAAAATATGATTAAAATCTGATGTTAGGCTCTATGATAAAGAAGAGCTCTATGTTTAGTTGAGAATTTGTAACTAACCTGCAAAAATATGTCAAAGGTAATTTGAACTCTACATAACCAAAATCTTTTTAATTCAAGTTCAGCATATGCTATATCCAAACTTTGCTTGCAATCATTTCCCCACAGATCAAATATGTATCTTGATAAGTATACATACTGCTTTTTTTTTAGAAAAATCTTTAAAGGAGTATTTTAATTAATGCTTCATTCCTAAATATATTAACATGCCTAATATTACTAACAACAATAACATAAAAGATTAATATGTTGAACTCATTATTTAATAACTTACAGAACATGCAATTAATGCATCATAATAAATTCTTAACAATTATTAAAACAAATATCTGAAAACTTCTGAAGGCATATCAAGAATTCAAAGGCTGCTGGGTATGTAATCTTGCCCCTTTTTGGAGAAGAGGATGGTGATTTAAATGGGTCTTTTATACTTTCAATTATTCCCCAGCAAAAAAGAGCAAGAAGCCTAATTGAAATCTGTTTAGAGGAAATTCAGAATCTATGCAGAGTTTAAAAGTTTGGCATAGAATACCAAGTGCTGAATTTTGCAGATAATTAAAATTTAAAATGTTAAATGATTTATCTTCTTGTAAATATTTAAGGGATTTTAAAAAGGCAAGCAAGAAAATGTAGTATGTGACTATATTGTGTATTGTCAATCTGAATTTATCAGAAATGGTACATGGACTAGGTTTTTCTTTTTCATAATGGTGTGGTATAAGGAGAATTTTTAAAAAATTCCAAAGAATTTCAACAGATTTAAATACATTCAGTGAAACTCAGCTAAAGCTGATTTAACATTTGGGTCTAATAGGTTATAAAACACATGAAAAAGGCCCTGCAAGGCAAACTTGATAGATGACTTTCCAGCGATATCAAAACTAAAAGACATTGAAACTTAACTATGAAATATCATACCATTGTACCCTTAAACCTACATACTTGCAAGAGAGTCTGTAATGCCCAGAGTGTGATTCTCAGGCTAATGACATTTACTAGTTGTACAGCTGTGTAACTCCTCTGGCTTCTTTAAGCTATTTCTGATTGCACCAGAGCAAAGAAGATCAAATGCAACAAGGTAATATGTGCATTACCACAGATGTGGGAAAATATTTAGGGTCTGATTCAAAGCTAAGACCTGTACTTCTATCTGGCTTTTCACCTCATTTTATAAACATTTCTGAGAATTAAATTCTCAGAAAGGGAACTGTGGAAATTAATTAATTGTTTGGAAAAGTTTTAGATGTTAAGTGCTCTGGGTTTTCTTTATTTTGTTTAAATAGTGATACAGGTAGTTTCTGGCCCCAGCAAGAAGGG
The DNA here is from genome assembly GCF_963210335.1 of Falco punctatus. Lineage (NCBI taxonomy): Eukaryota > Metazoa > Chordata > Aves > Falconiformes > Falconidae > Falco > Falco punctatus. The sequence goes on from NC_137587.1 coordinate 12,627,876, forward strand.
CTGGCTGGAAGAGCTAAGATGATTGTTCCATCTTCTCTCCCTCTCCCAGTATCCACTAGTATGGCCTACAAAACATGCATTCTGTATTTTCTGATGTGTGATGATCATGTAGAGCCTATTTCCTTCCTTGATCTGCACCGAAAACCTTTCATTTGTTCATGGTAATTAAAACCATTACATTAATTTTAAATTTAATATTTGTACCATTTCCCACTTTTCCTTATTATATAATTTACCTGTAAGTTCTTATGTGATACTTTCTGAACTGAAGTTCCGTTCAATCGTTAGAACTCATTCCTTGAGTAACATGTGCAAGATCACACAATTGCTTTCTTAATGACAATACAAGTATCCTAAATGATGCATCAAAACCCACGTGCCCTGTTTCACCATTTATATTTATATGCTAGATCTGCATTTACACCACAATGTTGAAATCATGTACTTTTGGCCTACAGACAGGCAAATCTTCCAGTGAAAGGCCAGAACTCTTAAATGGCAGAACTAGCTGATTTTATCCTTGAAGCTGAAAAGGTTAGAAAGAAAGTCTGCCTCAATTGAATCCAACAGTTTGGGAAAATGAAGAAGTAGTACCCAGATCTAAGATGCAACTCTGATTCAGAGAACATTAAACAGAATGCTTTTTACTCTCTGCTGTTTGCTATTAATAAATTTATAATAATAGGGTGGTCAGTATCTCTGTTCTCCAAAACCAAAGTCAAATGCAAAATCAATTCCTTGCACAGATGTGCAAGGAATACCAACACTATTTCCTCACTCTGAAAAAGACGCCAGTTATTCACGTAGAAATCTAGAATCCCAGGCAAGAGCAGTAAAGAAGTCAGGTGGCAGTAGATAACAGGCGATACAAGGAGGCTATAGCTGATGGCTAGCAAATAATCACTCGCTACAAAGAAGTTACAGGACATCCCAACTTGAGATCATCTTATATAAATAATTTTAAACTGTTCCAAGAACTTCAAAAATGAGAGATATTAATGGGGGGTGGGGGGGTGGGGGGTGGGTGATAAACCCAGAACAGGTATAAACTGTCATATATTCAAAGCCTTAAGTACATCAGCAACAAAAAGCTCAGTCTGAGACTGCTTGAATGGTAAGTCCTTCCAGATAGGCAATGGCACATGGGATAAATTCTGGGAAATACAGAGCACCTGCAATCCCCTTCATCTTCAATATCCAGCATAACTCCAAGTAAGAGCTGCAGGTGTTCGATTCCACTTGGTATTAGTCTCTGAGCATTCAGTAAGTACTACAAAAGGCAAAAAAAAATATAAAGTAATCAAAATGTTTGGGACTTTGTATCGCTATTCACATTTCACTTTGTTACAGGAAATGTAAGACTGGGAATGTATTATTTATTCAGAGGCTAAAAACAAACAAGCTTATTTATGTCACAGAAACAGTATTACATAACTTTTTTTTTTTTTTTTTTTACCACCACACAACTGCAGTTTTGAAGGAATGAAAGAATACCTCCTAAAGTTTCAAAGGCCACTATACCTTCCTGCCAAGCTCTGCCCAAGAGAGCCCTATTATCTGCCCCCTTCTTTCTCACAGGTTTAATTCACTCAGATTATAAAGAGGACAGAATTAAATCCTCAGTCTTCTGCAGCACCACACAAACTATGTCTGCAAAAACACTCCTTCTACCTTAGCTGAAAAAATCCAGTATGCTATAATGTATACATCATGCCATATCTACATAAGAGCCGTAACTATATTTTCCTGAGAACCTATGAAGCATATTTCCTTTTTGTCTGCATTACTTTCATGTAACAGAAAAAAATAAATTATTATGGATACTATATATTTGAAGTAGACCATGTGTTACTGGAATTTTTTTTTGTCAGGTGGAGTACCAATGGACTGGGCTTAGACACATGAAGTTGTGAAAATTAGATGAGAGAAAACCACCACTTGTCTGCTACTTTCTGTAAGAAGGAAATATTTTGCAGACCATTTCTAAAACCAGAAACACTTCTCAGCTGTTGTTGACATACCAAAAATAATGATATGAAGGCAAAGGCCCCAGGAGTATATAGCATCAGCCAGTGAAAGCAGGCTTTAGCATTACATGAAGCGTTTTATGATCTGTTTCAAAAAAAACCCTCTGAAATTTTTTAACTATCTGATTCACACCCTTACTCCCAGAAATAACGAGTCTCCGTCAGTGCCAGTGGTTATCTAACTAGTTTCAACAGCGCTGTAGAGCCACATCCTTTATCACTATGACTATACTCCAATGACATGCAAAAAAAACACATGAGAACTTGCTTATTCTTTTAGCATACAGCCATTGTGCTGCTTGGCTGTTTTCCATATACCCCAGACCATGTCAGCATTAAACACCCAGAGATCGCTAGCTTGCTGAGAGGGTTTACGGCAGGTCACTTCTGGAATTTCAGGCTGCATTTGGCCTTAGTCAATAGTTTTTTCTATTTCCCTCATCAGCTTCAAAATGCAGCTGCTCCGAACAGCTCTCTTTAACACTTTTGTCCTGTGCTCTGCTCGGCTTCCCTGGATCTCCTCATTTCTCCGCTCTTACAAACAAGGAAATAAAAAAAACTACGCTATCAGGAAAGAGAAAGGTTTTAATTCCTGCTGGGTGCTTGGTGCCTGTAAGACTGTTCAGAAAGTTTCCTGGATTTATGAATTACATTCTGGCTTATTTTTGCAAGACAAGCAAAAATAAGACTGAAATCTGAAGTGGAAGTTTCATCCTGACAGACAGAGGAATTCAATGACCGCCTACAGTGCAAATGACAATATTCATGGGAGAAGCAGAGAGATTAACACCTCTAAAAGAAACACACTCTGATTAAGGACAAGGCAGCCAAAATGCAGCAGCAGAGGAAGAGACTCTTCCCCTGAAAGAAATGTCCCGGCAACCATCCATCTATAGGGTGGTCCAAGAGTTCAGAGGATGGTCAGAGACTCTTTAGACAATGTCCGCTACTGTTCTTGCTCTGGCAGCACTGTGTGGAGCAAAATATTGCCAAAAACACAACACTACACTTTCCAAGCTTCCTTTCTTTTTTGTGCTGCCCAGATCACGTATTACCAAAAGCATGTACTGTGCCTCTTTGTTGCTGCTTACATGTGTGTAAGTCATTTGCTAACATCTGAACAAAATATTAGCATCTAAAAACTCCTAACTGCTTTCCTTTAATTTAAATAAGCACTTGTGCTCTGATAGGCCTCATTTATTTGCTTGCTTTCCAATGATACTACAATGAATGAAAACCAAGAAGTACGCAGTCAAAGAAAAATAAAGCCATGAAGAGTGCTGAAGATATTTTCCCCAAGACATTATATGGGCTTTGTGTTCAGGATGACCTTTTGGGGGTTTCTTTATTTGTTTTTTAAACTGAATTGCAAATGTATTCCTGAAAATGTATCACATGGCTTAGGAAATCGGGATGGGGGGGGCAGGCAGGGAGACGGGAGAAAAAGCCTGTAAGGAAATTTCTTGCTCAAAGTTTTCGGCATGCAAAACCAACACATTGTAAAAACATCTACTTGGGCAAGGGCAGAAAAGCTAAAGAAATCAGCTGGAAAAAGTCGTAGTTTCAGAAGGGAAGATGAAGCCTTGTGAACAAGCTGCAAAAGGTCAGTTCTCCAACATGTCACATACAACAGGACTGACAATGAGATCAACCCCTTTCTCTGCAACCATTCCTTTAAAATACCGGAGCGCTTGTTTTCATTATAGCTGCACTTTGAGCAGTCAAACAACAAAAGAATTGGTGTCACCTTTTTTTGCTTAAAAAAAGAAAGTTATAATATGACCTGGATTCTCCAAATGGTTACTTATTGCAATATTAAACTGAGAACAATTTTACTTCATAGTACTATGTAAAATTTATTTTGTATACATAATACACACAAAGATTTCTGCAATAATTTAACATTTCGTATCTGCCTTAAATATCTGTAACTTGAAGTGGATAAGTTTATATGAATTATACGTGTTGTTTTAATTGGCAGAAACTTTGCGTTCAGTTGGCTGACAAAAGACTTCTAATACCTCCTATGTTACAATATTTTATTTGTAATCCACGGGGGGAAAAGCAATAAATTAACCTGTTAGAAGCTCAGGTGAATGGAAGAGACTGTGTTGATAAAACTTTTTACATTAAGCCATATTTTTTATGCATTAATGGTGCTTATATGTGTTATAGTACAGTTATCATTCAGTTAAATTCTTTGAGGGTTGTATTTTCAGTTATTTAGAGATAGCACATACATTTCCATTTAACAAGATCTAATTTCCTCCTCCTCTCTCACCTTCTCTAGCAGAAGGGTAACAATTGCTATTTATTTTGCAAATAATTACTAATTTGTAGAAAAAAACCCTAACCCATCACTACCACCCAGCAGGGAATTTGATTTCATATTAGCACATAAAAGAAAACGACTGTAGAAATTCCACATAAATATCAGCCAAAGTTTAACAGAAGCAGATACATCACTGAAAATGCCTCCTTTTTTTTCTCTCCATAATCCTACAATCCTTCCTTTCTTTCCTGACACAACAGAAAAACATGTGGTTTTCCTATTAAAAAAATACATATAAATATATAAATATCATATACATTTGTACTATGTAAAATTTAACCCTTTTTAGCCTCATTAGTATTGCCAAAAAAGGTTTAATACCGCAAAAGCCTTCCTGTAGGTCTGCTTAGCCTAAGGCAGAGCTAAGGCTCAGTCTCTGTTGTTGAATAAACCTCCCTGTTGCTCACCTGGGCACCGCATAAACTTCTAAACTCTTTGGTTTGGTAGTAGCTGCAGCTGCACAAAATCTGATGCTGCTCTACAGTGTATCTAAGGCTGTCAATAGGTTTTTGAAATGAAACCATTGTTGATAAAAACCGAACTGATAAATAACTAGCAAGAGCTGACCATTCTGTTGCCAAATACACACCCTGAGGATGCCTAGCAGGTAGACACCAGCAAGTACCGCTGTTTCAGGTAGCACAGGATGAACGCTACCAAAACTAGCAGCACCTCTTGGGAGGAGGAGAAGAACCATCTGTCACCTCCTACCTCTCCCACCAAGCCTGCCCAGTGATCTGCTCAGTCCTGCAGAACTCCCAGTTTGTTTACTGTGCAATGCATCAAACTGTTCAGGACTTGTTATGGTTTGTTCTATTTGTAGTGCAATATATGCTTATTAGCAAAGATGCTGGTGTTCCTGCATCTGTCCTTTGCACTTACCTTGATGCCACAAGACAACTTTCAGTTACTCTCTTAACCTTTCCACCTGCCACCTCGTCTCTCGTTCTTCTCAAAGTATGGAACACGTAATTTAAAATTGCCATCTAGACAATCTCCATTTGACTTCCTCAAATGCACTGACTGTAACACTCCTCACCAGAATCTCTAATCCCTTCAGTCAGCAGGCTATCTCCACACCTTACTTTCTCTTCAACACTGACCATATTATTTTTCCAAAGCTTTCGCTTCCTGTTCGCCCTCTCACTTCTTCCATTACTGCATCATCATAACTATTCCTCTGCCTCTATAACAGCTGCTTCAGCATGTCTTTTTATAAGCTGTCACGTTCAGCTTATGCCTAAATCTTGCCCATTCTTTCTATGTGAGATCTTTGAGATACAAATGGTTAAAACTCTCATCCAAGTTGTCATCATTTTGTGTCCATATTACTATAGCCCCCAAGAAATGCCATCTTACCCCTTTTCTATCCATCTGGAAATTTGCTACAAAGGTGGTGGGTTTTTTTCTTTGACCATGACACTCTTCCACTTTGGAGGAGTTTTAACAATTTTAACAATTTAATTTCTAATGTTTAATTTAAATGCTAAAATAATCCACTTATTTTCTGCAAAGGACCACTAGTTAATAAAAGTAAATCAGTCTCTTTATATGAAAATGGAGTATCTGTAACTTTCAAAAAACGATTAAAAATATTTTTCTCCTTCCACGCTGAGACGAAAACTAGAATTTTTTCAATTTTCTCCAACCATATAACAAAAGGAGGTAAGATACAGGTATTTACTCTAGAACAGCATATGGTCTATAGCAAGATGTATCAGATCTGATTTCAGGTCCAAGCATTAATTAACCTTAGTTACATGAACAACACATTCATCATTGAAGTGACTTAGAAAGCCTCACTCCAGAGTAGCCAACAGTTTGAGAATTAAAATATTTAAGTAAAGGGAAGATAGCTAAATTTGGCTCTGAGCTTTCCAAATCCAAATAAGCAACCACTTATTGGATACTGGAAGATGCAGTAATCTTGAGGCACTCCTCTTTGCTCTCTTCTCCTAAATGTAAGAATCTTTTCCTATTAACCACTTTGTCTTTTGACAAAAATAACAACTTATTTTTAAATGTTTTTTTTTCAAACCAACTAAAATAAAAATCTAAAGTAGCTCTACTTAAAATTACAATTACCAATTTATTCTGCATAGCAGCATAGAATATATTACAGTCCCCAAATGACTGAGTTATGGTGTATAAAATGTTACTCACTAAAAAAGGAAAAAGACAGACAAGCAAATCTTCAGAAGAAGAGATTTAAGCAAAGAGCATGAGCTTCCTAAACTGAGAAAGGCAGCTTATTCCTTAGCTGTTGGGCATAATGGTAAAATCCTCCATCACGCAAGGTTTGTAGTTTTGTAATTGGAACTTGCACTAAGAGGGCACTGAAGAGCACAGAGACCTGGAAGCGATATATCTCAAAATTAAATCAGGAGATATATTCAGGACCTTGACCATGAAGGGGCTGACAGGTCAACTTCACAATCAATCCTTTGTTTCTGAGTAGCCAATGCAGCAATGCTAGGATTAGGGAGATATGCTGTCTTTTTTTGCAAGATACACTTCTCTGGCAAAAGAGTTTTGTTCAAGCTTGGTAATGAGACCACTTGGCAGGCCAGTGAGCAAAGCATTATAGTTGTCTAGCTTGGAGGAGATAAAACCCTGAGCCAGCTTCTCACAAACAGACAAGGATAAATACAGACAAAGTATGGTTTCATTTTTCAAATGACAGTAGGAAGTCTTAATAATCTGCCCAATGTGATGCTTAAAGGACACTTCGGATGCCAACAGGAATATGGATAGTGAAGTGGTAATCCTGTACTGCGAATAATATATATACATAAAAGCTACATCAAAAATGGAGGTGGTGTTAAGCTTAAAGCTAGAGCCACAAAATGAAAAACCTTCCTTTTACTTGAATTTAAATAAAGAAAATCAACATAACTTATTTTTTAATGTTTTCCAGGGAACTTATCCAGGCAATAAGAGCACAGTCTGGGTTTGCTGCTTTAACCCACAAGTGATTTAGCATGTCCCCAGCACAGAAACGAATCTCAGTATCAAACCAGATTAATCTGGCCCCAAAGGCAGCGTACAAGCATTAACCCTAACAACCTGAAAATAGAACTCTAGAACATCAGACCCAGCTATCGCAGAATGATAGAACAGTTTGGGTTGGAAGGGACTTCTAAAGGTCAGCTAGTCCAACTGCCCCCCTGCAATGTGCAGGGATGTCTTCCACTAGTTCAAGAGCCCTGTCCAACCTGAACTTGAAAGTTTTGAGGGATGGCACATCTACCGTCTCTCTGGGCAACCTGCTTCATTCTTTCACCACCCCCACCACAAAAAATCTCCTCCTTATATCTAGTCTGAATCCACCCGCTTGCATCATTACCCCTTGCCCTGTTGCAACAGGCCCTGGTAAAAAGCCTGTCCCAGTCTTTGTCATTAAACCCCCTTTAGGTACTGGAAGGCTACAGTAAGGTCTCCCTCAAACCTTCTCTTTTCCAGGCTGGGCAGCTCCAGCTCTCTCAGCCTTTCCTCACAGGAGAGGTGCTCCATCCCCGATCATTTTTGTAGCCCTCCTCCGGGCCCGCTCCAGCCTGTCTGGGTCTTCCCTGCGCAGAGGGCCCCAGAGCTGGATGCCGCACTGCAGGTGGGGGCTCAGCAGAGCTGAACAGAGGGGCAGGAGCACCTTCCTTGACCTCTGGCCACACTCCGTTTGATGCAGCCCAGGGTATGGTTGGCTTTCTGGGCCGTGAGTGCACATTGCACTGCTGTATTGGCAGATGTGAAATCACCCCCCAAATATAACACTGCCTGATGAACCCATCAGCTTTGGACTAGTTTGAGATGGTGCCTGTCAGAAAGCCCAGTATACTTCTTGCATTATGAATAAAATACAAGAAACAAAGTTCTGCAGAAAAAAATTTCAGCTGCATAGAATGTCTTCTTCACTGTTGTAGAAATGAGCATTTAGCCAAAACATTTGTCTACGGTCTGTAAGTTTTGTTCAGATTTACAAGATCTTTACTGTTTATGAGACGAAAATTCCTTTAGCAACCTCAGAAGGAAAACACAGTTAATAGCATTGGAAGCCATACCAAAAAAAAAAAAAAAAAAAAATTAAATGAGAATTGAAACAAGAAATTAATTTCAACACTTCCCCCCAGTATTTTAGTTTACCTGTACGATGATACCTCCTAGGGAAGGCATAAATTCAGCCCAGTTATCTAAGCATTTAATAGAACACTGGACATAGGTTTGATACAGACCACTGAGACTGTGCACATATACATATAAAGTTTGTGTCTGGATACCAGTAAGTCAGGGCTTATAACTTGGCAAGGAAGGAAAATACTGACTGTCAAGAACAACGATTACCAGGACATCAGGGCCCAAGGAAAACTGCTTTAGCCATGCAACATCTTAATGATAATATAACACAGTCCTTAGCTGGAGACTACATTTGGGTGATAGGGCTATGTTTTAAGAGATATAAAACACAAATTGTAAAAACATATTACAATTTGGTTCTTGCAATAGACAATCATAGAGTTTGCAAACGTTTTTATTACTTCTCCCTCAGAGCAAGTACAGTTCTTCATGGCTTTCACACACTAAAAGAAATTCCATCCGTATGAAATGCTTTCCATCTGAGATTTACATTTTATTCCAACACACAAATCAAGATGCTGGAATTTACATTTGCAAATATTTGCAGGTTTCTTGTGGTTTATGCTTCTTGGAGGTTCACTAAAGACTTCCCACATTCTGTTGAAGGACTTTGTCCAAGAAGTATTGTTTAAGAGTACAGTTAATGCAGATAAAATTAAGCTAAACACTTCAGAAGCAGCCAGGAAGGAGTAATGAGGAAACAAAAAGGATTTAGTCTAGTTCATTAATAATTTTAATTTCTATTTTATATTTCAGTTTCTTTGTAAGTTTCCTTACAAGTTTCTGCTTGTAAAACAGAAGCGGAATACAATTGAAGATTTATTAATCCATTTTAAAACTAGGACAATTATAACCATCTGTTCTGACCTCCAGAATGTACAGGTTTTAAGGTTCTGCCAAGCAGTTTGCACACCATATCCATAACTTCTGCTTGAGCTAAAAAACTCGGGGTTTAGAGTGATAACAAATCTTGAAACACCAACAACACATAAGGGCTTGGTTTGATAAAAATAGCTTCAGCTTGGTTTAATCACAGACATGTCCAAAACTACCTATTTTCTCCTCCCACCTTTGTGCTGTAGACCTGGTATAGAATGTATCTGTTGTCAGGTTAACATCTTAGAAAAAGCTAATTGGAGTTTCCCCACCCCCTTGCTTGGGCTTGAACTTCTGAAGCATCATATTTAGCCCATGCTGAAACACCATTTGTGTTCAACAGAACGAAAAGAAAAAAACAATTTGGCAATCCTCAAGAGTCCTGTTCATACAGTTTATGAAGCTTGCCAAAAATTCCTGTGCACTTTACAGTATTTATAAGCCATTCTAGAATACTGCTCTTGATTTCATAAGGCACTTCATCAGAAGTAACCAGATGATGAGATTACGAACTCAAGAATTGTCCACTGAAGTTGGAACAGTCAATTTTGAATAATATAAAAAGTTGTTAAAAAGCACACATAAAAGTAATTTTTAAAATATACTTTGGCAACAGTCTCTCATTTGACAGCAGTAACAGTAGATCCAGTTACTATCCAAGAAAACTGTTCTTTTCAAAATATACTAGTAAAAAATTAAAAATAATTAAATGGGTACCAAAACTGGCTGGATGGCTGGCCTCAGACGTTAGTGGCTAATGAGTTGTACTGTATTTTGGAGGTTGATTGGAGCACTGCAGGGGTCTATCATAGGACTTGGCTGTTTAGCATCTCTTATCAGTGACCTGGGAAAAGTGTCAGTGGTCTCTTGTCACTGTGGAGATGAAAGCAAACTGAGGGGGTTCACTTTATGCACTCGTGAGCAGGGCTGTCACCCAAAGGGACCCAAATAGGCTGGAGGATTGGGCCAACAAGAACCTTGTGAAATTGCCCACGGACAAAGCCAGGGGCCATGGGGTCTTGTTGGGCAGTGAGCTGAATGTGAGCTCACAGTGTGCCCCTGCACAACTGCATCCTGGGCAGTATTGTCAGGAGCACAGCCAGTAGATCAAGAGGATAGATTATGTACCTACTCTCAGCCCTGGGAGATGACATCTACATGTTCTGTCTAGTTTTTAGTTCACAAATTCAGGAAAGATACTGGACAACTCAAGGAGTTCAGCAAAGGACTATCAGAGATGATCAGGGGCTAGAGCACTTGCCCTATCAGCAGAGGCTACAGGACTGGGGCTAGTCCAGCCTGGAAAAGAGGTAGATTTGGGGTGGGTAACCCAGAGCAGCCTGCCCAATACCTGTGGGGAGAGCACAGAGAAGATGGAGCCAGGCACTTCACAGTGGTACCTGGTGGGCGGTGAGGGACAACAGGTGTAAGTGCAAATGAAAGACTCAGACTGGATAAAAAAGGAAAACTTTTTCTCTGCAAAGACAGTCAAGCAGTGCTGAAGGTTGTACAGGGTGGTTGTAGCGTCTCCATCCTTAGAGGTTTTCAAGACCTGACTGGAAAAAGTCCCTGAGCAGCCTGGCAGCTGACCCTGCTTGAGCAGGAGGTCGGACTGGAGACCTCCCAAGGTCCCTTCCAGCCTGAGCTGTCCTATAATACTGTGATCCAGTATCTGTCAGAAACAAAAATACTCTGCACTGAACTTTTCCATTACATTTAAGAATACAGTAACAGGTTTACAAATAAGCTATACAGACGTTTAGATTCCAAAACCAGAAGATTCCTGTACAACACATATAACACAGGTAATGGGATTCTCAAACAGATTGTTTGAACTGCTGCATACAACATAGAAAAACACAAAACCTGATTTTCTTTTTTTGAACAGCTGCAGAAACATCTCCCAATACCTGAATTTGTTTCAAAGACCGATATAAAAAACTGTGACTCCTAATGTTAGTTTAGATTCATGTAACAAACTCCCATGCATTTAATCACTACCATTTGTGCTAGTTTGTTACTAAGATACTACAGCCATATCTTTTTACTCTAAACAGACAGTGATACACTCTCTTGGCGCTTTGTAACAACCACTCCAGTTTCAAAGTAGACAGAAGTATTTCTGTTCCACACTACTATTAAAAATGCATTAACTTACTCTTTATAATAGTTCAAATCAAATAAACTCTATAATGTGTGCAGACATACAGACTTAATGCCATTTCCTTGCCTTATTTTCCTTTCTCAATTCTCATGCTGAGAATAAAATTCTGTGAAACTGGACAGTAATAAGGGTTAAAAAAAAAGGCAAATGATCTAATTAAATAGTTTCTGATTTATATAGTGAAATTTGATTTTATACTTCTGAATTTTTTTAACACATATTACATATATTTATTTTCTTAGGGCACATCTATCATTTGTTACTTTGTATCTTTTGAAGCTTGGCTCAGTATAAAACAAAACAAGACCAAAACTCTTCCACAGCCATTGTGAGGTTAATTAACTCCATATTAAACAAATTTTGAGCTAATTAAACTCAAAGTCAATTCAGCCCATGACAGAAGGTTATTACCTCATAAACAGGATGTACTTTAAAGTTATTAATAATACACTAACATTGCCTTTTCAAAACCTCTGATTAACAAACAAGTGAAAATTAGCATCTGAAATTCTGTTTGTACAGACTGAAGATCAGATTATGTAAATTTATAAATCTCCATTTTTCCAAATGAAAAAGAAGCAAGTAGCAACAGCTGTACAAGTGAGAAAACAGTACAGGTATGGGTCCTAATCCTGAGCAACTTCAAACTCCACTGAGACCTATGAAGTTGTAACAAGGCAACATATTGTTCCATATTCTGTCCTGTCGTGCACTACCAACCATGCAACCAACAATAAATTATAAATATGCAGGATGAAACACTTAATAAGGAATATCAGAATTATATTTTAAGTGCTAATTTTAAAGTCACCCAAACGTCCTCATAGTTAATTACAAACACTCTCTTCATATCAAAATGTGAGATTCAGTGGATGAGTGCAGTAGGACAAAAGCGAGCCTTGCCGCTGCTCCAACAAGCTTAAGTTGTGCACAGAAATAAAAATATAAATCTGATAAGTTCTCTTCTAAAAATGGCTGATAATACTTTTATATTTTCAGAATAAATGATAAATAATTCCTGAACAAAATGATTCAGTAAGTTTCTCTAGACATCAATAATACAAGCCCACAGCCTCAACACATTTTATGCACAACTAAGTGAAGAACAGGCAAATAAAATCACACAGAAGAAATCTTTTTTGTTCTGTTTCTGATGTATCATTGCTATTTAGCAAGATATCTGGTAGCAGGAAGATAAGAATGCTACCAGTAAGAGTGCTTGATATTTCTAAATATTCTAGAGCTAACCGTATGATTTATACAATTACACAGTATACATTCATAAAATGTATGTGCTGAACTCTTATTAATTAATATCATGTGGAATTAAAAAAAGTTGTATGTATGTATCTCACGTATGTAAACACAGATTTCTCCCAAGGATTTCACCAGGAGGAACTGTGCACTGTAGCCTCCTTGGTGTCCCTGCGTGCTGCTTACAGTCTTATACATTCCTTAAAGCGCTCAGTCTTCAAGTAATATACAAACTTTGTGTCCTTGGTGCCACACCCTCAAAGCCAAACTGGCTTCTAAGTCAGACTCCCTGAGTGTGCTGTCAAGTGACAAGTTCAGGAATGCAAGACTAATCCAAAAAAAAAAAAAAAAAAAAAAGAAACGCCAATATAAAAAAGATAATAAATTTTCAACTAGTTATAAGAAACTTTAAGAAAAGTAATCATTATTCAAAAGAAATGAAATTGCCAGTGATTAGTAGGATTCTTTCAGACCAATAGTATTTGATAGAAGATCATAAGACATACAAGGCCAAGGAAAATAGAAAATTATACTAGTAAATCACAAGCTTTGAACTGCAAACCATAGGTTTATATAATCTTTATAGTGCATGTATTCAGCATTTTTCTTCTATCTTATAAAAAGGTAAAAATTGATTAAACAAAACTTCAATGTTTTAGAGATTTCAGGCTCTGAATATGAGAAACAATGGGTAACATTGTAGTATACTTGATCTTTTTTAATGTAAAAAGTATACTTAAGCCTTTCAAGGACAGTTAAAGCAGTAATAATATCTCTAAAAATATTATTCTTCCTTTCTATCACCAAAGTAGTAATAAATAAAGCTGAAAAGTAATTGTTCTCAGCCTTTCTGGCCAACAAATTGGTGGAATAAACACCCTTTAGAAATGGGAAGAATACTACTTAGCTTTCTCAAAGGATTTGGTGAAGAGAAAAAGTAAATAGAAAACTGGGCTTTGGGGTCTGGAGAACAAGAACGGAAAACTATTATTTGCTGAAGTAAAAACATCAGACAGAAAGGGAGAAAACATGGTTGCTGAAGGAGAGCAGTTGTACTGAAATAGCAACCCCAAACACCACCGACAGAGTTCCAACCATCGGCAGCTTCTGGCCCAGTAAGGGCCTCCCCCAGATTTTTCACACAAGCTAAGTCTTTCCACCTCTTCTAACTGGAGAACAGGTTATCAACAGTGTTCCAAGCGATCAAGAGCAATCCTCACTGCCCAACAGAGACACAAGCTCTAGCTTTCTTGTAAAGCATGCAATTAAATATGACACACTGATTTAATAGGGAGAGAAACAAGGGGGGGGGGGGGGGGGGGGGGGGAAGAAAGAAAGAGAGTACACAGCTTTTGAGAGAGAGGACTGGCACCAGTGTTTCCTCCCATCCTCCTGTATCCCAATTACTTCGCACACAGGCTGCTGACTTGCAGGTTTCTCCCTGTATTTTTCATATTTTAAGCACCATCATTTTCATGACCACCCTTTCATGTAACAAGGGAAAAACCCTCAAAATCTGGTTTCTTCTGCCAGCTACTAGCACTAAAAAAGCAGTAACCTTGGCATCTAAATGGGTACAGTAATGTGTAATGGAGACAACAGTATGTGCATTCACGTGTTTACAGTCAATGCACCATGGACCTGTACCGAGCTCAGAAAAGGCAGGAGTTCTGCAAGTTTCCTGGTGTGGTGGTGTTTTGGGGTTTTTTTAATTCTCATTTTTTGTTACAGGATGGTTACAGGGTCCAGGATCCAAACCTACTCTCTCCTCACGTTTTTCCCTTCTTAGTATCTCCTTCCAGTGTTTATGTGTAGAAGCAATTAATATTTCCAGCCAACATTACCCCTAGAGGTTATCACTGAGTACCTTGGGTCTGCTAGAGCAGAATGGTGTGAAAAGCTTCTGTTGCCTTGGGGGAACCGACCCTAATTTTGTTAATTTTCCATTCTCTCTGACTAATCTAACATAGAATATCTGCAGTTCAGTCAACTACAAATACCTGAAGAAAAAAAAAAAAATTGACAAACCACGCAAACACCCTTTGAAACCCCTCAACTTTAGGTATGAAGCTACACTGTACTGAGAAAGCAAGTGTTAAAACATGAGTGAGGGGAAGCATGAATGTCTTCATGTAGATGTTTTAATTATTTTAAAGTTTTGTTTCACCAGCTCCTCTAAAAGCAACACATACCACTAAAAAAGAAAACTGAAATTTAAGAAATTACTATTTTATAACACGTTTTAAGAGAAATTAATAACCAGGAAACTCAGAAATAGCACTCATTAACTGTGTTTAGCCAGTGTAAATGCTCAGTTTCTGATTAAGATGTTGCACCCACTGAAAGCTACTGCATTTTCACGTACAGATGAAATAAAAAAATGAAAAAGGTTTATAAGTTAACTTTTAAGTTTTTTAGGAGTAGAGTGGAAATGACTAAAATATTTCAAAATGCATGTTACTTAATTTTGCAAAGTCACTACATCAAGTATGCATAAAAGTTGTCTTATTTTTCTTTATTGCACATCAATTATCTCTACTGAGATAAGCTCTCTATTGAGATCTCTGTTGAGATAATTGAGCCTATAGTAACAAAAACCTCTACTTAAACATAACAGGGCTTCAAAAAGACTGTTATTAGGGTTTCCATCATTGAATGTACCTTTTCAAAACATAAATGTCCTACTTTTACTGGAGTTTTACTACATAAACAGGTTATACAATGCAAAACTAGAGTCTTCTCAAATTTATGAGGAGTCTACAGCTTTTTTCTTCTTTGTGAAAAATATGCAGTAGTAAACATTTTTCTTCTGTTTCTATCCTGTGATTGTAGAGAATCTGAGCTGCTGCCATAATTTAGTTTCAGCCAGAGAGAATCAGTGGTAAAACATAAATTCCTACATTAATAATGTCCAGATGGAGATCAGTGATGAGTGGTGTCCCTTAGGGGTCCATATTGGGACCAGTGCTGTTTAATATCTTTACCAATGACACAGACAATGGGATCGAGTGCACCCTCAGCAAGTTTGCAGTGACACCAGGGTAAGTGGTGCAGTGTACATGTCGCAGGGATGGGATGCCATCCAGAGGGACCTGGACAAGCTTGAGAAGTGGGCCCATGTGAACCTCATGAATTTCAACAAAAGACCAAGTGCAAGGTCCTGCACCTGAGTCAGGGCAATCATTGGTACCAATATAGGCTGGCAGATGAGAGCAGCCCTGCTGAAAAGAACTTTGGGGTACTGGTGAACAAAAAGCTGGACATAAGCCAGGAATAGTGCACTCACAGCCCAGAAGCCAACCATACCCTGGGCTGCATCAAACGGAGTGTGGCCAGAGGTCAAGGAAGGTGCTCCTGCCCCTCTGTTCAGCTCTGCTGAGCCCCCACCTGCAGTGCGGCATCCAGCTCTGGGGCCCTCTGCGCAGGGAAGACCCAGACAGGCTGGAGCGGGCCCGGAGGAGGGCTACAAAAATGATCGGGGATGGAGCACCTCTCCTGTGAGGAAAGGCTGAGAGAGCTGGAGCTGCCCAGCCTGGAAAAGAGAAGGTTTGAGGGAGACCTTACTGTAGCCTTCCAGTACCTAAAGGGGGTTTAATGACAAAGACTGGGACAGGCTTTTTACCAGGGCCTGTTGCAACAGGGCAAGGGGTAATGATGCAAGCGGGTGGATTCAGACTAGATATAAGGAGGAGATTTTTTGTGGTGCGGGTGGTGAAAGAATGAAGCAGGTTGCCCAGAGAGACGGTAGATGTGCCATCCCTCAAAACTTTCAAGTTCAGGTTGGACAGGGCTCTTGAACTAGTGGAAGACATCCCTGCACATTGCAGGGGGACAGCTGGACTAGCTGACCTTTAGAAGTCCCTTCCAACCCAAACTATTCTATCCTTCTATGATTAAAAACCTCTAGATAAGAAGTACTAAGTTGTCTGGCAATAACTGTGTGCTGTTATTGCATATGGACTGAAAGCAGCAATGGTGTCTAATTCCTGAGTGTCCCATTCAATGTGTGAATTCCATTAAAGAAATGCCCCAAATTATGAGAGAAACATATCCATATTATTAATGAAAAAAAATGCCATTTTGATGTAGAGAAAATAATACATATGCCTCTTGCTTTGGGTATTTCATCCTCTGGAAATTTCATGAGAATATGAATTAGACTTCACTTCTCAGAGATGGACTATTGGAAATTCAGTATGTTCCCTCTGTGGCATGTGAAGGAAAAAGGTTCTCCTCTTCTGTGTTCAGATCACATTCAGAAAAATCTACAAGTGTGTAAGAACAGTCTAGTTTACCCCTGTAAAAGCTCAGTGATAACAGAATTTAAGACCAGAAAGACTTGTCAGGTTATCTACTTCTGGCTTCTTACATCACCATTGAGTTTCAGCTGACAGTTTCTCAACTGCTCTATTAAAACCAATAACTATTGAAACCAGCTGGTTAACGTATATCCTACAGAAAATTAGCCAATCTAAATTTGAAGATATCTACAGATGGCGAGCCCACCATTTTCTCAGAGTAATTCCCGAAGAGTGCCATCTTTCTCTGTGGTCAGGTTTCAGCTCCCAACCAGGGATTCCTATTACCATTGTCTGTTCTTTTAAAGCAGGGGTCCTCAAACTTTTTAAACAGGGGGCCGGCGTGCGGATGCAGTGGCAGGCAGGCATCTGCGGCTGCTTGGTTTCCCCCCCAACCCCTGGCGGGAGGGGGGGTGAGTGGGTTCTGAAAATACCGTGGGCCAGATTGAGGACCCTGGGGGGCCGTATCTGGCCCACGGGCTGTAGTTTGAGGACCCCTGCTTTAAAGTAACTGCAGCACCCCAGGCTTTTGCACCATGAGGGTAGTTATGCAATGGGAATGAAGGTGTCTTTCATTCTTCTTTGAATAAGATCTGCCAGATAAATAAGTTTTCCTTGAAGTCAGAAAATCTTGTCAACCCCCATCACCTAAAAAAGAAGAAAGGCCCTTTTTAGAGAAGTCCTAATGCCATGAAAAGGCAGGACCAATCAACGCGTTCACTCCCTGCACACTTAGATACTTGCAATCCTTCATCCTCCAGTCTACTATAAATGTTGCTGCTGAGTAACGTCCACAATTATTCTTGCATGGACAGTTCTGAGAAGCACCTCAGATATAAGGAAGATCACAGACAACTTCTCTGTCAATATCAAAGCAAGAAGAGCCTATCCTTGTATTCCGTATGATCTCACGTGCTACATTCAGAAACTGAGATTTGTACCTGTTACAGTAGGTATGGTTATATGTGACTGCATATCAGCTTAGTAAGCTCTTACACATGCAAAAATGTCTTTGCATTAAGTCCACCAAAACACTCACAACACGATATCAAAGCTGCAGCTCCAGCCCTCTAGGACCAATGACCTAGCTCGCCATACCACATTTCTAACAACCAGTAGTACTGTGGGGAAATAAAAAATGAACAGGTCTCAAATCCTGGCCAGGAAATTTTCCTGGCCAGGCTTTGTCCACACAGCATCCATCAGTCAGCCAGACAATAAACTCCTTTTCTCACAGGCAATGAGTAAAGCTTCTAGCGAATACATCCGTTTTTCCCCTCTCATCTACTTTTAAATGACTACCAGTGAAAAGGGAATAAAAGTGCTCTTTATGTTATACGCATTTGCCATTCAGCCTGACTTAACACACAGTAAGTTTCAAAATAAATTTGTGCAGGTGGAGGTTGCTTTTTTGTTCTCTAGCATCAAGATTAGCGGCAAACAAGCTGAAGAAACCAAAACCACCACCTGAACAGCAAAACTCAAGATCTCCAAACTGTTGTTCTTTAAAACATTTATTCCATTAATCTTACTGGAATTTATTTTCTGAATATTCAGACAGTTTATACTGATAGAGGAAATACCTGGAAGTTGTGTGCTTATACCAGGAATCTTGTTTAATAACTGTTACTGCAGGAACATGGTTTGACATTAAACTGGTATGATTTGTGCCCCAAAAAATTGCATTAAAATCTAACATTAAAATTTCATCTTTAAGCCTGAATTTGGTATTTTGATCACAGTTGTATTTATATAAAACAGTACTTTAGAATAAATTGTCCACAGTTTTTTTGAAAGAGTAAATATTTCATTTATATACAGGGGATACTTTCCAATCAATAGCAAGATACTGCTGAATTCTCGGCACTGTAACTTTATTTTCATTTCCATTAGTTAATATACTCTGCAATCTAGAGATTACAGAGAATGAGTCAGGATACAGACAGTCTTGGATAATCCATTCAATCCTAAAAAAGCACAAGTTCTATTTTTCATTCATAAACCCATGCTGTTTTGCACAAAGAAAACTCTGGTGATTTATTTGTTGTTGCACAAATCAGAATTAAAACTAATTTGTTTCTAATAATCAGACCAGAGCCAATGAACGTAAAACTCTTCACGTGTCCCTGGCAAACAAAGCAGAATTACAAATACAGAAATAAAAGATCTAAAATAAGATCTATGTTAATATTTTATTACATCTAGCAAATAAGACAAACCAATAGCCTGAAAGTGAGCAGAGCGCTATATGTGCGCTTTGTATTCATATGAAGTTCTCTCCTGCAAGTTACCGAATTTCACTTGCTGTAATACAGTCTTCAGATAAAATGCTGGATGTCTTTTTGTAAGTAAATAAATGATTATTAGGCAAGGTGGTAGAGGAGGTGCATGCTTTGGATCAACTTAGGAAGCTTTTGGGGAAACACTATCCTAGTGTAATCAAAATGGTATTTTGATAACATAACAAAATCAATAATAGAAGACATGTTCTTTTTGTTCAAAGGTGCTGTGTTTTGAAAATATTGCCATGTAGTATTTACGGTAACAGCTGTACAGTTAAACTTTAGGCACAAACTGAACTGCAGAGGATCTGCTGCATAAATAAAATTCCCATGGCAACTAAATGTGCTACTAGATAACAGAGAAAAAAGGATTTATGTGTTTGCTGAGCTGTCTTGCCCTAGAGGAATTCTCCAGGCAAATGCAGGCCACCTGTCACATGTTATATTAAGCTCAGCCTTCTGGACTTACTTTCAAATTTACAGCAAAAAGGTCCACCAAGTTTTATTTGAAAGTTCCCCTGTCATGTTCCCAGCCCCTCCAAAATACACAGTTCACTCTTCAATATGCTTCCATTATTGCACAGAAATGTTTAATAATGAATATGTATATTCTGCTTGTAACTTGTTAATCAACCCCCCCACAAAATGGGGCAAGCAACCTGAATCCTCAAATTCATGTCAACTTGTGTATGCCAGGTTGTACTAAGGTGCACTATTAGTGTGTGTACTTTTCAAACTCCACAAAGAAAGTAATCCTTGTGTAATATTACAAGGAAAAATATTTGAGTCAGATCATTTGTGTATATCTTTCTATACAACAAATACATTATTGGTCCAAAAGACCTACTTTCATAATCAGAAACAAAAAAAAAAAAAACACCAAAAAAAACCAAACAAAAACAAAAAAACAAACAAACCACAAAACACAAACAACCACAAAACCCAAACATTTTCAGTAGACTGCAATGGTAATTGAGAAGCATTGCATGGGAATGCTTTAAGTTGGAATATTATACTTAGAAGTCTGAAGACCACTAAAATATCTAGTAGAAAAAAATACCGTCAACTAGCAAACAATAAGCAAACTTAACTGCAAGTAATGCCATCAAGTTATCAAAGGACGTATGTGTGAGTGTGGAGCGGTTATGGTATTTTCCTTGTCATTTTTGCCTCTAGAGGTTAGGTAAAAAAAATATTAAGAAACTGTATTTTATGATCAAGTCTATCCTTAGGCATGAGCTTCAGGAAGGAAACTTTGCTCTGTCCTCCTCCCTGGGAAATTCCTGTCCCTTGTGACCTTTCAGAGGCAGCAGAATGGATTGAGAGCAGCCCTGAGGAAAAGGACTTGGGGTGCTGGTGGACGTTCAACATGGCCTGACAATGTGCACTTGCAGCCCACAAAGCCAACCATATCCTGGGCTTCATCAAAAGAATTGTGGCCAGCAGCTTGAGGGAGGTGATTCTCTCCTTCTGCTCTCATGAGACCCTACATGGAGTACTGCTTTCAGCCTTGGGACCCCCAACACAAGGGCACAGACCTGTCAGAGCAAGTCCAGAGGAAGGCCACAAAGAAGAACGGTGGGCTGGAGCACCTCTGCCATGACAACAGGCTGAGAGAGTTGGGTTGGTCAGCCTGAAGAGAGGGCTCTGGGAAGATCTTACAGAGATTGCTCAGTACTTAAGGGGGGCTTACAGGAAAGGTGGGGACAGAATTCTTAGTAGGACCTGTAGTGATAGGACAAGGGGGAGTGGCTTTCAGCTGAAAGAAGGTAGATTTAGATCAGATATTAGGAAGCAATTCTTTACTGTGAGGGTGGTGAGACACTGGCACAGGTTGTCCAGAGAAGCTGTGGATGCCCCAACCCTGGAAGTGTTGAAAGCCAGGTTGGCTGGGGCTTGGAGCAACCTGGTCTAGTGGAAGGTGTCCCTGCCTGTGGCATGGAGGTTGGAACTAGATGATCTTTAAGGTTCCTTCCAACCAAACCCATTATATACTGACATGAACTATAGTGTGTGAACACACACTATACATGCTTTTCAGGTCATCTGTAAATCTAATGTAATCACTAAGTCCATGTTTAGCATCAGGCAGCTATAATGTCATGAAACTGGGCACCTACACTTACGAAACACCTTCATTGTTATCCTTCTAAAGACTCCATGCACTAAATATATGGACAAGCCATTAACATAGGCTCCTGCTGCCTTAGTATTAGGGCTGATCTGTTCAGAGTTGTTCATTTACACCCCTGTCTTAGCCTAAGCATCTTGCTTCAGCTCCACATGAACCATGAGCTTAACCCAAAGTCCACAGAAATTAAATCAAGCCTTGGGCTAACATGAAGATGTTTTGGTAAGTATTAGGATAGCGTACATTCCCATTGCCTTTTACTCTCTTTGTTCTTGTTTGAGCAGGTAATTGGTAAATCAAATGTTTAAAAAAAGAAAAAATATTAATTTTCATGAACTTATGTTACAGTGGTCATCACAAGTTAATCTTTCTTCAGGATATTCATAAAGCCTTTGCATGTAAAATGCAGAATTGCTTGTACAGGAACAAAGAGGATCCAGAAATTTTATAAATGAACATTTATAGAACACTTGTACATCACTGCAACATAACATCATCTGTATTACATAAAACCACTAAAATAAACAGTGTACAACAGAAATTAGTTGAGGATCAATATGACATTGCCAGATAAAACTTTGTATTTTTATTACTAACAATAGGTTATATTCCCTAATGATTTTTTTTTTTTCTTTTTAGAAGAAGGGGGTAAAAACAGAAGACTAACATTAAGTTTTACTCTGACTTGAGTTTTGTTAGATGTGATCACATAAAATACTCCACCAATAGATATGACAAATGCACTTTATATTTCAATGTGTCAAACCATTTCAATACTCAAGAACTATGTTGAAGCTGGCAGGCAAGCAGACTATATTAAATTTTTCTCTGGAATCGACTTCAATTCTGTACTGAATTATTGGAATTTTAGTGACCCTAAAAAAGGCTGTCAGAAATAATATTCAACACAGAGTTTTCAAATCTAATGCTCTATTACACATACTTCACATAAAATAATATAGTTTCAATATAAGCAAACCAGTCAAGAACAACATTCTATTTGTACTTGTAATTTTAAATACATTTTTATATTGATTTGTCACAGCATTTTTTAAATATACCTTCTTCTTAAAAAAAAAAAAAAAAAAAAAAAACAACAGTCAGAGGTTACTTTTGGAGATTCAGTAGCTTTGTTGCAGATTTGTTACAGTTGGAAACTGCTCTTAAATAAATAAGTTACCATCACAAGACAGTAAACATGTTAATAGCTATTTCAAATCCCTGATTTTTCAAGACTTCTATATTCTTGTATATCACAAAATTCTCTTAAGAATTTTCTATACCAGAAAACCAGTTGCATTTGCAAACTACTTAATTCCTTTTTCCTTCCATTTAACTTTATGCTCTTCCTGTGTAATGAAATTCAACACAGTATTTTTTTGCTTCTTTTTTTTTTCCCCTTTTCTTCCCAAGTAAATAACTTTTTACTATCTTGCTTTTAAGACATCTGCAGCTCTAGTGTTTTATTATTCTCTACTAATAACGTAAAAAAATCGAGTCAGTATTCCTATTTACCTGCTCACTAATAACTCCAACCACTTCTTTCTGTAAAATCCCTACTGTTAGGAAATGCTGGAAGTAAAGCAGTGGCACTAAGTACAGCAATATCTTTGCTTTTGTATCTACTGATGCGACGGAAGTACAGAAGTCTCAAGATCTTGGTGTGCTCCACTTAAATAAGGGAATTCAATCATACATCACAGCTCGGGAGGAGGCACGGTTAAATCCACAGTAGCTTGGTAAGCAACACAGAAAGCCCATCAGCAGCTTTACTGTATGACAGACCCAGAGGCAACTCGAGAGCTGTCAGCATAACTGCCTGTGAAGCTCACAAGGGAAGCAATAGCCAATTATGCCCCATGACCTGCTACTGGAAAACACAGTGAGAAAGATAACAAATCAAGGGCTTGAAAAAACTCTTAACTTTTCAGAGAAACTATGTAGTTTACTTCCTGTCAAACATGTATCTCACTTGAAGCTTTTAAGAACAGTGCAGTGTTCAGTGACCATGCTCTGCCTGACCCCTGCGACTCCCGTTAACAAATCCCAGAAAGGGGACCACACCTTCATCACTGCCTACTTCAACAAAAACACACATGCCATTCACCTGCAAGCTCAGATTTTGCTTTAATCGCAGAGGATTAACACTTGGATCTCTGTTTTGGTCTTTACTGTGACTAGTTAGTTAGCTCCTGTATCGGTGTGAATGATCATCATCAAAGCCAAACTAGGCAGCTCGAAAGGAATCAAGCCTACTCTAAAACTTTCTTTCCATCCAGCCACTTCAGACGGGTTGGTCTGATTAGCTGCAAGAATTAATTGGGATAAATACTTATTTTACTGACAGCAACAAAAAGAACAAAACAGAAAGAGCTTCTCTTGATCCTCATTAACTGATTTACCTGCTTCCTGTGGGCAGCACTGAGCTTCCCTGACTTCACTGTTACTGAAATATCAGTGTAAAGTGCAAGCTCAGCAAACTGCATTGAAGTCATGCATGTGGCACCAGCATCAACAGTGCCCTGCGAGTTGAGCTCAGAAACATTTGTAATCATTCTGTCTCTGCAAAGAGTTATTTAGGAATTGAATCTGAACTACAGAAGCTAATAAAAATTTCAGCCTCTGGCTTCAATGAGGACAGCAGCAAGCTCATACATGTCTAGGTTAAAATCACTGTGTTCAAAGATCTAGTACACAGTTTGCGTCTATGCTTTGCTAAAAACATGCTTACAGTTTATTTGAGGGCTTAAGCAGGATTTTAAAGATATGCAGGCCTTTGGAAAGCCATCCAATGCAGGATGAATTTCACTCTTTCACAGAGGTAGGAATACTTGATTTGCAGATAACGTGTGAAGTAGCTTGTTAGTTATAAGACATCAAGCAAGTGCAAAGTATCTGGAGCATACTGACTGTGGGCAATTTAAACAGTAACAAAAGAAAAATAGATTAAACATTTTAAGTAACTAAATATATAGATTAAATAGTTGTCTCACACAAAATATCCAACCCCACATGAACCCCCCAAAAAGAACTGAAGTAATTGACATGCTGGTTTAAACTTCCATAATTTCAAAACATGAGTGAACAAAATGTTGGAGAAGTTTTTGAATGCAGACATAGCATTTGAAGATGATTATTAGGGCCGGTTTTACAGTTCTGTGAGCACACTGGAGCCTGGTGCGGCAGGAGTCCTGCCTGGGAGTGGCGGCCCAAAACACTTTGTTCTACAGGAAGGATTTGCTGAGCAAGAAGCAAAATGGTGGCCTTTTAAAATGACTGGACCTGTAAAGGTCATAGTATCAAATATCAAACAAAATGCAATTAATTCCCTGATTTACATATTTTTTTGCCTGTTCAACCACAATCATGCAGCTGCTCTTCTCTAGTCAATGGTCTAGTCAATAGTCAATTAAGTCAACTAGAAAACCAGTAAAGATTTACTAAATTGAGGTTTAACTGTTTTTGTGGCCAAAGTCCACTGAAAAAGTTTCCTAAATTGTGAAACAAAGGATGCAATAAAAAAAAAAAAAGAAAAAAAACAAACAAACAAACAAAACAACTCAACACATGATTGCAAAACAGGGGAAATGCTATATATATATCCCTTTTAATATTTGTATTTGCCTGAAGTTCAGGTGACTAAACTTCTGTGAAGACAAATGGCCAGCACTATACATTCTAGAAACCAATTAAGCCTATCTCTGTTAATGGTCACATCCTTGGGCATTTCCTGCAGATCCACTCACTACACACAGATTTTCCTCTTTGCCTAAATAGCTTGGCGAAATAAGAAATGCTGATTGAGCCAGTAATACTGTACAGCCAATAACACGCTGCCAGCCTAGCCTTCTATAGGGTTTGCTGCCAGGGAATTTGAGTCATGTAAGCCATCTAAGAAGCAGAATGAATGCTACAAATCTCTGTCAAGAAGCAGCGAGGCTTGGGTGGATAAGGTGAAAGAAGGGTGTGGAATGATTTGAATGGTTCCTGGTGCAAACAAACTGCAAGAAGTCTCTGAAGGATGCTTTCAAAAGGTTCTTACCCCTCATCCGGGATTTTTACACAAAAGAACAATCTGACTCTTTAATAAAATACTTTTTAAAGGTTTTAATGAATAAAAATTAGATTAGGTAATCAATACTTATTACTATGTTATATTTTTATCAAATTATATCCAAAAGCAACCTCTCTCATCCACTTTGTAATTTCCAGAGTGGGCTCTGATAGACATTCCCCTAAACAAAGGATGCCTGATATATGACTACATTATTGGCATTTTGTCAATAGTAGCAACTTACAACTTGTCTAATAACTGAAAGCTAATGAAAATTACCTCTTGCCAAGTCCAGTAATGTACCTAGTTACTATCTAGCATTCCCCAAACTGTAGAAATAGCAGCCCTATTTTGCTGTACTGTAGTATACTTTTGGAAAAGAACCAAAAGATTGCCTTTGTAATTGTCGTTCAAGTCAAAATGAAATTAAATATGTCACTCGCTTTTGAACTCCTTGATGATTTGGACTTGAAATTAGCACAAGTACAATGTAGCTGGAAGGCAATATGGTCACTTATTATTTTTATGGCTTACCCAAGACAATCTTTAAACTAAAACTGTCTTTCAGTTATTCAAGAAAAAAGATATTTTTTTTCAGAATGCAATGAGTTTATAGCCAGATCTATGATTTGGCAACTCATCCAGACTTTATGTATTATGTAGAGAAATTATTTTGTGAGATCACCCTTTTTTTGTCAACAGAAATCTGAAACATAATATTATTTAATGTTCTGAATTTAGTGATGAAAGTTGACTTACTACATATATTGGACAGCACTGATAAACAGTCATATAGTACAGGCTGTGGTAAGTGAAATTCAGCCACAGCATCCTAGCAAAATGCCTTAACTATGACTTGTAAAACTAATGTCAAATTAGTATACCCACTCAATTTTCAGTACTAAGAACAGAACAGTAGCAGAAGTACTTTATACTGCTAGATCTGCTTAGAATGTTTACAGAGGTGGTTTCTGTTTGCTTGTTTGTGTCTTCCATAGGGAAAAAAACTTTGACTACAAAATATACAAGTATCTCCATTGTTTTCCATAGTTGAATATAGATACTATGATTAGAAATCCACTTACAATTAAAAGGAACAGGTTTCACACAATATATTCCATCATTAATATTCTATATTGTTCACGCACAGAGTGACTTGCAAATTTAACAAGTAGAACATTTACTGATTTCAAGTTTACATTTCCAAGCTTCCACTTTGCTGAAAAATTTGTATGTTCAGACCAAAAGCAGTCCACCCAATGCATCCTGCCCAGAAACAGGAAAGAGACAGCTAACATGAAATAAAAGGTGTTTGCTTTTTTTTGTAAAAACCAACCAAACAAACAAAGAGAACCACAACGAAACAATGTAACGCATTACTTCCTTACATCACAGAAAACATTCTTAGCTGTTAGAGTTCTCTGTTAAAAAGGTAAGAGACAAGAAAAAGAGGATGAAAAAAATATTTTTGCAATATGGTGCATTCCTTTCGCCATCCATTTGCTGAACATATAACCCAACATCAGTGACAAGAGAAAAATCAAACACATTTGTTTGACAGAGCAAATGGGGTCCATAAAAGGTGAAGCAAATATTTTTGAACACCAGCTGGAAAATATTCCATTGCGGTAAAATTGGAAGTATGCACACTAAAAAATGGCTGGGCAGATGAGAAACTTCCAAGTCTCGTGAGAGCACTCAGACCACTTGCTGCACTCTGAGTTAAGCTATGTTTGGAAGCCACCTGGAAGCACTTTGCTTTGACAGCATTCTAGAACCAAAAGGAAGATGCTTTTCAAACAACAGACACAAAATTAAATACATCTTTCAGAGGAATTGCCTGCAGGATGGCATAACGAGTTACTGTAAAAGGACCAAAAGAGATAGGCTGTTTAGCAAAGAAACTAAGTATTGTGATGTTTAAGGTCTGATGGTCTTCCAGGCAACTCATGAGAACAGAGGTGTCTGGTCAGCAGGATGGGATCTGCAGGTCTGAATCATGGTCACTACTCTGACCAGCTCCAGGAGGGAACATGTCATTGCAGGCTCCTGAAAGGCTCCTCCTGATCTAAATTCAGTCTTGAAACTTTGATTTTGAGCACTTTATAACACAGCATAATCTAAATGTAAGTCAATGGGACAAAGAGGTATTTCTCTGCTCTGAGGTTTTCTTTTCCTAATGAGCAAAGAACAACTGCTTTTTTCTATTAATTCTAAATATTCTTTGTTGGAATTATCTAGTTTTTGTTTAAAAGTCACTGTCCTAATTGGTGGTACAACAGCTGACAAAAACTTGTCTTACTGTAAACCAACACTGTTTACTAAGGAAAGGATATTTCCAGGAAGTGTTTCTTATCCTTGAAGCATTTTATAACCTTAAAACAATTCAGACTGGATCTCATATTCAGCAGTGAGTGCTGTTCAAATACAATTCCTCTCTCAGGTTTACAACATCCCATTACTTTGCTACCAGTTTTTGCTTTCGCATTTCTACTCCTTGCCACCCTCAGTGGCTGCTGTGTACCCTCATCTACATGCATCTCATTTTCAGTTTTGTGAAACTTGAAGATATCCTTAGCTTACCACAAAAAAAGAAAATACATACTCTCAGCCTGCTTTTAGGACACCATTGTGGTTTTGTGTGCTAAACTCGGACTGCCATAACACAAACACGTCACTGTCAGTGTTCTGGCAAGTCCTGCATCCTTCTGTACAGCCTCCTGCTTTGCCCTATCACCTAGGGCTGCCAAACTCACGCTGGCATGAGACTATTACATAGAAGCCGTGAATACCCTTCATTTACAAAAAGAAATCCCAAACCTGTCTCATCCCCACTTTCTCCCTGCTTTTATGGTATTGCTACGGAGAAAAACTTCCCTTTGCCCAGTCACATTTTGTCCCTGACTGCCTTTGAAGTTTTTTTCTGAAGGCAAAGAGCTTCTGTGTAAAATACCCACCAAACAAATAACATCCTGTACTCTCACTCCTCCTCAATACAGTTAAATGTTTAAGCTTATGTGGTGAAAATTCTTGTACTTGTGAGCATTCAAAATTTTAATCATAATTTCTTTGACATTCAGAAATAAACAGTGTGTGTAAAGTGGCATCCTTTAGAAAGCAGAATCCCAATCAAAAAGATACAAAGGCAAGGGAAGGCTCAGTTCCCTGCTAAATTCATTAAAATGGGAGCCATCAGAATTTAGCAGCACTGATAGGTTTATTTTCATGCCTGCCTTCACTCTGTACTTTGGCAATTCCCCCTAAAAGAACTAAATCTGCAGGTGGTTTCAACACCTTCTCCCACCCCTAAAGACTGAAAAAAACCCCAACAAAACTCCACCACACAGAAAACCCTGGTACCCTTACATTCAACTAAATGGCATTAATGTTACCTTAACAGAAGCAGCCTCGCTTCTAGCACTTTCTCCTGCCCTAAAGCAGGGAACTTTATTACATCAAAGTTCTTGCTAGAGTACAAGCTGCAGTCATTATTGTTTCATCATCACATGCATGCAACTCTGGGATAACGGTATCAAAGCATGAACGCCTGTGTGCCGAGTATAGCTGACCATGGGTCTGAAGGGCAATGAACACAGGAGAAATACGGCGAAAGGATTGATATCAGATAGTTACGCACATGAACTCATGCAGTTCTTGGAAGGCCTAAATAGCTGCAACGTTTTATGGATAAATGCACTTAACATCTGTTGGTACCAAAAAAAAAAGAGCCCTGAGGGTAAGTTTCAAGAGGTGAGTTTTTCAGATTGCTTCAAGAAGAATCTTGTCTGTGGTGGTCGCCTCTAGCACGAGCCAGCTCGAGACAGGAGACTTTGCTCACTACAGCGTAATTTCTCTGGTAAGGTTAATCACACTCTTTCCAGTTATTATGGAAACCCTATCAGGCATGTTTGACTGTTATAAACACCACCAGTCTATTACCCACGACAGCAACAATTTTCCGAGATGTCAGTAAATCACCGTATCCCAGCTGTGTGCCAGCTCTTTTTGGCACTTACTCGTTGAACTGAATTCCTCATGCAAGAGGTGTTTGTGTGAGGAGACAAGGAAGTGTTCTCAGCTTGCACTAGCGGCAGGAGGGAAGGCAGCACTGAATGAAAATGATAGGTACAGGGATGAAGAACTGGGGTGATCCTGAAAGATAGAGATGAAAAGTTTGGACTTCATTCAATTGAAAAACTAGATTTGAGAGAAAGAGACTCAAAGGGAAAGGATATATGGCCAATATAAAAGGCAAGGAATGTAAGACATTTAACATCTTCCTTAATGATCTCAATGATGAAGCAGAAGGTACCCTCAGCAAGTGTGTTGATGACACAGACTGATGACACTCCCTGCAACTGGGAGGAGTGGCTGATAAGCCAGAGGGTCACACTGCCATCCAGAGGGACCTCAACAGGCTGGAGAAATGGGCTGACAGGTACCTCATTAAGTTCAACAAGGAAAAGTGCAAAGTTCTGCACCAATATTATACTGGGAGTCACCCAGCTGGAAAGCAGCTTGGCAGAAAAGGACCTAAGGGTCCTGGTGGACACAGAGTTGAACATGAGCCAGCAATATGCCCTTGCAGCAAAGAAGGTGAATGGTATCCTAAACTGTATTAGAGAATCCATACAGCCACGTTAGAAATTGACTGACTTTATCTGCATGTAAGGTTGGGAATAAAAAAATAAAAAAAATAATAAAAGAAGCAAGGAAAGAGACAGCAAAAGTTTGAATGTTAGGACACAGAGGCTTTCTTTCAGCAGAAGCAGCAATCAGAACTGGACAAACTGGAAGTACCTGAGTATGCATGCAAATATGACAAAAGACTTAGAAAAATCAAGGGTCATTTTATAGCCAGAAGTCTATAACATGAGAATTATGGCCTGGTAAATACTGAGAGATTATATATCAGAAAGGAAGATTTTTTGGAGAAAGATCTTATGCTCCTTTTTCCCTGCCCAAATTTATTCCGAATAAATGAGATACTTCTGAGCACTGCAACCATAACGTGAAGCAGACTTAAGGCCTGTGAATATTTGTGGGTTTTTACCTCACCCTGGGTGACTGAGATAGGAAGGTCACTTTGATACAGCAGAACTTCTTGAGCAGGATCAATCCTACTCTTGCCAGTTACTGTGAGAGAATCCTCACATGTTTGCCTGTCATAGTCAACACAGGTCTCCTAGTGATAAGACCATGTCTCAGAGATAACAGGGAATCACAGCCATAACCCTTCTGTCTGCCATCTAGACACTAATCTGAGGAGAGGAAGCAATCTTCAGAATGAAAAAGAGCCGAGAGATACAATGAAAGAACAACCCTGATTTACTTCATTTATTAGATGTGGAGCAGAACCACATAACATGCAATTACACCTAAATCATAAATGAGACTGGGCACTGTATGGAAAGACAAGCTATAATTACTGGGTAGCTATTGCACAACATTTTAATGGTAAATGGATGTATGGAATAAAACTTCCTCAAAACAGGCCCCCAAAAAGGAATTGTGGGTTTGGGCTTTTTTTTTTAATTATTTCTCTGACACTATCTGTTTATGCTCATGGTCTTCCCAAACAATACTAACAGTCATCTTAGACAAGACCTTCTTCAAGGTGGTATCGTACATAACTCCTCTAGTACTTGTTTGGTTATTTTAGCACCATATGGGTCTGTTGATGTGAATCCAAGAAACTCTATTGTTCTTTATTTGTTTAGACTTCCCATTTGTATAGAAATCTGATCAAAAATATTATCTAGGAAGAGATAAGTGTATTTCCTTGTTCCCCAAAGCCACTATTACTGTCATAATCCCAAGAGACATACCATAGGAGTATTAAAGAACGCTTGTGATCAAAGTGAGCAAAAGAAAAAGGGTCCCAGTCCACCTACAAAATCTAAGAATTATCTGAAAATGATAAATTATATTCTTCTGAAGACAAGTCTTTATTACAAGCTTATTTGAAGGCCACAAGCAGAGTCTTACTCTGCTCACCTCCAACCCCTTCACAGCAGGAATAGGTTGAGCTGTATTAATCTTAATTTCATACACGGCCATAAAGGATAGCTGAAACCAGGAGTTATTCTTGAAATTCCTTTCCTTGGTAATAAAGTAGGCAGTTCTAGAAAAAACCTTGCGGTCTCAATGACTCGCAGTTACTGATACTCTACATCTTTCTGCATTGAAATCCTTCCCCTCTGCTACCCCAGGAAGAATGGCTGACTTGCCTGAAGACATCTGATATAATTGGAGTGTTCATCTCATTTATCCTGTCCAACACATACAAAGACTTACTTTCCCGTCCTTTCATGAACTACTTCAGTGCACCAGATGATTTTTATCCCTTTCTATGGGATTTGAATTTACTGTTCAAATATTTTCAATATCTCACTGCAATAGTTCTGAATTGACCCAACTGAGTATCTGACTTCAGAGCTTGCTTTCCTTGCCCGAAATGGATTTGAATCTTGATTCCTTCCACTTTTCCCATGAGAAAGCTCATGAAGTGTGTTACCTGACAGGAGCCCTTGCTGGCAAGAAGGTTTTGAAAAACAAGTGGAGGCTGTTAGAATGACAATCAGTCTGTGATTTTCTTCTTACGTTATTGTTTTAAGGGCCTGCATAAGAGGAGCAAGATGGCTACACTCCTGTTTACCTGAACCGGAAAGGTGGTCGTCACCAACAGAATGAAAAGGCAATGCCATTAAGTAGAGAACTCTCTTGGTAAAAAAAAATGACTGATTGCCTGGTAGAACAGACATGTTTAACTTCAGCAGTGACAGAGCTACATGATGAGGAATTTCTGGCTTTTTAAATTTTGAGTGAAGGTTTGGCACAAATAAAGTTAGAAAATTACTATCTAAGCAGCTCTTTATCTTCTGCTGATTTTTTTTCCAGAATTCCTTTCCAACCACTCCTTAAGCTGCCACAACAGCTGGGAGTGATGACCTGGGCATTCTGCAGTGATAACTGGAAAAGAAAACCCAGTCATTAAGTCACAATAATCAACAGCAGCAGTTTGTGACAACAGCTAGGTATTTCCTCCATTACTTGTGTGCAGCAAAAATACTATCTTTCTATTGTTCTCTCTCAAGCAGTCTGGGGAAGAGATGTAAATCTATTGGCATAGAAATGTTCTTGTTTATGCAGGCATTGATGTCGCAAGCATGATTTTACATTTATATGCACTTAGGCAAAAGCGTGTGGTCAGGTCAGTTTGGTTTGGGGTTTTAGGGCTTGCTTGGTGTTTTTACTTTTTCTTTCTTTTCTTCCTGCAGACTTGGCTGTTCCCTAGCTATGGTTTAGTCTGCTAGTATGCCTGTGCAAAGGAAGTGGGAATCCCTTGGGAATTATGTGAGTGTACAGCTGCGTGCCCCAGAAGTCCAAGCCACATTTATGGTCCATTCTTCTTGGTTCTGATCTTTCACACTGTACTCTGCTGAGAGGAGCAGGCACTGAAGATTATAACCACAGCTGCATTTCAGGAAGGTGAGAGTGAAATGTGTGTTCATACCATAAATCTATTAATGTATGCCCCTTTGGGATAGCTGTCCTCCAGTCTTGCCTCACTTCTAAAACTAACTCTGTCTGTAGGGACCAGTTTCATTGGTGCCATTCATGTGGCAAGAAAGAACCACAGCCTGAAAAGCAGAAGAGGTACAGAAGTGGCTCAGTTTTGCAATAAAAGACAGGGCTGGTGAAGCAATAGGTAGGTGTTCCTTTACATGAGGCTCTACTTTCTTTTCATTTGCACATAAAGCAAAGCTGCTTTCTTAACCTGCTTTTGTTCCAGGTCAAGAAACAGTTGGAGCAACAACACCAGCTCCAACTCAGTCCTGTTTCATTCTGATCCTGTCAGGGAAAAGTGATCAGGTATGCTCCTACCCAGAATGGTCTGCAAAAGAAACTATACTGTGTGTACAGAGGTAGCTGAGCTTCCAGCTGAAACATCAGAAGAGCTGGAAGAAATTATCTTTTCTTTTACCTCTCCTGGCTTTTCCCATGCTCATTTTTTTCTCACTGAAGACTTCAGAGTGCTAGCAACATAACCATGTCATTGCAAAGGGAAGAAGAGGCAAAAAATTAACCGCCTAAAAGTAAAACGCAATTTTAGGACACAACCAGGAACTAGATAAAACTTTCCCAAGGTGCTGTTCTAAAGAACAATTTAAGATGTTAGAAAACCTCTCATAAAAACACTGCCAAAAAATTGATTTGATAAGAAGCTGTGAGTACAAACATAAAAATGGAGGGAATGACAGGGTGTGGGGCATTCCACTGCTGCTGCATCTGACCCTGGGAAGTCACAGATTTGTGCATCTATTGGGAGAAAAATACTTCCTATGGGTAAAATTCATGTGGCTCTGAAAATAGCAGGTCTGATGCCTATGTTGTTTAGAGGCAGTGCAAATTCTCTTCTGGAAGCTCACAGATAAGAACAGTTTCCTCAGAGAAACCAAGATAAATCTTTGCTTCTCTTGCACATCTCAGATTCTGCCCTAAATGACTGAGGGAAGAAGGCTGATTAGAAGAAGAAGAAAAAGCTTCAATTAGCATACAAATATCTTGGTAATCAAGCAATAATAGCAAAGGAAATGCAGAAAAAGTACATGACAGTTTAATGGGGCATTCTTAAAATATTATATTTTGTAAAGTTTATCGAAGTGTGTATATGACAGTTTAATGAGGTTTTGCTAACGTATGATATTTTCAAGGTTTGCTTGAGTATGGCAGGGATTCTTTATATTAATGAATTGTGACCAGGGTTTTGCTTTTTCGTTCAAAGGAAGTCACAGTTTCTGCACATACTCACTAAATCGCACACTACAACTCATTATTTTCCTTACAATTTCTTTTCTTTATTTCTAATTTAAATACATGCGGTGTTGTTTATCCCTTTCCTTTATATTTGCAAATGAAATGACACAAAGAGGAAGGGCTATCCTTTGTAATATGAGCTTAACCATAGAGGCTAAACTGTCTAAAATAAGTTTTTTCTGTTATGAATAGCTCAGTACATGCTATTATGCATCAAGTACCTTATGAAATTACTCTGTAGACACCAATTACTTACACAGTACATAATGCATTTTTCTGCTAGGTAAAATTAAGTCTCAGCAATGAAATCACCATGCCTAACAATTTGCACAAGAAAAAGGGAAAGAGGATACGTAAATTAGTGGAACAAACGAAAACCTTATCCCTATATGCTCTGATTTCAGTCAAACCTTAAATCTTAGCAGAAGTGAGTTTGGTGGTCTCAGAACTGAAATCACCATGCCCAACAATTTGTGCAAGAGAAAAATAAAAAAGCATACATAAATTGGTGGAACAAACGAAAGCCCTTTCCTGCTACACTCTAATTTCAACCAGCTCTTAAAACCTTGTGGAAATGAGTTTGGTGATTTCAGCTGAATTTCACAGTTAGCATCAGAAAACTAGTTTCAATTATTAGCTACAATTTCATTTGATTAAAAGCCCCTAATCTGGAGAGGCCCAGGACTGTGCTAGCTTGTAAATTAAGTTAACATTTTCCTTCACCTCAAGACAGGAGGATTGCTCAGAGCTAGGATTCAATGCACAACGTGTTTTGTAAAGATAAACAAGTGCATTACATTACTGTAATGCTTTAACCTTCATGAGCCACAAAGTATTCCTCTCAAAATATTTAAACGGTGTTCTCTGATTGCTGTTAAGGATCCACCATACTTAGGAAAGTCTGGAAAGCAGGAACAACTCAGTTTTTATCAGAGGCCTCTGTCAATGTACCAGAACCTGGACCTACAGCACCCTATTATGCTGTCCCCTTCTCCCTCCACCACACACCCACAGAAGCAGGAGGAATGTGACAGAAGCTAAAGCACTAACATCTTGACATAGATCTAGTGACTCTTCTTTCCCACCCTCACATTCATTTGAGCTAGAGGATATGTTTAAATGCCATTGAAAAGAGACAGAAATGTTTCACAGAAGTCTGAAATACATGACTCCTCCATCAACATCCATCTACCCCAAATTTAGAAAAAACCTCAAGTGATATAGTAGAAAGTTTGCTTTTGTATAAAAGTTAGTGTTTGAAACTGAATTTCTTGTACCTATAGTTTATAGCAAAATTCCAGCTCAAAAAGCCCATCTTTTGTTCTTTCAGTTAGCCACAAAAATGCCTGTTATATGGAAGACAGCAGTGAACAGACAAAAGGTGCACCTTTGGTCATTATGCCCTAGAATAACTTAAGAAATGTCACTCAGGATTGGTGCTGGGTGCTCTGCACTGCAATGGGGGAGTTAAATCTCTTTTTATTCTTCTTAATGTAATAAAAATACAAAGAAGAGTGAAAGAAACCGTGAGACATCAACTGAGAATAAAAACATCTGGCAAGATCCAGGACCCACTTGCACTGGCAGCCTCTCGTTTATGAATGCTCCCAGTGTCCATGGGTAACTTCGGACCTTGCCACTGTCTGGTGCAACTATTTGACAGAACAGTCACAGCCCAGCACTTCACTACCAAAAAATGGAGAGAAGGAAAACAACTACAGTAAATACAATGTTTTTTCAAGTTATTACCCTAGCAACTTGCAAGTCTTGGTGAAATCATACATCCATAAGATTATATCACTTGTAGATCAAAGCCAAAGAATTTGAAGGGCATTAAACTGCATAAACTTGGCCTACAGATAAAGTTAAACTGCAGCTACTTTTACAGTGGAGGCATTTACAATAAAGTTTTCTATTCATTTCAATACTCTGTATTACACTATCATTCTGACTTTTTTATGTATGTGAGTGTGTGTGCATGTGTTATTCATCTGGACAAGATCTCTTTTTACCAGGAAAAACAGAAAGTATGGGATTTATTGCTATAATGAAGTTCTTTCAAATCTCTGTTTTCTCTCTCTAAAGGACAGGAGGATAGGCATTCATCTCATCAGGCAGCTTATTAGGATTAGAACTGAGTAAGACACCACAGAATGTCAAGCCTATCAGTTACTAAACATGCATCATACAAACTTTGTCTTTGCGAGAACCTCTGCTCTGCATTTGTCATCCACCTGAATAATTAACAAGTACATGCTGCCTGCCAGCAGCTTAGGGAATTAATTTTCCCAGATTAAATGCAGATCACGTCTGCAAAAATCTCAGACCACACACATACCGCACTACTACCTTTCAAACATTAAAAGGCAAGGAAACAAGTTTTATTACGGTCGCAACTGAACCTGACCTAAACTTATTTATTATATGTCTGACTCCATAATTGTTATGAATTGGTCAGAGGGGTTTAACACCCAACTAATGCACCAAACTGAGGTGGAACTCTCTTCAGTTAACATGAGGAGAAGCTATTTAAATAAATCTTCCTTTAAACACTCTTCTTCTAAACAGTTGCTTCACTGTTAAATACTACTGTATTCCCAAAATCACAGGGAAAAGCTAATGTCTGTAAACACTGAGGGTTTTTTGAACTTGAAGTCTTTACCCTAGGCTCCTTAAAAATTGACATACGGATGATAACCACATCATGCAATAGCATGTATATTAATGCCAAGGACTGAGAAACAAATGCAGTACCTCATTACCTTATTTTTTCTACATCCTAAGATAACACTTGCCACCATCTCAGAGACCTATTAAAGGCTGGGTTACATTTGCAATGAAAGATAGAACCAATTATCAGAAAAAAGATGATGGAAAACATCCTTTTTCACTATGCTTCATGAAAATCATAACTGCACTGTAATTTTAAATGATTTGTCTTGTAACATTTTTAAGAAGGAATCTGAACAGACAAAGGATTGAGATTTACAGCTTCCAGGATAGTCTTTCTGAACTGCCATCCCTCAATGTACTGAGAGCTAAGCAGCAATACTACTATTTGCCATGAACCTCTACTAGTTCAGTACTTTAGGAGGACAACAATCCCAAAGAAGTTAGAAATGTCCACAAGGAAATCTGCAATCATTGTCCCAAAACTCAAAGGCCAGGAAACAAACCAAACACACACGAGCTTAATGCTGTCGGTTTCTTTTGATGTGAATAACAGAAGAGCCTATGTGAAAGGGAAGACTCCATAAAGGAGAGCACTGCAGCAAAAGCATCCCATATCAGATAAGTTTTCTCCAGTTTTAAGAGGTTTTATGATGTATTATAATAAACTGTTTCTATTTACTACATAAAATGTTGTTATATTTTGGATCTACAGCTCCAAAATCTTTCCATTTTCATAGTTACTATCAACAAATAAAGCGATTACCATTCTTGTGACCTACATTAAAAACAACCAACTTAATGTGAACAAATTACCAGTTAATCATCAGAGTAAACAAAAAACTATTAAAAAACTGCATTGAAGTCCAGTACTTATTACATTGCTAAACATTAATGCAATCATCTACACAAAAATCATTATCTCTTTTATTCTTTGCTCATTAATAATCACACCCTCAGAAATAAATATTTTGCATAAAATTAACATACTGTATTCATTTATATGTCTTTCCATTTTTGAGAAAAGTAACAATTTTTAGGTCTGCAATGTTACAAGCATATACTTCATCCAGGGGAATGAATGAATGAATGAAGAGACAGGGCAGTTGTTTTTGGTTTTTTGTTGGTTTTTTTTTTTTTGTTGTTTTGTTGTGTAGTTGTTTTTTAATTCATGTTCTCCATGTTTAATATTTTGCTCCCGTTATTGAAATTTAAATTAAAAAGCCTTGGTATTGTCCACAGTAGAGACCTAGTTCTAACCACAGTATGCCTATCACTAGCAAACTAAAATTGAGGCCCTGCCCTTGGCCCTGGGGCTTAATCTCTGGGTAATGCTGGAAATGTTGTTCCATGCATGGATTAGCAAATTAAAAGAAGTTACAAACCTCTACTGTGACTTGCCTAACTCCTGCAGTCCCTCATCATCCATAGTTACAGCACTAGGTTTAGGCATTTTGAAAAGACATGGCAGGAAAAAGCAAACTGATAGGAAGATTTCTGTTAACCACAAACTGGAACTACCTATGGCAAAACCCGAAGCCACAGCAGTAAACATGCGCAAATATTTTATTTAGAATTAGTAGACAACATTAAGAACTACCAGTGAGTTCCTTTTGTCAGATGTAACTGCTTTTATATCATAAAAACACCTAACAAAAACCCCTGTGACTATCTAGCAAGCTAGATCTGGTTAAATATACCATTACTGAGAAATCTGGCAAATAAAGATTACTATATAACAAATGAATCTTTTTTTCCCCCCCCATTACTAATGAAAAGCTAATATGCAGTTCAAGCCTCCTGAAATTTTGTTTACAACAATGTTTTAACAGAACATTCAAATTGGTTAGCATCTTACATGGCACAATACACAAGTTTTATGGATGCTTTTATTAAAATTTTGATACTTATTGATCTCAAAATAAATGCATGTATAATAAAATGCTATTATTATTTGCCTATTATAGGTAATGTTCTTTTAAAAAAGTAACATATACTCCATTTAACACTTTTTATTTTGTTGACTATTCTCAAGGGAAAAAAATAATGTTACGCATCAGATTTTTTTTTTTTTTTTTTTTTTTTTTTTTTTTGTTAGGGAGGATGTATATAGAATATGCTGTTATATAGACTTTGGGGATACTGAATGTAAACCCTTTATGTTTGCATATTTAGAAACACAAAATTTAACACATCTGGCAGAAAGTTGCCCAGAATCTTAATTTTAGTTACTTCACTGTTCAACTTATCTGAGAAGGGGTTATTATATTTTAAGGAGAAAAATATTTGCTTGAAAGTTATGACAAATATGCACATGGTTCTGTCTGTTCTAAAGTAATTTCACCTGAGCATCAGCATGCACTATACCCAGCTGAAGTCTGAGGTACAAGAACGAAGCTGAAGCACCGGCATCATCTTGCCATAATTATGAGAAAATAAAAATTGCAAGAAGTGGATTTCAGTATGACTGGTGAAATAACCCAGTCATTCTGTTCCCACAGCTTTTCCAAGAGGAAATACCATCTTGAACTGGCAATGTACACCCACCTGATGTGAGCGTGACTGGAGGTATCATCCATAACCTGATAGGAACTTTTTTTTTTTTTTGGGGGGGGGAGGGTGCAGTATTATTTTTTTTTTTTTTTTTTTTTTGGGGGGGGGGCGTGGGGGCAGGCCAGTAGTCAGTCATGGGAACCAGTAGTCCCACAGGCTGGTTCTACAGAAGACTGTAAGGACAAAGGGCTGTCCTTCAATTTCCTGACCAAAACAGCAGAATGCCTGGTGAGGCTGCATTTACCCAGCAAGGTGAGCTTCATTATTTAATCAGAACCATGTTTTAGACAGACACACAAACCACTATGCATAAAAGCTGTAAGAAGAGAACAATTCTCTGGATTGGAAAAGAGTATATGCTTTGCCATTCCAAATAATTAGATTTTGAGCATTGATTTCATACAGTGATTACCATTACGAATCTTTTACTTCCTCTGACAATAATATAACACATACTACTTTCCTCCTCTAGTACCAGGATCACTTAATCAACTGAAGACTGGTGGCAAAATTACAGGCAGAGACTCAACCGGCTAGCTTGAGAGTCAACTAGGAAAATTCAAC
The DNA here is from genome assembly GCF_963210335.1 of Falco punctatus. NCBI lineage: Eukaryota > Metazoa > Chordata > Aves > Falconiformes > Falconidae > Falco > Falco punctatus. The sequence continues at coordinate 12,668,029 of NC_137587.1, forward strand.
CAGGATTATAGCCTCTCCAGACTTTGTGTTAACTAGTGCAAAAAGTCCTCTGGGGTTTTGTTTTAGTTTGTTTGCTTTTTCCCAGTCCTTCCACTTATTTATAAGGACCATGCAGCATTTATCTTAAGAACCTTGTAAGCAATGATAGCGGGTGCCAAACATGGTGTGTATTTACAAGCCAGACCTGGCCTAACAAGTGCTAATGGTTCCTCTGTTCTATTACACAGTTATACTTCTTGCCTGTCCTACACAAAGCACTTGAGGTGCAGAGGGCAATTCAGTAGCAAAATCCAGCCAGACCACTGATTTTTCTGCAAAGAGTCCCAGCAAGGGTCCCACTGTGCAAGGACTGTGATGCTGATTATGCAATATTGACATCTTTCTACTAGGAAGTTGACTGGGACCACCAACTCATTTCACACAGGCCATCCAGGAGCCATCAGATTATAATGGGTTTTAGTTTCCACCCACCTGGGCTACATTCAAACTAGTGACCTAAGGTGAAGGTCTCCACATCCCATTACCAAATCCTCAAGCCATTTAGTATCCTCGTGTAGTAAGCTTTTCCCTGCAGCATAAAGTTGAGAGACAGTAAAAATCTGTCTATATCTGAAATCTGTTCTCAATTGCATGGTCAGTCAAAGCCTTTCCATGCATGTACATAGATATGAATTTTCACATATGCATTTGGCCGAATATTTTTTTCGGTCAACACAAAAAGGCTGTGCAAGGAGAAAAAGATAAAAACTAAAATACAATATTTTGCCATAAAAACTGAAATTGGTTATATAAAGAAAAGTTAGTTATTGGTATTATTATATATTAAGTCTCTGCATGGTACTAATAAAAAGAATAAACCATCAGCTCAAATTTGAAAAAATGTTAATAGTAATTCAAACAAAATTAGCAGTATTATCAAGACATTAAAGTATATCTATTTTTAATAAATTAAAGACCAAGCTACACGTAAAGTATATGTTTAGCATTATTCACACACAGTGTATTTTCTGTTCGCTAATGCTAGTCTTTTTAATACACAGTTTAAAACATTAGGAACCGTAAATTATCTTGTGTGTTAAATATGCCAAGTACTACAGAAGTGTTAATTAATGTATTATTAAAGCAGTTTTTAGGAGAAGTGAGAAGATATTTTAAGCAGTATGGGTTTCAATTAGAGTAAATGCATATACATTTGTAATGAGTTTAACAATTTATTTTAAATGATCTTGCACTAAATAATATAAAAGGGGTTTTTTGGGGGAATGGGGGATTTTAATGTGGGGGTTTTTTTTATTTTATTTTAAACAAACATACCAAATACTATGCTAGGTTAAAAATACTTTCTCTGTAACATTCAGCCTTGAATTAATCAGATAAAGATGAAAGTGAAGAATTTTGCCAACAGTGTTTCTTACTAAACTCACTCAGTTATGCCTTTCAGCCTGGTATATTTTATATGAAGGATATCTTGTTAAAACAACTGTTGAAGGCAAGTCATGTCATATCAACCACACACCATACCCTATGGGAGCTCAAATATTCCAAAATCTATGTTAATATAATCCTGCCACACAATTCAACTAAGGAAATACAGCAGGATTTAGTGACATGCAAGACTTCCTATAAGTACCACATTATCTATATGTCTTCCAGAAATGAGGTAAAGCCATAGCGAGGATTATACTGAATCAATTTAGGAAGGTAAATATTGTTAACAAGCACCATAAAATAGCCTAGTAGATGATTCTAATCTCTATTTATCAACTAACAAGTAGGCTGCACTTCTCAATGCAGCTTCCAACAATATATCTGTAGGACAGCAATATTCTCTGGCTCAAGAGACCAATGCAACTTCTCAACAAGGGGTTTGCAGCTTTCTAATACAAGATTTACTATGCATTATGCCGTGTATTTCCACCATCCTTTTTCAAAGTGGTTTTAAAAAAAAAAGTATGCAGCTTCTTGCCTATCTAAATCTTTTGTGTTTTGCCCTGGTCATAAAGACTAAGTACATACAGACATAAGCACATAAAGACTAAGCAGGACATCTAGAATCTCTTTCTAGAATACTTCCTGGAAAGACAGAGTATTGCTTGTTGTAGGATTTTGAACCTCAGAAACACCACACTTCTACAGTCATTTAGGTTTTGCTGAAAAAGAAAATGAAACAGGGGACCAGAGGTGGTCTGACAGAGCTACTGGAGTTAACTGGTTCCTTGCTACTACTCTGTGTGACACCCAGAACAGACCGAAAACTTCCACATTACAGGGTCCAGAAAGGTGGAGACAGAAATGGTCACAGAGATGCTTAAGAATTTTAGTATGCTAGGCAATTATGAGTCCTTGCCAAGAAAGTCTTATTTTGTTTATTATTTGGGCTAGACCCCAAACCACTTTTTTTTTTTTAATTAAGAAAAAAGCTAAACAACAAAAACTTGGCAGAGTCAATTCTCCTGTTTAACCAGGCCACTCAGCAGGCTGACATTCAGCTTTTAGACTGTATTTTTCAAAATATTTTCTCTTTACTGACAGAAGCTGCTATAAAAGATTTGTCTCAGCATCCAGCTGGTGATTGACAGCAGGGCCAGAGAGACTGCAGTAGGCTTAAGCAAGGGAAAAGAGCATTAGCTGTGCCACAGTGGTGAAGTAATATGAGGTTTACAAGCAATAATAAGGAGAGATAAAACCGCGTCCAGGACACACTTCTGAGACAAAAAAATAAAAGAACACTAATGATTCAATAATAGGCATGACATTAAAATGAAAGTCTAGAAACACAAAACAGATAAAACCAGGAAAAAAGCTTAAGATTCCATCCTGCTTTCCTAAAAATGTTTCAATGGAAAAGAAACAAATCCACCTTCTAGATCTGAAAATTCTCTACATCTTTCAGGGTACTGAAATATCAAGGATTCTAATTTTGAAGTCACAAAAAGCTGTTTTCCCTGTCTTTGTGTCTCTGAGATGCCAATATTTAAACAAATGAAACAATCTAGTTTTAAAGTTCATTATTTGATTCTAGCTCCTAACCAGACAATGAAGTTTAAGCCAAACCCTGATATATTTAACAAAAAAAATCACCACAAGCACTCAGCAGTAAACATCAGTGAGCTTAGTTTTTAAATCTGACTAATAACAAGGTAGTCTTGGGTCAGGTTTGAACATTTTTGCCGTTAAAAGGCCTAAATTTTTGCTGTTTAGAGAAGGAAGAAAACTGCACTACACAATGAGGAAACCTTTCTTCATCCAAAAGAACTCCAGAACAAATGCACAGCAAAAATCCCAAAAACTCCGAGCAGGCATAAAACAGCATTTCACCTGTGCTTGTGGAAGGGGCACTGAAGCGTTTCAACAAAGCCTTCCTCTGCTGTGCCCTGACTGACTCTGCAACTGATCATTCAATTAGCTACTTGCACAGAGCGGTTAAATCTCTCCATATGCCTTTTCTAGATGGATATGGAACTCAAAGTTCTTGTTTGAAATGTCTGAAACATCCAACAACAACTGCAGCCAGTACGTGTTCGGTGTATCTGACCAGTCTGCAAAATCTAAACAGTAAGCTGGCACACGCCAGGCCTGCCCTCCGATGCTTAGCACCGTAGCAGCTGTGGAAGACTCCTTTTCACTCACCTAGCTGTTGTGCTTGGGTTTCACTACATATACAAGCTTTTTAACCTCCTCTAGTCTGAGAAAACTGTATCACTGCCTTTCACAATTTTCTGGGCACAATGACTAGGCATGGACTTTCCCAGTTCCCCACCACCACTACCACCGCCCCATGACAGCCTACTTTATTCCTGCAAAGACAATGCTGGCCTTGTTCTCCAGCTGTCCGGAGTAGGAGCAAAGAGCTCTAACCCCTGTGGTTTTGAGCTCACCCCTTCCCGTACATGTAAATGTTGAAGCAAAAGACACAGATTTTTTTTCCACGGGCTCTAAAAACAAGTACCTTTTACTTTCGCTAGCACACAAAGCTTTAGAAAATATGGCTCTCCGGTTTCCTCATCACCCATGAGAACTGTTTGGCTTTGTACCCTCCGAGGACCACCAGGCTCTCCCCTTCACATATGCCTCTCTCCCCTCACCCCCACAGCAGTCAGCCTCCCTGTGCTGTTCTCTCCAGCCACATTCCCTCTGCCTCAGCTGACTTCCAGCTAACCAGGGACCCTGCTCCTGCACCTTGCCCAAGTTTCATTTGTCTCAGTAGGCATGTTATCCATTCATCCCTCCCGAGTCCAGGTCCAGTGAGTGAGTGTCTCTGGCTCTACAGTTTCAAAGACTCAGAGATAACATGTGCTCTTTTTTCTACTGCTCTGAGCACTCTTCCTACAGGCATGCTCTGAATCAAATGGGAATGATTTAACTTTCCTGTTGCACGTTTGCCTGTCCCTGAACATGTATACATGCACACCAGTGTGATAACTAAACTTATACCTGTCTGCAGATGTAATTGGCTATGTAGGGCAAGCTACAGACCCATATGATGATACACACACACATACTATACAATCCACATATCCAGAGGATAATTATCCTAACTAACTAGGTATTTACACTGAATTTATAAATTACAGTGAACTTCCTTCCATCACACATATTCTGTGATCCGTATGGTACAGATATTTTGTATAGACTAATTTTACACTATGACATACAGTTAAGAAAAGAGTGCAGTAGGTGTAAACTGCTACTGTTCCAATTAGACAGGATCTTATGCACCCAAGAGTAAGTGACTACGCAAGGCACAAGGCAAACGAGAGACCAGTCTTACGGCAACTGACATAGTTAAAAGTAATAGCAGCTCCCATCTAATAAAGACCCATGCATCTGAAGGAAGGTGGATCTTACTGAACTGATATTAAATCCAATCTTCCTCTGACAATCAGGAAAAACAATTTCTGGAAAAAGCCACCCAATTACTCTGTTAGGAGCTGAAAACCAGAAATGTGACCAGTGCTTTGGAAGAAAATAGACTTTTTGTCAAACCGCTTTTCACTTTGAAGAAATACTAGCAAGCCAGAAAGCAGTTTGTTGGGTTTTAAGGACATAGAAGACTAAATTACACACACACACAAAAAAATATTATTCAGGTATCTAGACTGTTTTCTTAATAGTTCTTGAAAGAAGTGAGGGCATGGGCAAGACAGTTAGAAAAAGGGTCAGAGAAAAACTCATGTACCACGCACTTATGAAAATTGATATTGCATAGTAGAACACGTTTTTAGAATATTCTCTTGTACATATACAAATCAAGGGGGTTTTCATCCGACTAAAATGAGGATTAAAAAAATCAGCATGATTTTCATATTCTAAATCTGCTTTCAAATACATCATTGAAAAGCCACATGCCAAAAAAAATCTGTAAGCCATAGCATGATAGTTCATTCTACCACAACCTTTTTCTTCACCAGTATGGTAAATTACAGCTCTGATCTAAATTTTCATATGTTTATGGAGTGGATTGTTTACTACCCTATAATAAACATTGTAACACCAGTATTTATGTTTTAATAGTATTTTTTGAGTCCCTTGCATCTGAGACCATAATCAAATTACACAGTACAGTTCCTCAATTACCTGCCTGCTTCATTATATTTACCTGTTTTTCCCTGGCAGACGCTGTTTGCAGTGCCATCTGGAACGCACACTGTGGTCTCCCAAACACAAGCCTCAAGCCAGGGGAAACATCGTTGGAAGTGATGGGCACATTAAAACCAGTATCAGGCTCCGATCTACCTATGCAAGCACTCCAAACAGCTCTACAGAGTGCTGGTGTGCCTGCCATAATGAAACATGTACCCATCATTGTAGGGCTGGAGGTTAAGGAGCAGTGAGCACAAGCAGTGACAGAGGAAGCTACGGGGATAGCATTGAATAAATGGGAATATGGGTTAGTGACAGGGAGAATTTCAGTATCAAAACATAATGGCGGGGGGGAACAACGACACGATATATAACTGCCTGTTAATAGTTACTACAGCATTTGGCCTCAAATACAATAATTTTCTGTTCTTGATGTCATCTTGCTACCTTTATGCAATATGCAACACCCATATCAACTCAAACTGTTTTTCATTCTAATGCAGATATAAAATTTTGCTTAAACACAACAATAAAGGGCTGATATTTCCATACATTGGATTTGGTCACCCAAGCTGAATTTAGTTATCTGTCAATCAAAAATATCTACAAATAAGGGTCTAAAGCAAGTCAGCCTGTAAAGCCACAAATATGGTATTGCAGGTACAACAGGAAGGGTACGATGACCATCACTAAGCACACATTTTGAGATTTACAAACTAGTCTTAGAAAAGTACATGGGAGAAGCTAAAACAATAGACAAATGTTAATCTAGAAGAAGCTATATATCAAAATATTTTTTAGTTTCACTAAATCACCTCCTCAAATATATATCTATAAACAGATAAGCCTTACACCATGCCTTTAGAGTAAGCTCACTTAGAGCACACAGAACAGCAACTCCTAGAGCAGAGGCGGCCTTGTAAAGCTCTACTTTCCCTTTGCAGAGCCTGACACCAAATAGCATTTTCTGCTACATTCCAGCTCATTGCAAACATCCTAACAGCGCATGGATAAAGAGTGTTCATAGGCAGCCAGGAGTGAGACCACATGTATCAGAACTGTAGTGTTGTCCAATAGCAAGTAACAGAAAACAAGGAAACCACTTGCAACCAAGAGCATGTTGCTGCCATGGCACCAAGTCCTAGTACTCAGATGCTTGCAAAAGCTGTATGGCCAGGGCTAACTATCCTTTAAAAAGTAGACGGGTGAGGAGACTCTACAAGCCTGGAAGCTCACAGAAGGACTCCACACCTCCTTAAACTGTTGCTGAGGAAAAGGGCACTTATCCTAATAAAAACCAGTGCATTGGAGGGTCAGCCAATTCCCACATAAAAATGATCAGAACACCTGTAAAACATGACATTTATTCACCTTTCTTATGAATTCTTAAAAGATTTGAAGAGCAGAGACTCCCTCAAATTAAGGCAGAAGTTCTATTCCTGGTTTTCAACCTAAAATAGATGATATCTGGTGTAAACTAGGGGGAATAATTAATAGTTCATTAACTTGGACTATTTTTACTCTTGTGAAGCATGCATTGCTGCAGTAGTGCATCAAAGTATCTAAGCAACAGAATGTAAAAATCTGAAGAGTAGAAAAGTCAGAAAAGTTAATGTAATTTTTGACATTCTGGAACACATTTCATTCCATTTAGTAACAATGTCAATAACTAGATTTCAGTTTAACCTCCATAAGACAGACTAGGCCTGGAGCAGTTGATTTGCTCTTCTTTTGAGATCTCACAGAAGATCTGTTTATAACATGCAAGTACACTTAGGGGGAAGGCAAGGTAAAAATAAGCCAACATCCACAATGGAAAAACCTTATCTAATGAAGTTGCCTTAACATGTTTAGTAAACTTAACAGATTTTTGCCTGTTACACAGTACCATGCTCCCATAAGATATGAAACTACCAGCTGTGAACTTCACAGCCATTCAGTAGTACTCTTTTATGGATGATTATCTGATTCCATGCCTTTTCTAGCAATTTCAATGCCACAGTTACCATTGATGCTGATGCATGGTCTGGATACATGCCTGATGCTCCCCAGGGTGATAAGAATCAGAACAGCCTCTCACTGTCACACTGGGTCCAGCATGTAACACAACCATCACCAGTAATCAAGCAGCAATGTAGCAATTCTAAAAGCATGCTGCTACCCCAGGAATCAAGGCGGCCCCTGCTATGATAACCATAAAATGCCCTCTTAGGCATAAGATCTAGGTGTTGCCCAAAGCATGCAGCAAGGCATTGTGCCTGACTAGGTTGTGATCACCAAGCCTTTCACTTCAGTTTTGGCTGAGAGATTCTTGAGGGTGGTGAAAAAGCTCAGAATACTTTTGGAAAGTTTTTGTTTACATCATTTGATTCCAAGGCAAAGGAGCTCAACCATGTGGGATTTAGCACTGTCACAATTAATCAGGCAAATCACACCATCAGCAGGATTCTACAAAGACAAAATGTGAAATAGGCAAAATATGTGAAGCAACTCAGAAGATTAGGTTTCTCACCCTTAATTCAAATCTACAACAAAAGTATCTCAAATGACAAAAAGCTTAATTATATTATGAAAAACGGGATTGATTTTTAAATGTACTACAGCTCTTGAGTCTCTTTATCCCAATGATTATTCGCTACAGAGTCACGAAACAACTAACGTCCCTTCAAATTCTACGATAGGAGTCTTATTTTGTTGAGCTCTGAAATCAAGAAAAATGAATGACTAAAATCAGGTGAGGTCTGCATTAGGAGCATTTTGCCAATAAAGCAATCTTGGTACACCAATGTGGCAAAGCACTAAGCATGTAATCAGCTATATCAGCAAAGGTCTGCTTTGGACTCATAAAGAAAATCATCACTTATTAGCAGAACAAGAAATATCAGTACAAGAATGGTTTTGCAAATAAACTAGTACCTGCTATAGAGGTTTCTGCTGATGCATCTTTGTCCAAGTGGGATACTACACAACTTAAATATCTCCAGTTGACCAAAACATACCAACATATACTATAGACTTGGCTTGTAGCCTGCTCTTAATTTTAGCTCAGTATTTCACTCAAAACATTTTGATCATTTTCTATCCCTACTGAGTTAGAAAAACCATTCAATTCAACTTGCCAAGTTAGCAAAATGTGAATGTCCTTTTCAGTATACCATCCAGCTCAAAATGTCGAGTACAGCAGCGTTCCTGAGGCAAAGAAAATACTGCTAGACAAAGCAACAGTAAATACTATACCAAAGCACATTTTTGACCAATACATTGATGAGTACTGGTCAGTGATTATACAGGTGACAAACTTCCTAGTGGACAGCCTAGCACAGGGAGCATCTGCAACTCTGGGGTGCTTCCAGACAGCCCTGGGATTAACAGCCTGCCAAACTCATTGCACCCTGCAGTGTGACGGGTTACACAAACTGTTTTACAGCTTGAAAATCTTTGTGCTGCCTTCTTTTGCCTAGACTATCTATACATGCATGGCTGAGAACCACCAGTGGAGAGTACTCTCAGAAATAGCAGATTTTCCACTGGGGAAAGGGGGAATGCAGAGCAGAGCCTCTGCCCTGGCCATGTGGAGCAGCATGTAAAGTAGCTTACATGAAAGGATATGCAGAAGAAGGGGATAGTGCTAGTGTTCCCTCTCCTAATGCTGTGATGACTGCCAGTCTTAGAGGCAGCAAAGGTAATAATAATAACAAGTAGCAAAGTCCACTGCAGTCACAAGGCTTACAGAGTTAATGCTTTAAGCATATAAATGAGTCACTGGAATTTAGCAAGGGGCTGGAAAACTATACAGGACACTTCTAGGCAAGGAGACAACTGATCAATGCATAGAAATTCAGCAGCCCAAGAACTCCACAAAGAGGTGTACGGGCCCTGGCTGCGAGTCAGCTGTGGAGAAAGCACACTGCAGTGTCACAGCCAGCTACGGACAGCTACATGAAATTAATTCATTCAGCTGCTGCTCCGTTCCCCACAGTCCATTTAGCTGACTTTTGTGCAGAGGTAGGGGAATTTCACCTTTTACATAGATGCAGCTGGAAAGACTTTGCACACAAATTATTCCCAGTACATAACACATTCTAAATAGTACAGCCTGATTAAATGTTACATGATACAGCATCTTAAACTACTCTGCATCACAGTCTGCAATCTCAAAGATGGCACAGACCCAACGTCACCTGTGAAACTACAAGACAAAGTTCAACGCAACTCTAACAGGCAAAGGTATCTACTTTCAAGAGTCTCCTGCTGCTCAACTAGCAGAAAACTTTGAAGTGTGACATCCTGTGTCTTTCCTTCTTTTTGACCAGTTTTTTTGTTTGATGTTTATGAGTAATTTACTCCCTATTTACCAGAATTTAAGGGGAAAATAATAATAATAAAAAATATATACATACATATATATATATTTGGTACATATGGCATTGTGGCTTTGTTAGGGTTTTTTTGAACATAGGATTGCCTTATACATAAAAATGACATAAATCAAAAATTGTCACCTTTCTATTGCACTCAGGCAGAAAAGTATGTTTTACACTTCCATTTTCTTCTTCCCTAAAATTACCATCTTCCTTATTTTTAAGAGTGTGTGTATCTAAGTGTATATATGTATATGAACATGGGGCTTTAAGTCCATAACACCTGACAAAAATGTTGTACAAAAAAAAAATAAAATATATAATGCCAGTCTTGTTTTCTGTATACCAGTTTGAGGTGATAAAGACTTTGCTAAATCTTTGCAGGTTTTAACTGGAGCAGTATTTGTCTTAAAGAGAAAGCAAATCAGTATAAATAAATTTACTACAGATATCCTTGTCATAAAGGAATTTTAACAGAAAGTCAACAGTTTTGTCATAGGTAAGTCAGAAGTTTAGTGATATTGCTGCATCTGGATGTGAAACACTAGTTTTATTACTTTTGTATGATGAATGTGGAAGAATTAACAGATTCCTAAACAACTTAAGGTACAGTGCTGCACAGGTCTGCTAAGTAGCCAACTTAAGGGGGGGAATAAACTTCAGAGCACAATTCTGAGGTTTGCTAAAAAATCCTTTGAGAGTGGGGGCCGGAACAAGAGACAAAATATTATCTGAAAGCTTCAGTTCCTGTAAATTCCATACTTATTTTTCAATAAAACATTACACTTGATGAATTCATTATTTATTTTTCTAGTAATTGGAAAAGCAGATTTAGTTCTAAATAAAAGCGTAATTTGGAAAAGAAATTAAAAAACAATCCTTTGCAGAAGAAAAATAGTATGAAAGATTTTAGAGTTTCCAATAGCCACTTCTTTGCCTTTCTTTTTGGTTAAACACATACACTAGATTTACTAACTGCAAATAATCTAGAGAAAGAGCTTTTTTCTGATTTTTTTTTTTTTTAAAAAAAAGGGAATTCACTAGTAGCCATCACTATGGACACACAAATTTTCAAGGGAGAATTGTAGAATTGTTTTCTGTATTTCAACAGCATCACTATGCAAAACAAGCCTCACATTACCTTACAGAAAGGCTGCAGCCGTCTCGTACTGCTGCAAGTAAAGAGAGTATGCTCATGACTCACTGCCCCTGTTCGGTTGCAACTCATCAGTGCCGGCAGCCCTAATCTGCTCCCAGCCATTATGACCAGCAGGTCTGAAATATGGATTAGATCTACCCCAAGTACTCCGTGCAGAGAAAGAACTCCTTGAGCCCTTTATTCCCTACGGAGTACCTGTGCAGGAGAATAAATCAGTGATATGAAAGAAAACATAAAATCCTTCCCAGTAAAATTTGCAGATGACACAAAAGATAATAAAATGGTAAATACCAGGGAGTTGTCAGTTCCACAGATTGCATGGCAGTCTGGGCTCACCTGAATAAGATGTGTTTTAATACAGCTAAGCACAAAGCTGTCTATCTCATAACTAAGAGCACAGATTCCAAACAAAGACAATATAATAACTTAGGAAGAGGCATATGGATGGTGGTGGATAACCAAATTAATATTAACCTACAATGCAATACCCTGGGTAGACCAGCAAAAAAGGTCCTTTGATGTACAAGAAAGTAAACATGGAGTAGCAGTAGGAAAGGATTATATAAATCACTACCAGTGTTGAGACAGAGAATCTTTCTGTTTCAAAGGGCATGTTCTAGTTTATAACTGTGATCTCTGACCACTACCACAGAAACAAGTAATGGACTATACTAGTATTCAAACTAGGAAGACTTCATCAAACAGCTACAAGAGTGTTCAAATTCTGGAACATTTGCCTTGTTAAGAATGAGAAACCTATGTCAAAGAGGAGGATGAATGATCACTGGGTTACCGTCTACAAGTATCTAAATGGAGAGGGAGAACTAAGAAGTATCATCAATATTAAGGACGACTCTTCAGCTCCTTAATACTGATTTTGGTACGTTTGTGCTACTTAAGAATTAGAAAACTTCAGCCTAAAAATCAGGTAACAAAACTAAAATTAAGTACAGATAACCTAAAGAACAGCAGGATTTTCCTTCACCTGAAGTACTTAAAATCAGCATTTGCCTTCTAAAAACACCGAAGTTGCAAGACTGTGTTACTATCTTACACTGTTTTTTTAAATCAAAAGATGGCAAAAAGTTGAAACTCTACCTTTCAAAAGCATACATAAAATGCTCCAGTATACCTTTGTTACTGCAATTCATGTCCTTTTTGTGAGCTTCAGGACAGGTATACGGCTAGCTCCTTATGTTTTGGGGGATAATTATTTCCCCTTCCCCCAGGTTGTGGAATGATCATATAAAGTATTGGTAAGCCATATGAATTTGTCCTGCTCACTGGTTCCTCAACTAATATTTTGAATATACTTGGTATTAATGTTTTTGTATTTGTGCAAAGCAGAGAGTTACTGAAAGAGCATGGGAAAGATGGAACGTTGCTGAGTACAGAGAGTAGCTCTGTCACAGAGAATCTGAATCAATCTCTCCATTTCTGAAACCAGTAGCATGACTTGGGGACAAAAAACCCACAACCTCCAAAACCAACTAAACAACACAGAAAAAACCCTTTATATCTAAAATGAAAGTGAAGCACAAAAACAATTTCTATAGAATTGAAAAAACCCTGTCTTAACAGGGAACTTAGGAGACTGACCAATATCCCGGTCCATCCTGGACCTGATGAACTAGCCAGTTTAACATGGATCATGGGCAGAACAGCAAGAGGTAATTGCCTAATTGGTCAATTGACCAATACCAAATTCACTTCAGAGTTTAGCTCAGAATACATATCACAATTCGATATTGCAAAGCTTAAATGAATCTTCAAAATTTGGATTGGACTATAAACTGAATAGTATTTTGTAAACCTAAACACAACCCTTTATTATTCATTGAAAGAAAACATTCAGGTAACACATATGCATTGCACCTATTCTCTATTCAGGTTACATTCTATTAATCTCAAACTAAAATTTTAAAGCCAGTGCAACATCTAACTGTGTCATAATAGAAATAAAAGTATGACAAAATTTCTATTATTGAAAAAATATACTTTTTGAGTGCTGTTCTCTTAAATGCTCCAATCAGCCAAGGACTAGATGTTCAACTTAACGCTAGCCAATGATCATTAATCATCTCAAAGTGGCACAGCTAATCTCATTTCTTACTCAGAGAAAGTCCACTCTCATATCTTATACATAAGGAGGCATCGGCTCACTTTTGGATATGTTTTAAACTTGATTAAAGACTTTTTTTTTTTTCTTTCTGCAAGAAATCTAGAACAGCTCAGCACAGGGAACCCTCAGATATGCACAAAGCTACACAAAGGTGAGAGCAGACATAGGCAGCAGTAGCAGGGATACAGTTTTGCCAGGCAGCCTCACACCAAGGCTGTTAAGAATCAGGTGATTTATATTAAAAGGCCTGTTACATGAGTTCGCAGTGGCTTTTCTGCCATTTACTGATAAAGAATGAATTAGGTTATTAGTTTTCAGTATTTTTTAAGAGGTCAAATTTATGAAGAGGAGACACATAGAATCTTCTTCAAATACACCAGTTACATTCATATTGCAAGGAAAAAGTTAAGATGGGAAGTGAGGGAACACCACAACAAAGCAAGATCCACTGTGCAAGAAGATGGGGGCCTCTCCTTCCTGTTTTACTGGAGTAGGTCAAATTAAGTGGCAGCTTCTTCATTATGTTCTCTCTTAGGTTAACCCCTAAATATAGAATACTGAAGTCATTGTTGGGCAAAAAAGCTTCTGTACCCTACAGCACTAGCATGAATGATAGCCCTGCTGTCCTACATGTTACGTTTTTCCTGCAGCTAAAATAACTATTTCAGACTACTGTATCTTTTCTTTAGCTATATGATATCAGATGAGTCAGAACATACAAACAAGAAGTCTGAAAAGTCTTACATCTTTCTAAGTGAATTTATGTGCAACACCACAACTGAGAAACAAAAAGATGGGAAAAGATAATGACCTCTCAGCCATTACCAAAGACAAGCACACCCTGCTGCAGAGCGGCCAACCAGGGTTTCTAACCCGCCCTGACAAAGTGATAAATCTCCATTTGGAACCATTGGTGCCTCCTCTGCAGGTCTTTTACTGCTTTGCCCCATTAGGGTGGTTGGTGACGAGCACTGCAGACCACCTGAACAACCCTGAGAAATTCTTCATCTTCTCATGTTCTATATCTGATTGAATTCCCTCACCAGAAACCCATTAAAATGTTTATATCCTCATTTGTGTTGTCTACCAGGGCCTTGAAATTTCCTGGACATACAAAGCAATTCTGTTTTTGTTTTAGCCATTTGATAAATAAACAAATCCTTATATAAACCTTAGAGGCTGATTGAAATGGTTTAGCCCTGTGTCTCTCTTTCTCAGTTATACAAATATTTATGGGTTTGAGTCAACAAATAGTCTGAGGGGAGCTTATTTTGGTCTGTCGAGTCTGGATGTTTTGAGCATTTACAGGCTCAGGGTGATAACATGTATACAACCAAGCTACACCTTCCAGGACAAACTGCTCCACTTCTTAGACTGAAATCAATGACCCTTCTGTTCTGTACTCATTTCACTAACTTGCAGAAAAATAAAGGAAAAAGAGCTAGTAAGACTACAGCTGTATTTCTGGGATTTAAACGAGCAAAGCATTTTCCTTGCATACTTATTCCACACTCTTGATTTCAGAAAAAAATACCTTACTGTAGAATCTTCCCTATTCTCTATACTCCTAAAAGGAGATGACCTTTTTAAGGTTGCTTATTATGGACAGGAAGAAATGAGGAAGAGATGATGATTCTACCCCTCCTTTGGAGATACATACAACAGCCACCAAACTGAGAATTTCCCCTCGTGATCCGGGTAATACTCTGAAGGGCCACTTTATGAATGGAATAACTTCCAGGCTGAGAACAACAACAACAAAACCAACAAAAAAATCCCACACAAACCAAAAAAAACCCCAACATCAACTGAGAAATCCTCTGCTTGTACACAACAGACACTCCCTACAGGCAAGTAAAAAAAATCCTATTCTTGACATGCCATTGCTCCTTGTAATTTAGCAAAAAATAAAACCAGAGTATGGGCAGGGAGCTGTGCTCCTTTTTCAGCTCTCTCTGGAGATCATCTACCCAGGCTTTGTTCACTGTTTGACACTCCATAAAGGTGAACAAGAATGCAAACTGTAGGTGTCTGAGCAAGCAGAAGAAAGGTTTGTCAACCTGGGCAATAGGGAAAAGCCTTGCCAGTTTGGTTATAGTGAAGTAGCTAGAACTGAACAAGAAATATTTCTTTTTGTTGCCAATTTTCTTTGACATCACAAAAGAAGAGCCTGGACATTACTGGCTACAGCTGTGGGGACTGGAAGAGAAAAGGGGAAATATTCAGTTGATAGACAGCTGAATTCTAGGCCAGTAACTCACAGACTTCTGGTTTTACCTCCATAGCTCAAGACATGTCACCTACTTCAAAAAGCACAATGGTAAAATCTTTTAGGACTGCTTGATGTGTTAGTCTGTGTCACTAGTGAAATTATGAACAATTTCTAATTATTTCCAAGCTTACTTTAGGGCTTTTTAGAAAGCTTATTTCCATGTGCAGCCACCTAAAACAACATAGACCCATGACAACCAAGGTGGTGGACAATGGGGCAGGGGGAGCCAAAAATCTCCTCTTTTGCCAACAGCTTTTGAAACTACGTTCCACTCTGTTCTGGGCAGGATATCCAGTGGCAGCTGTGAAACCCAATTGTAAAAAGATCATAAATAGCCTAGAGGTATCCGTATTAAAAGAGTTACTATGATGCCTAATTTGTATATATTAGTATATATAGTATATGTATAATATATATGTATATATTAGTTCATTAGTTCAGCTCCTCGGGAACTTGGTTGCAAAAATTGACATATTTTTTTTCTTTTTATAGTACCATAATGTGTTTATTAATCTACACCTTTAAGAACTCTTACAAACTGATCTCTAGTATGTATTAGCATTAGGATTTGACTAAAAATGTGACTTCCCCAAATGTTTTCTGAAAAGTATTTTAGGAGTAGAAGGTCATGGTATGATCCTTTCAAATTTTTACAGAAAGGATCCAAATATTTCTATTTCAACTTCTAAGTAGCTTTACACCTTTATACCTTTAGTAGGTACACTGTTCAGCATAAATCCAGAGTAGGATCTCTGCATAATGCTTCTTACTTCTAAAACAAGTTGAAGAAAATACAGTCAAAGCTCCCAAATCCACGATTGTGTGTCCTGTTCTACTCTGTATGGCCAGTCCTTTAAAATTCCTTTAACTCTCAGAATAAGTAATCCACTGTTTTGTGTCCAGCCCAGAAGTTACCCTACAGGAAAAAGGAGAGTTCACACAGTCTAATCAGGGGAGAAGTCTGAGCCTGCATGAGAGATGCACGATGAACATCTAGTACCAAACATTTGTAAGTATTGTAGCACTAAAGTATAAGCTTTAAGTGTCATGAAAATATCTTGGTATTTTTTGGTCTTGATTAGTAAGAAGTTTCCAGCAACTTGTTATATAATTGAAAACAAATTGCTATGGGAAAAAGGACAAAACACATCCATTGGGAAGAAGACAGAAAGAATGCCTCAGAGAACTTAAATAGCGTGGAAAGAAGTACCAAGAGAAAAATTCACTAATCAAAAAGCACTCTACATCTTCTGAGAGACCTAGCTTTAGTTTTCCAAAATAATCCATGCTTTTTACAAGTGAGGTGAACTGGGCTGTAATACTTTAAAATTCACATTTCAGGAGTGACATAACAGATGTCAAAACCAACACTGTTTCACCACCAGTCTCATTTTTTTATTTTGCTTTTTTAAGCTATTTAGTCAATGCTTCTTCCCAACTGTATACCTACTTCTAAGTGAACATCTACTATTCAGTTTTGTAGACAGCACAGCTAGCTTTTTAACTATACAGACTATAAATTCTACCCCTTTTAAAAAAAATAAGATAATCAACTGTGTTTCAGCATTCAGAGTGAAGCCATCACTGTATTTAACATTCATGACAAACTGTGCCAAGTTCTCTTATTTCCACAAAGTTTGAAAATCTTGAAGTTGTTCTAAAAACTGATAAAAATAGCACACAACAAATCTGCTTCATATGTTTAAACAAGTGAACACATTTTTACACTTACTGAAGTTACAAGTAAACCACTGAAGTTAAGTTCTATGGTGACACTAAAAACCATACTAGATCTCACTTCAGTTACCCTGGACACTGCCACTATTTGGAGAGAAGGGAAACCCATCAAAAATTCAAGAAATGCAAGAAATATTTATAAGTCAATGTAAAATCATTAATAAATCATATCTCACACCAAAAGTCACCATTCACAAAAAAGCCAAGCAAGAGGTCAGATTTTCATTTTGGCTCACCAAGTTACATTGATGCTGTAATTACATTTATAAATCTAGATTCCTCTTTTCCTCTCACTTCTGTAAGCCAAAATGATACCCTTCATTTACACTGGAGTAACAGCTTTTATTGATGTGGTTGTACCTATCACTGAAAGAAAAGATTCAGAAAACAAGCAGCAGGTCATGGAATAAAAAGAGGGGATGAGAGAACATGACCAAAAATATTAGAATGAACATGACTGCTTTGCCAAAGAAACATTTTGTTACAATGCAGAGTATAATTGATTTTTAGAAATTAAGGGGTTTTTTTGGGAAATGGAAATTGTTACACACAAGATGATAGTGAGAACACTGGGATACAAAACAAGAATATAGTTGGAGCGTGGAAAGTAAACACTAAGTGAGAGAAAGTTTCAAAATTGAGCAAGACAACAGAAAATTCATAATGCATTTGCAATATATTAATACAAAATCATCTACAATATACCTGTCAAATATGTACTTTTCAATTCTATGTAGAAACAGATTATTAAATGCTTACTACAGTAAAATAGAAACTTCACCGATTGCAAAAGCAACAGAAGTGAAGCACGTTGCGTTTGCCTGCCCACAGCAATAGCACTTTTGTCAGAAGCACCGGTAACAATGTTGAGTTACACACAAAAGTGGGCTCCGTTAGGACAACGGACAAAGGCAAATGACTGCAAAGCAAGAGGACTCAACTTCAATTTAACTGTCCTGTAAGGTACATACTAATTAGCTGCAAAGCTATGAAATTCTAGCAAGCATGTTAAGTCTGCTACATGACAGTATAATTTGACTTCTTAAAGGATTATGCAAATTACAACTCATCATTCCATTACATGACTGAAAAAAAAGTGACAGCTAATTTATACATAACACACCTTTCAAATCCCTAAGATGTGAAGCACCTGTGCAATACATTTTGCCTAGATTTTCTAGTGTATACATTCTTGTTTATTGCACCGTACAGAAGCATACCTAGAAGATTTAGTAAAGTCTTATGGTTTTTATTTGCTTTTTAGCTTTTAGAGCACAATCCCAAAGAATTAAACAACATATTTCTGTCCCTGCTGTAGAGGTTTTGCACACAAGTAGAAGTGTACGGTTTCAACATGTGTAATTTCTGAATAGCGGGAGAGCACGAGCACTAAATGCACGAGCTAGAGGCAAGACTCACACAGATTTCAACATACTTCTGGTAGGTAGATTCACAGTAGATTCCGTCATATCGGTAGATTTTCCTACATTCTGATTGGTTGGGCAGAGGATGCTGGACAGTTATTCTGTAGAGGCATCAAAAACAGATAGACATGACTAGAGGTTCTCTACAGGTAACTGTAATGCAGGACAAATCAGTATGTTGAATTTTTTTCTTAATTTTATCTTTAAATTAAACATCTTTCTGATCTCTTTAAATCAACTGCGTCGTGCACATAACATTCAGTTTCCACTTTTCAAAATTTGCACTGAGAGTAAACTAAAGTTCAGTTCTTCACAAGAACGGTATTTCTTTTCCCCATCAAATCAAAGTGGAAGAGGTAAATAATTTTATGAACCACATTGATACTTCACACAGTTCGCTTATAAAATTGATTATTTATTGTTTACTGTTGCAATCCTTCCTCAGGCAGAACATCCATTCATATCAGCTGGGAGCTTGTCCAGACAAAGACCAAATAACCCTCCAATTTAAAATGTCAACAGCAATTCTCACATTTGCACAGAATGAGGATGTTGTGGCATTATGAGGACTGTGATTGAAGGTGCTCAGCACCATCTGAATAATGCCATATGTTCTCGGATTGACTGAAAGAAAATGTAAGTGATTGGCAGCAATCAAGAGGTGCGCAGCATCTTGTAAAATCAGGCCCTAAAAGATTTGTCAATCATTCTATTATTCATCCCTCCCCAACTCACTGTTAGCAGAAAATATAATTTGGCTTAAAAATTCAATGTTGTTTTTAAAATATACTTGGGAATTGCACACAAAACAGTACCCACTTTTTTTTTTCCTTCCTCTTCTCTGGAATAAAAACACATTTTAGATGCTTTTGTGTCTTCCACAAATTAATACCTTTTTCCCTTTTAACATAATGGTAGTTCACTAAAGTATAAATTATTTTAGAGATTTTACATGTTTTTCAAATGTAGAATTTTAGGCTGTGAATTTTAAAAATGTAAGTATTCTTGTCAATACAGAATTATTTTTAATTATTATTTTTACAGTATTACATCTATATAGCTCTAAACTAGTCTTATTTTTTAAAATCACTTATTTGTTTCAACTGTAATTTGAGACCGGAGGTTTGAACAAAAAAAATTAGTATCATTTCTGATCAACAAGCACTGCAAGAAAACAGAAAGCTGCCTACTGTGGAAACTGAGGGCCTTCCTCAATAAGGTTGCACCTACACAGTGTCAAGCACACACCATTTTATGTCTTAAGAGCCCTGTTCCCTTAGCCATTTACATTTGAAACCTGGTCTGAGCATGCCCCAGCACTGTTTTTGGCCCATGGGAAGCCACATGCAGGAGGGAGGAGACAGCTACATGATGAAGGCAGGACCAAGCATCTCCAGATCCTGAGATATTCCTGCATTCACCAGTTAAGCTATTGACAGAGAGACTTATTTATGGTGATACCCAGGGCCTTTAAGTTAGATGCCTAAGCACCATACACAGTGTAAGAGGAAAACTAAGTATCTTAAAACGGGATTTGCAACACGTGCTATCCACAGGGAACCATGCAAGCCAGGAAAAAAGAAATCCAGAAAAGGGGAATTTCTTCCATATTGTTTGTGCCAGAGACACACAAACACTTCACTTTGGGTCACCCAGAAATGCCTATATCAAAGTGAATCCAAGCCTCAAAATCTTCAGTGCACTGTCACATTGGCTGACCCATGCTTCAGCTTTAACTCCTCCTGGCTTTGGGGTTTTTTAAACTAGACCAGAAAAGATGCCTTTTTTTACAGAGCTTCAGCAAAGACATAGGAGAACTAGGTTCTCCATGCCTCTCAGCAAGAGGAAGTTCAAACATACTTCCCTCACAGCTCCAAAGATTACCAAAGATTCTTTGATAATAACTGTTCTGAAGCAAGGGACATGTTAACTTGTGCTAAAACAATGGTACTATTAAGAAAAAATAAATAATCAGGATTCAACAGATTAAAGAAGGGAAGCCTGTGAGAGCATGTTATATTAAGAGTCATTCAAAAATTCATAAGCAGTCCTTGCAAAAACTCTCCGAATCC